>NC_069394.1:24963571-25276785 GCF_027475565.1 Acinonyx jubatus
ATTCGGATTCTGTGTCTCCCTCTCTCTCTGCCCCTCCCCTGCTCATGCACTTGCTCTTTCTCTCTCTCTCTCTCTCTCTCTCTCTCTCTCTCTCTCTGTCTCAAAAATAAATAAAAACATTTAAAAATTTTAAAATAATTCTAGGTATAATCAACTGATACACCAAAATTCTGAGTAGAAATCCTAATCCTGCAAAATATGTTACCACTCATATTAGTTCTTTTGCTAACAGACAAGAAAATGTTGAAGCCCTGGAGATTTTGACTCAGCTTTCTTGTTTTGATTCAATTTTATTTCTCCTAAGGCTGAACTTGAGAAATATTTCTTCTTTTATGTTACCCATTTTACCTCCCTATCCTCTTCTTAATTCCCACTGCTCTCTTTTTCTAATACTAACACACATCTCAGTTATCCACACAGGAAAATTGTGCCTATGGATGTCTCTATTGATGGTTAATTGTCATGAGAATAACTCTTAAAAAGTTAATATTTCTATGTGGGTTGCATTTTGATACAATTTCTATCAACTACAATTTAACATTTTCCTTGTTATATTGTTTTTTCTTCCCTTCCTGTCTTTTCTCACACAGCCATATTCGTTTTGAATTTTCCTGCTGAGAGGTGACTGTTTGATTAGCCACATGAAAAATACAGTTTCAACATAATTTCCATTAATATTCACTTTGTTCAGTAACTGACAAAGAGAAACATCAAATATCTATAGGGTGGATTAATATGGAGTAGAGGTTTCAATGTGCATCTCTTGTTTTTCTCTTACTTGACATGTAACAAAGAAGTTCTCAGAGATATCACATTGTGGCCTGGGTGACAGAAGGCTCTGGGAGTTCATGGTTGACTTTGTTATTTGATAGCTGACCCAGGAAAGATCTGACTAATGCTTAGGAGTGCCTGCTGAAAAACGACTCAGCTGGGCAGAACTTGTGCTGAGTGCTGAGACTAAATGGCAGCAGAAAATCTAAACACCTGCTGTCTGGTGAACTGAAATAGGCAACTGTAAGCTGGGAAAGTGATTTAAAAAACAGACAGCCAAACTACACATCTTCAAGAAATCCTGTGTTGGTTTAGGTATATTACACAATGCTCAACCGGAGTAAAGACTATATCCCAAGGAGTTGTTTAGAACACAGAACAAACAGATCGGAGGAAAATAGAACACAGAAATTTTGGATATAATGGACTGTTTGATTCCCATAATATAGCTGTATACTAAAGCAATGGCCTTTACAATAGTCAAGGCCTCCCTCTGGCTGTGAGTTACTGCTATGCCTCCCTCCAGGGTGCATGAGAATAAAAGCCCAGGCAGTGGGGGAAGGAGGATTATCAGGAATCCAAGAGGATGATAGAGAACTGGGGATAAAACGCTGTGTGTGCCCTGTCCTCTTCCTTTTTCTCAGTAAATAAGAATTGACATTCCAAAGCCAATGCTGAACAAGGCCCTAAAGCATTCAGTTATTTTCAAGCCAAGTGAAAATGAAAATCTGCTCTTAGGAAATATGGGCCTTATGAAGTAGTATAGGTCCAGAAATATAGGGAAGAAATAGAAAGAATACTGGTAACGAATGATATCATTCCAAGATTTTTCACTGAAAATGGGAAGAACAAGAACTGGGCCCATGTGTTAGAGAATGACTAACAGAAGGAGCTAGTAGATAGCAAGTCCTAGTCGTACCGCTGAGGCACTTGTAGGATTCCTCTTTGACTAGACTATACAGAAACTTTAAATGTTCAAAACTAGGAAAGAAGGAAGGCAAGAGGCAATTTATCCTATTTATGAAAGTGCTGCTTTGGAACACTTGGGAAAAGTTGCTTCCAGATAGTTCTGCAAAAATGTATGTCTACTTTTACCTGAAGGGCAGATGATACTCCATCTGAATGTCAGTGGTTTTAAGAAGAAAAACATGAATTGTTTTTGGGCAAATTCCATGCATACTGACACCCTCTGAGAACTGCCCTTCCTTCATTAAATATCACAGTGTAGAATGTGATATTGTGCCTTCTCAAATATGACTGTGAAGATCAGGTTGACCAGAGGCCTTGGCAGAAATTGGGATAAAAGATGACTTCATTTGAAATCATGAGGATTGCTAAGCTACAACTCCTCACATTTGCTGGATCTGATAAAAGTCTGTAAGGATTGGACGTGAGGAAGTGGAGGTTGCTCTTGAGGAATGTGGCTCAAATACCTGTACACTGAGGCTAGAAAATCAGATTTTAAAGGTAGTAGCATCAGCTCCAAAGCCACCGTGGTCTTGACAACGATGAGCAGTGTTTAAGGCCTCAAAGAGAGGAGCCCAGGTTGTTCTCATTCATAACAGAATCTTTTTTGTTTTTATTTTTATTTATTGTTTTTCTTAATATTTATTTTTGAGGCACACACACACACACACACACACACACACAGAACATGCGAGTGGGGGAGGGGCACAGAGAGCTGAAGACAGAATCTGAAGCAGGCTCCAACCTCTGAGCTGTCAGCACAGAGCCCAAAGTGGTGCTTGAATTCATGAGGCATGAGATCATGACCTGAGCCGAAGTCGACGCTTAACTGACTGAGCCACCCAGGCACCCCAGTGACACAATCTTTTTTAAAGTCCAGGCTGAGGAAGGGGACTGTGGGCAACTTAAAATTAGTAATGACATTGTTAATTGCTGCCTTTCTGTTGGAATCTAGTTCCCACATTCTTATTTTTGTCTCTAGGAGGTCCCAGAGGGAGAATTTCACTACATGCATTGCTAGCATCAACTTCCATACTGTCCATGTTATATGTTCCTGCCATGACACAGTCTAGCCACTGCACCACCTTCAAGGAGGCCATTGTGGCTACACCTGCCTAGCACTTTATAGGAAAGTTAATTTTTCTGCCAGTCCTGGGCTATGTATTGGGGCTGCCTCTTTCAGGTGGCCTCCTAAGTCAGAAGCCAGAACAAAGCCGGTTTTGTTTCCTTCTCAACTTCTGCCAACACCATCTCTTTCACCATCACTGTCCTCGTTGGCAGGGCACTTTCTGTGCTAGTTTTCAAATAGCTCTCCCTGTGCCGTGGGCTCTCACGGCCTTTGTCAAGATGCCAATTCCCTTCCCCAAAGCCAGGTGCTAAAAGGAAGCATGATAATCTCTATATTGCTCCCCAAATCCCAGAGGCCATTCTGCAGACAGAAAAGCTCACTTATTTCTGACTTACAACACCATGGTGTTCCAGACTCTCCTGGTTCTTCCCATCGTTTGGCTCAGTCATCACCAGGAAGCAATTCTGTGGCTACAATCCAAATGTTATGTGAATAAAGCAAGATAGAAGGTAAATGGCCACTATCACCATGAGCTGTTAAAAATAAGCCACAAGAGGACAGAATCTCTGTATTTTCTTCTTTTTTCTTATTTCAAGCAGTTTGTTGTCAAATAAATGAATCTTGAATTTCTCTACTATGAGACATTAAGTAAGTATTCAACTGAGGGAGAAAGTGACTATTAAACAGATACTCAATGACCAACAGTTGAATGAATGAATGGAGAGCTGACTATTTAAAGTAGGAACATGGCATACAATGACCTGTTTTCAAACTGTTCTTCCTAAACTATTTTCACTTATAGTATCTTATATAATTCTTTGTTTTCTTTAATAAATATGAAACTTAAATATATATATAGATGCTTAATATTTCTGATCTAAGAATGGATAATTTCTAAATATTATAAAGTTTTCCTTATTTTACTACATGTGTCTTTGTATGTAAGTATCCTGTCCCTTCACATTTCTTAATTATAGGAAGAATTTGATCAGAGTTGTCCCGTAGAAAAAAATAATGATTTTTAGAAGTAAAATAGACACTAATGGATGCTGAGGCAGGCTTTGTGATCCTTCTTGATGAATGTGCATGAAAATGATAAATCAAGCCTATGATTCAGCTGTTACAATATAGATCATCGCTGCTATATGATGACAGCTCAAATATGGTCTTCCTAATCTTGCTCCGACGCCAGGATGTCAGGCAGATTTTTGTGTAATAGTGAGAATATGCTGAACAGCATTTAAGACTTAAGAAGTTTTACATTATAGTATAGATTCTAAAGTTGATAAATGTTGACTCAGCATTACCTCACAAGAGATGATGGGGAAGTACTTCATCAAGTGGAATGGTCCTTCCTCCTTCTTAAGGTTATACAAGTCTGAGGATATGGTGCTTTATGAGATGCCTAGAACGTAGAAAGCTTTGGGTCTGCAGTCCATCAACAGTAGTCACTAGAATTTTATTACAGGGATGTGTGGTCACTTGAGAAGGGCAGCTCCGGGTCCACCATGCCAAGCTGCTAAGGAGCAACTGCTATTAGTGTTCAACTTGCAGAGATCTGCTGCCCTCCCGTTGGACTTCCTCCCACAGGGTCCAGGTCACAGTGTTCACTGCACCTGCAGAATCTACCCTTGTTGCCCACATCCAAAACACCTCTTTTTAAAAATGTTTCTTTCTGAGAAAAGGAGAGAGAGCACAAGCCAGGGAGGGGCAGAGAGAGAAGGAGAGTGGATCCCAAGTGGGCTCTGTGCTGACAGCAGAGGGCCTGATTTGGGGCTGGAACTCAGGAACTGCAAGATCATGACCTGAGCGGAAGCTGGATGTTCAACCAACTGGGCCACCCAGGCGTTCCCCAAAAACCGTTTTTTATATTTCCTTGGGCAGGGCAACTGTACCTCTTCTAGGCTTATCACCAAACTCATTGAGTCAGCGTATATATTCTTAAAACAAATGCCTGGTTTGAAGTGTTACTATGTTATATTAAAATACAGCCTCCACAACACAAAACATCCTTTTTATACTGAAGAGACCAAAGTTTAAAAAAATTAAGTCTTTTTGAAAACCTTGACAATCAATATGACGTATCTATCTATGCACCTATTTGTGTATCTATGTATCTATCATCTACCTATAGATATTTCATGCATATAGTTAGATATAGCTAGATAGATATCAGTAGGACAATACCAGCAAGACGGTACAATTTAATATGTTGATATATTATCATGCCACGCTGGCAATCTCACTTATTCATGTATTTAACAAAATATTAAGAAATTTGGAAACATGGTTATTCAGGTAGCTATCACTGGAAAAGGGTAACAACATGGGCAAAGTCTCTTCCATTACTGGAACTAATTTTCTATGTTTCTGTATTTAAAGAGAAAGACTATAAACAAAATGTAAAATAAATTAGACACAAGATAAAACGACAATAGGAAAATACTAGAGGCCTTAACACATTTGCTAATACTATGAATGTCACTTAACAAACATTCTTGCTGATTAGTTGGGTAGCCCCAGGCAATGTAAATAGCTGTTAGGAGAGATTTTCTTCACAAAAATACTTAGAGTTGGCTACATAAGAAAACCAAGATATCTACATAAATCTATGTCTCTTACCATACAAATCAGTATATTTCCAATTTTTTTTTTACAATTGTAACATGTATCATCCAAATAAGTTCCTTTTAAAACAATTATGAATCAATGAAAAAAAAAGTACCTGTTCACCACATAGCACGTCAAAAGCCCTGTGCTAATCAGTCTAAGTGGTTTTTAGATTAATGTAATATAAACAAAATGCCAGGACCTGACTAAAAATCAGATGCCAAGACTTTTGACAGCATCTGAGAGTAACACAGTTATTTCCTCATGAAAGATCATGAAGAGTCAAATAAAGAATCTGTTTCCTGTTAATCTTGTAAATAAAAAAAATGTAAAATGTTCGAATCTAAGCTGAACAGTCATTGAACAGCTGTTTTTGCAGCAAAAAAGGTGAAAGGGGTTCTAACTATCTTCCTGTAGGTGACTGAGGGGAGAAATTTCTTATCATTAGCATGCAGGAAATCTGAGACTACATTTCTCTTTTAGTTGTATGTCATTTTATTGAAGTTCTTTATATGTTGAACACATTAATGTGTACCTGGAAATAGTGCAAAGTTCTGAAATTTGTGTAAGGAAAGCAAATAAGACATCCCAGACCTTAGACACTGATAAATCCTATGGTAGCATTGACCACAGTATGTTGATTATTTTTTTGCAACATAGTCCTGGGAAAAGAAAGAAATTGGGGTATTGATCTGCTTGCATTAAACATAAACACACACGCACACACACCCACACACCCACACACCCACAGCCACACAAATAATTTTCACACACACATGAAGAACAGCATTTCTCAAATGAGATACAAATGTATTTAAAAAAAAGTAAATAGCAATCAATATGTATAAAATCCAAAAGAGAGTCAACAGTATGATACTATTTTTGGTTATTATACACTCCGGTCCACTTGAATGTAAAAATAATAATATTTCATTAGACAAGAGCACTTATGAATTTTAGCAGTTATTCACTAAGAAAAGTTTGATAAAAAATGTCCCAAGGTTCAAATTTCACTAGAACATTGATGTAGTCTACCAAATCTGGTAGAAGGTGAATCACATTTAAAAAATTAATTTCTATTACAAAAGGGATTACATTCCATTCCTAAAACTATTTATTCAAATTTGGGAGGGAAATATTAAAACGGTGCTACATTATTTACAGGATTTTTCTAAGCTCATGAGATGCATATTTCTTTGTCCCATCACCCTGGGTAACTAGAATATCCCAAGTCTCAACTGTAATATATTTTAAAAGGAATGAGGGAGGGGAAAAAACCATGGAAACCATGGGAACATTTTCATAATGTTGCAAAGACCATGTTTACACTATTCACAGCATTGTCCTCAGTACCTAGCATGGTGCCTGGCTTATAGTAGATTATCACTAAATATTCACTCAAAGAAGGAGTAAAATGTTCTCTCTGTTCCTTTGAAAATTTGCAAATATTTAAACATTTCTTTGCAAGCAGGTCAACTACTCAAGAGAAGTTTCTTAAATACTTGAATATAAGTGTACATATTTTTACCACACTCAAGGAAAAGAATTAGGGTAATCATAATCAAAGAAGTATGATATATATTTATTATCGGCACACATGTGGCCTTTTAGAATTAATTAATGAATTTATCCTTCTCTCCCCTTCCTTCCTTTTCTCCTTCTTCATATTAAAGCAATATGTTCTATGAAACCACCACCCTCTCCAGTGGCTAAGACCTTGAAAATAATTTTCCTCTAGCCGTGTGATCCTCCCTGCTCCCATGTTCCTGACTCCCTCATCCCATTTAACCATGTCCTTCAATCTTTCATTATTATTTTCTTGCTTTCCTTTTCAGATATTTTTCTCTTTGTTGTGTATCTTTCATAAATAAATTCAGGTAAATAAATATATATTTAATTTTGGTTCTTTTAGCTATATGAGTAACTTGTCATTAAGCTTTTAATTTTAGGTGACCTATTCTCATTTATCGTGCTTTTCAGATTCATGCATTAGTAAACAGCACTGAAGATCTTTAATTTATACTATTGTATTAGCATCCTAGTTTCTTCAACCATTGTCTAGCTATGGGGCATTTGGATTATTTCCTCCTTTTTTCCTATGGTATTATTTATAGCATATTTTTGAATATTCTGGTACATATCTCCCAAGCTTCAGATGCAAAAATGTACCTTGGTTATATACTTAGTTTGGTAACTGCTGAGTCACAGGATATGTGAATGTTCGACTTTATGATGCAATGACAAACCAGTGAATATAAAAAGGTGTCTTTTCTTTGCTTGATTTGCATTTCCCTGATTACTAATTGTTTTGAAGAATAAATAATTTTAACAGATATTTTAACTCCTTAAGAAACTCTTTTTTCCCCTAATTTACTAATAGTTTTAACACAAATTTATGTCAAATTTTATCAAATTTATTGTTTGTGTCTATTGAAATATTTACGTACTTTTTCTCTTCATCAACTATGAAGCCGTATCAGCCAAATACAATAATTCAATTTATACTACTTTTATGGCTTCTTTAAGGGCCCGCAACTTTCCTTTTCTTGCCTTCAATATTCAAGTAGACATTTTTATTCAGGTTCTTTAAGAACACAGACTTAATTTGGATAAAACTGTAATGGTTTCTCTTTATCCATAATTATCATTTTTAAAAAGCTTCATCTGATGATGTCCCTATTTTGAGGTTCTATATACATATATATATGTATTTCTTATACTTAGGCAATATATATATATAACATACATATATTTCTCATCATATATCAGCAAATATATCACCAACTATTTTCAGGTTTATGATTGTTGATAAAGTCTAACATATCAAGTAAATAAATACAGATTTGATACAGTGTAAAATAATTTTTTAGAGTTACAGAAACCTAATATGAATACCCATTTCATTAATTACTAGCTTTGTAATATTTAGAAATTCATATGCTTCTTTGCACATCACTTTATCTATAATAATGTATACTTTTTGCTTGTGAACATGAGAGACCTATTCTATATGAAGTAGATAAATAATTGGTATTACTTTTTATAGCCAGTGTAATTACTATTATTGATATTGTCCTGTAACAAATAAAAAGAGACAGATATAACATAAAGTGAGATTTTATAAGAAAATCTGTTAGGATCTTATACTACACATATAAATTCCAAAATTTCAAATAATCTGAGAATTGCAAACATGAGTACTTAAAAGTAATACCTCCTTTTTCTAAGATTAGAATTAAGCCTTGAAGTGTCCAAATGAAATTCACATTCTGTTCTTTTATTTAAAGGGAGCACTGACCTCCATTTACATATTCACAGTATAAAAGTGAGTTTCTATGTGCAGAATTAGGCTTACCTTCGGGCTGATTTTGGAAAGATAACTGCGTACTTAATTCTCTATTTTGAGTTAATAAATGATTGTTTCCATAGATGCATGATGACTAATTAGAAAAATGAGCTTTTCAAAATTTATTTTTCCCATGGCTTGTAAACAATGAATTCATTCATCATGTATTAGATATATTTCTTAATTTAAGAAAAATTATCTTGTTATGCTTTTAAAATCAGTACAGATAAGGTGATATAAAATTTAGATTTTCAGAGATTATTATAGAAAATTAATTTGACAGACCAACTGCATGCTATTTGGAGTAGTATTTTGGAATTCCTGATTCTAAATAATCAGAAGTCTGAATAATTAAACAAAACAAAACAATACAAAACAAAACGAAAACCACTCCTTCATTGTGTATAAGGGAAGAAGCTGGTCCCAAGAAAGTTTACAAAAAAGAGCAAGCTCAATGCAGTAAGAGATTGAGCAGGTGATTCACTTGGATATTCTATGTAGTCAAATAGAAAGATAGTTCTGGGGTTTTTTTTTTAATGTTTGTTTATTTTTGAGAGAGAGAGAGAGAAAGAGAGAGCATGAGAGGGGGAGGGGAAGAGAGATGGAGACAGAACCAGAAGCAGGCTCCAGACTCTGAGCTGTTAACACAGAGCCCTATGTTGGGCTCCACCTCAAAGACCTCAAGATCATGACCTGAGCCAAAGTCAGATGCTTAACTGACTGAGCCAGCCAGGCACCCTGTGATAGGGTTTTAACAAACACAGGAAATGGAAATGTTAGGTTTATGGGTACATACAAAAAAGAAAAAGTTAGGAACTAGGGCTATAGGTTAAAGTAGTTACGAGTGTCTTACAGTGATGTCCTAGTTTTCCGTCATTCTAATTTTATCAGCTAAGCTACAGCATTCTGAGTTCACAAAATTTATACTAGGAAACTATAGAAACTTAGAATCCAATTAAAAAGCCAAAAATAGACCATCTTTCTTTACCCATCATCCACAGTGGAAGACTTAGCATTGCAGTACTGAAAACATAAATCTACATTAATATAGTATAGTTAATATGAACTCGAATTATATAACTCTTAGTGATAACTATTTACTTATTTACCAAACCATTTATTAATTTATTATTCAATCAAAATTTATTCAGAATCCCATCCATGCTAAGTATTCTGTTAGATGTTGAGGGAGAACAATATTTTCCTCTTTAAGAAGATCCCAATTATATAGTAGAAAAGAGGGGACAGGTGTTTATACATGATCTCTAATCATTAAAACCCCACACAAAATCTTGGAATTCACTTTAAAAGTAATCAACTTGTCTAAGATCCACTCTCCACATAAATTTTGCTTGTTGTATCTAATCATCTTCAAGACTTAAATCAACTCTCATCTCACTCGTGATGTATCCCCTGACCAACTACCATCTTGTCTAGCCTCCCTAGAATAATTTCCCTTTAAGTCCTAGGGGTATGAAAGTAGAAAATATGCTTATCTTATATTTCTATAATACATTACAGTAAATGCTCAACAATTCACACTGAATTAAAATGTTTGTTAAAATAAGCAACTCACAAAAAGTCAATAGATATACTCCCTAAGGTATGTAAATGGCACTATGGTTATTTAAGACTCTTAGGAACTAGCCCAAACTGTATAAAATATTTAGGCACACTTTAAATATATGTATAAAAAATAAATTAAAAAACTTTTTAATCACTGAAACTTTTGGATGACATTTCAAATAAAATGGAAGTTGAAGTTATTTTGTGTCATTTGGTTAAAATATAACAAGTATAAATACATTTATAAAATATGTATGTAAGAGAAAAAGGTAACATTCTTCTCAAAAGGAGAGAGCAAATGACTTCATAGTCATTATCCGTGCTTCTGAATAACACTGACTTACGCTAATGAGCTTAAGATTCTGCCAAAATCTATTTCTATTTCTCACACTAGTGAGAAAAATCTATCAAAAAACGATAAGTAAAATTTAGATTTAATAAACTTCAAACATAATGATATAACTATGTTTTAAAACGTCAAGATTAATACATCTCAAAATTGATTAGTCTTGCTAAATTAAAATTCAAGGTTAGCAATTCTACCAAATGAATTTTAAGTAGCCAGACCATATCTAGTTAATGACCAGTCCCTTAAATAAAAATTCTGATCAAACATTTCGGTTTAGTAGATGTAGCCCAATAACCACATTATTTTAGTTGATTTTCAAAAAATATGTTATAAAACATGTCTACTTAGATATATGCTAGTGTCTAAAACCAATAAGGAAAAACTGTCAGTTCGTCACATTCTTTTGCACCCTGTCACATTTTCCAAAGTTCCATAATACTGTTATTAGCAAAACTATCTTATTCCACCATTTTTGAAATTAAGAGCTAACGTTAATTTCTTTTAACTTAGTTATTATTTCTGGCTCTTTTTTAAATACACGCCTTGATAGTTAATCTTCCTTTCCACTGTTTCTTTTAAAACTCTAGTATAATTTATAAGGTTAGGTGCAATGGTACTAAATATATCTAAATTTCTTGCCATAAATTAACCAAGATATTTTTACAATATCTTAAAATAAGGAGAAGAAATATATTACTATAAATAAAAAGCCACAACCATGAAAAACATGAGATATTTGTATTAGCATCTGTAATTCAGATTAGTTCTACTACTTTCTTTGGATTTATAGATTTGACTTAGTTTGAAACGTATTGTAGGAGTACTAGGGTCCCCAACCTAAAATAATAATAAGGCTGGTGTTAATTTTTAAGAAACACTAAAGTGTTCACATTGTAATTCAATCATTTTTAAAATTTTCAAAGATTCTTTGCAACAATTACTACATTTACCATTTTATAGATGAAGAAACTAATGCACACTAAGATTAAATAACTTTCCCACTAAAATTAAATAACTAGGAAGTAGCAATGCTAGGATTCAAATTCAGGTACTCTGGCGCCTAGTTATAGGAATTATACACAGACTATATTGCCTTACCTGTAGTTTATCACTAGCCATATATATATATATATATATATATATATAAAATAAGATTTTGTTTGTGTTGCAAAGAGTTTGGTCAAATTTTCTGAAGGGCAGTGAAGATTCATCATCTGTCAAGAACTGGATGTTCATGTTTTGTATTGATATTGCTTGTTTCTATCATGATGAAATACCCTTTGGGAATTTTTATACACCATTAGGTATTAGTGTACATAACTAATTTTGCTTTTTCTTTCTCTAATTGAGTTATAATTTTAAAGTATGGTGAGTATGACAATGTTTCTAGTAAGTCAAAAACACTGATAAATGAAAATTATAAACACATGATTCAAGCACTGAAGATAATAGACGATGTTCTTAAAATTTTATTTGAAATAAAAGGCATCTCACATTATGTACTTTGTTAAGTTATTGCAAATATCAACCTAAAATCCCTTTATGTCAACAAATACAATAAAAATTATAATACACTGACCATTTCTCATTATAAATCCCTTTATGTCAACAAATACAATAAAAATTATAATACACTGACCATTTCTCATTATTTGTTCCATTTTTGATGAAGTAACTCCGAGATGTTTTTCAATCTATTTAAAATCATTTAATCCAAAAAGCAAGTGACATTATAAATAACTTGTGAATGTTTGTCAAAAAAATATAATTTTACTTATACAATTTAGGATAAACTACATTTATCATTTGTTAAATGGAAGACTAACTAACTAACTAACTAACTAACTTTAGTACATCAGTTAGAATTATTTTTGTCAGCAGCTAACAGACCACAAAATTTTCTCTGATATTTGTTTCATGTTTCAAGAAAATTAGCATCAGGCACTTCTCTGAGTGTTTCCTGGCTTTTTTTTTTTTTTTTTTTTTCTCATGGCCTCAATACAATGTAGCAGCTAAAGCATTACAATCTTAAAGGACACCATCCACAAAAAACGCAGAGTTCTTAATCCCTTCTGTTTTCAGGGAAGAAAATGTTGCCCACAAGCCTTAAACAGATATCCCCTATGAGTCTTTGGCCAGAACTGTGTCATATGCCTATCCCTAGAACAATCATTAGAAAACTGGGACTAGGAATGTCATTATAGAAATAAACCCAAAATAACTCACCCTCTTGGGCTGAGAACTTTAGTGTAGAAACTCCATTTGAGATCTGTTAGCAAGTAAAGAAGGGCAGAACAGCTTTTGGGAAAACAACCAAATGTGTGTAACTTACATAAGAAAAATACAATTAAAGATTGCATTAAAAGAAAATGTGTAATGTAACATTTAGTCATATAAAATCATAGCTGACATTATTTCTAACATAAAAACAAATGTTTTTCCTACACTATGCAATAAAAGAACAGTTTTCTTTCATTACCAGTGGAATTGGGATAAGATCTTGTTTTGAAAGGGCTTCCCAAGTTGAAGTGGATGGAAATAACTCTGCAAATATGAAACCAAATAAAATACTCCAAGAGTAAAATGATCCAAGTTTCCATTTTGTATTATCCTCACATGGCCTGTCTACTGCATTTATAGCTTGCAAAAAAATACAAGTGTTCTACCTGACACATTATAATGGAAATTGGAAATCAAATGTAGTCTCAATATTTCAACTGAAAAAGAGCATGGGTTTAGAAACTACGATAATTGGATTCTTAGCTCAGTAGATACTTATAATCCTACTTGATCAGGAACTCTGTGAAAACACAGCCCTCATTTTGCCCAGGTTTCAATTCTAATAATGCTCACCTATGATGAGCATATGGATATTCTTATAGTACACAAACATTATGATGTTTGAGACTTATAGAAAAAGAAAAAGAAAGAAAGAAAGAAAGAGAGAAGGAAAGAAAGAAAGAAAGAAAGAAGGAAAGAAAGAAAGAAGGAAAGAAAGAAAGAAGGAAAGAAAGAAAGAAGGAAAGAAAGAAAGAGAATCACTCTTTTGCATCTTGGTCTAAGTTATAACTTCAAATTTTTTTTCCTTTTTATTTTATTTTATTTTTTACTTTTTATTTAATTAAAAACAAATTTGTAACTTTCATTCATTTTTTTAGAGTCAGAAAGCACGTGAGTGGGGAAGGGGAAGAAGGGAGGAGAAAGACACAGAATCCAAAGCAGAGAGAGCCCGATGTGGGACTCAAACCCACGAACCATGAGATCATGACCTGAGACAAAGTTGGACACTTAACTGACTGAGCCACCCAGGCACCCCGCTTTCCTTTCTATTTTAGTTTTTTTTTAATTTTTTAAAATATTTATTTATTTTTGAGACAAAGAGGGAATGCAAGTGGGTTAGGGGCAGAGAGAGAGGGAGACACAGAATCCGAAGCAGGCTCCAGGCTCCCAGCTGTCAGCACAGAGCCCGACGCAGGGCTCCAACTCACAAGCTGTGAGATCATGACCTGAGCCCAAGCAGTCACTCAACCGACTGAGCCACCCAGGCGCCCCTCCTTTCTATTTTAAAGATAATTTAAAAATACATACATACATGAAAGAAGCCTCGTGCTGTACTTCTTTGAGTAAGCTGGATGTTAAGAAAAACTTTCAGATTTGCAATTTCTGATATAGCCAATTTTTATTTTATTTCCAATGGAGAAGATATGCTTATTTCTGGATGTGCAGCATCCATTTACAACATTATCCCACACTGTGTTTAGAGAAATCTCTTGTCATTGGGAAAACCAAGGGACAAGTACATAATGTACTTTAGGTGAAAACCCCGTAGAGAATTCAAATCTTGAGCTTAAAAATTGTGGCAGATGCTACTGACACCATTATTTCCAGATGCTCTTGTTTAAGAACTTTATGGTAATTCTACTTCCTTTCCCATGTACTACCTGTTGGATTTTATTTTGATTTTTTTATGTCATCTTTGTTTTTACATTTTTATTTAAATTCCAGTTAGTTAACGTACAGTGTAATATTAGTTTCAGGTGTACAATATAGTGATTCAACACTTCCATACATCCCCTGGTGTGCATCACAACAAGAAGTGCCCTCTTTAATCCCCATCACCTATTTTCACCCATCCCTCCATCCACCTCTCACCTCTGGTGAACATCAGTTTGCTCTCTATAGGTAAGAGACTATTCCTTGGTTTTCCTCTGTCTCTCTCTCTGTCTCTCTCTGTCTCTCTCTTTCTTGCCCTTTTCTCATTTGTTTTGTTTCTTAAATTACATGTATGAGTGAAGTCATATGCTATTTGCATTTCTCTGACTGACTTATTTTGCTTAGCACAATACTCTGTAGCTCCATCCATGTCATTTCAAACAGAATGATTACATTCTTTTTTATGGCTAATATTCCAGTGTGTGTGTGTGTGTGTGTGTGTGTGTGTGTGTGTGTGTGTGTGTGTGTATGTGTGTTTCATAGGTATGTGTGTGTGCATTCATAGGTATGCATCTTCTTTATCCTTTCATCAGTTGACGGACACTTGGGCTGTGTGCATAATTTGGCTATTGTAGATAATGCTGCTATACATATCAGGGTCCATGTATCCCTTTGAAGTAATATTTTTGTATTCATTGGGTAAGTACCTAGTAGTCCACTGGCTGGGTTGTAGGGTAGTTCTGTTTTTAACTTTTTGAGGAACCTCCACACTGTTTTCCAGTGGCTGCACCAGTTTGCCTTCCCGCCAACACTGCAAGCAGGTTCCTTTTTCTCCACATCCTGGCCAACACCTATTGGTTCTTGTTGATTTTAGTCATTCTAACAGGTGTGAGGTGATACCTCATCGCAGTTTTTATTTATATTTCCCTGATTAGTGACGTCGGGTATCTTTTCATGTGTCTATTGACCGTCTGTATGTTTTGTTCTGCCCCTTCTTTAATTGGATGATTAGTTTTTTGGAAGCTGAGTTTTGTAAGTTCTTTATATATTTTGGATACTAATCCTTTATCGGATATGTCACTTGCAAATATCTTTTCCCATTCTGAAGGATGACTTGTAGTTTTGTTGATTGTTTCCTTCTCCGTACAGAAGCTTTTTATTTTCATGAAGTCCCAATAGTTTATTTTTCCTTTTTGTTTCCCTTAACACAGAAGGTATTTCTAAAAAGAAACTACTGCTGCAAATGTCAAAGCCGTTACTGCCTGTGTTCTCTTGTGGGATTTTTCTGATTTCAGGTGTAATATTTAGGTTTCTAACCCATTTGGCATTTATTTTTGTGTTTGGTGTAAGAAAGTGATCCAATTTCATTGTTTTGCATGTAGCTATCCAGTTTTCCCAACACCACTTATTGAAGAGACTGTCTTTTGTTCATTGGATATTCTTTCTTGCTTTTTTGAAAATACGTTCATTTCTGGGTTTTCTATTTTATTCTACTGATCTATGGGTCTATTTTTGTGCCATTACCATACTGTATTGATCAATACAGCTTTGTAATGTAACTTGAAGACTGGAATTGTGATGACTCCAGCTTTGTTTTTCTTTTTCAGGATTACATTGGCTATTAGGGGTCTGTGTGTTTCCATACAAATTTTAGGATTGTTTGTTTTAATTCTGTGAAAAATGCTGGTGGTGTTTTGATAGGTATGCATTCATTGTGTAGATTGCTATGGGTAGTATAGACATTTTAACAATATTTTTTCTTCTGATCAATGAGCATGGAATTTCTTTCCATTTCTTTGTGTTCTCTTTAATTCCTTTCATCCGTGTTTTATAATTTTCAGTGTAGAAATCTTTCCCCTCTTTGGTTACTTTTATTCCTAGGTATTTTTTTTTAATTTTTTATGTTTATTTATTTTTGACAAAGAAAGAGGGGGGGGGTTGGGGCAAAGAGAAGGAGGCAGAATCTAAAGCAGGCTGCAGGCTCTGAGCTGTCAGCACAGACTCCCATGCAGGGCTCAAACTCATGAATGGTGTGATCATGGCATGAGCAGAAGTCAGACGCTTAACCAACTGAGCCACCCAGCCCCCCCCCCCACCAGGTACCTTATTCTTTTGGTGCAATTATAAATAGGATTGATTCCTTAATTTCTCTTTCTGCTGCTTGATTATTGGTGTAAAGAAATGCAACAGATTTCTGTGCATTGATCTTGTATCCTGAAACTTTACTGAATTTGTGTATCAGTTCTAGCAATTTTTCGGTGGAGCCTTTCAGATTTTCTATACAGAGTATCATATCATCTGCAAACAGTCAAACTTTGACTTCTTCCTTGCTGATTTGGAAGTCTTTTATTTCTTTTTGTTGTCTGCTTGCTAAGGCTAGAACTTCTAGAAATATGTTAAATAACAGTGATGAGAGTGGATATCCCTATCTTGTTCTTGACCATAGAGGAAAATATCTGTATTTTTTTTCCATTTAGGGTGATATTAGCTGTGTTTTTTTGTATATGACTTTTATTATGTTGAAGTATGTTCCCTCTAACCTTAATTTGTTGAGGGCTTTTATCGTGAATGGATATTGCAGGTTGTCAAATGTTTTTTCTGCATCTACTGAAATGATCATATGGTTCTTATCCTTTCTTTTATTAATGTGCTATATCACACTGATTTGCAAATATTGACTACCCTTACACCTTGGGAATAAATCCCTCTTGATTGTGGTGGAAGACTGTTTTAACGTATGGTTGGATTTGGTTTGCTAGTATTCTATTGAGAATTTTTGCATCCATGTTCATCAGGGATATTGGCCTATAGTTCTCTTTTTGAATTGAGTCTTTATCCGGTTTTGGTGTCAAGGTAAAGCTAGCCTCACAGAATGAATGTGGAACTTTTTCCTCCTTTTCTATTTTTTTGGAATAGTTTGAGAACAATAGGTATTATTTCTTCCTTAAACGTTTGGTAAAGTTCATCTATGAAGCCATCTGGCCCTGGACTTTCATTTGTTGAGTGTCTTTTGATTAGCAATTCAATTCCATTGCTGGTTTCAGTCTGCTCAAGTTTTCCATTTCTTCCTGTTTCAGTTTTAGTAGTTTATATGTTGCTAGCAATTGTGCATTTCTTCCAGGTTGTCCAATTTGTTAGCATACAGTTTTTCATAATATCCTCTTAATTGTTTATATTTCTGTGGTGTTATTTTTGTTATTTCTCCTCTCTCATTTGTGGTTGTATTTATTTGGGTGCTTTCTCTTTTCTTTTTAAGTCCAGCTATAGGTTTATTAATTTTTTTTTAATTTTTTCAAAGAACCAGCTCCTGGATTCTTTGATCTGTTCTACTGGTATTTTTAGTTTCTATATCATTTATTTCTGCTCCAATATTTGTTTCCTTTCTTCTGCTGGCTTTAGGCTTCATTTGGGGTTCTTTTTCTTGCTCATTTGGTAAGGTGGTTTATTTGAGATTTTTGATTGAGATTTTTGATTTAGGCCTAGATGACTATATACTGCGCTCTTACAACCACTTTTGCCGCATCCCAAAGGTTTTGGATTGCTGTGTTTTCATTTTCATTTGTTTTCATGTACTTTTTTATTTCTTCATTTCATAATTGACCCATTCATTGTTTATTTCTTCATTTCATAGTTGACCCATTCATTTAACCTCCATTTATTTGTAGTCTTTCTAGATTTTTTTCTTGTGGTTGACTTCTAGTTTCATAGTGTTGTGGTCAGAAAAGGTGCATGGTATAACTTGGATCTTATATTTGTTAAGGTCTATTTTGTGGGCTAATACGTGATCTATTCAGGAGAATGTTCCATGTGCACTTGAAACTAATGTGTATTCTGCTGTTTTAGGGTGAAATGTTCTGAATATATCTTTAGAGTCTGTCTGGTCCAGTGTGTCATTCAACGTCATTGTTTCTTTGTTGATTTTCTGTTTAGATGATCTGTCTATTGATGTAAGTGGGGTTTTAAAAGTCTCTTTCTGTTATTGTATTATTATTGATTAGTTCCTTTATGTTTGTTATTGATTGTTTCATGTATTTGGGTTCTGCCAGTCATGTGCATAAATATTTACAATTATTATATCTTCTTGTTGGATTGTCCCTTTTATTATTACATAGTGTCCTTCTTTGCCTCTGGTTATAGTCTTTTTTTAAAGTCTAGTTTGTATGCTATAATTATTGCTACTCTGGCTTTCCTTTAACATCCATTTGCATGTTAAGTATTTCTCCATGCCCACATTTTTCATCTGCAAGTATCTTTTAGTCTGAAAAGAGTCTACTGTAAGCAGCATACACTTGGGTCTTTTTTTTAATCCATTCTGATATCCTATGTCTTTTTAGTAGAGCATTTAGTGCATTTAATGCAGGGTAATGGTAGATATGTATTTACTGCCATTTTATTACTTGTTTTGTGGTTGTTTTTAGAGATTTTTCTCTGATCCTTTCTTGTCTTCCTTTATTTGCTGATTTTCTTTACTGATACACTTGGATTTCTTTCTCTTTATTCTTTGCATGTTTATTAGTGGTTTTTGATACATCGTTATCATTAGGTTTGTTTATAATCTCTTCTGCATATTAAGGTGGTGGTCATTTAAGTTTGAACCCATTCTTTTCTTTTTCCTCTCTACATTTTAGTAATATATTACCATATTTTACATCCCTTTTTGTGAGTTCCTTGACAACTTTTTACAGAAATACTCATTTTTACCCCTTTGTATGTCTTGCCTTTACACTGTCACTTTTGGCCTCTCCCTTCCCACTCAGAGTCCCCATTAATATTTCTTACAGGGCCAGTTTAGTGGTCATGAACTCCTTTAGTTTTTGTTTGTCTGGGAAACTATCTCTTCATCTATTCTGAGTTACAGCCTTGGGGATATAGTATTCTTGGCTGCAGATTTTTCCCATTCAGCACTTTGAATATATCATGCCACTCCCTTCTGTCTTCCCAAGTTTCTGTTGAAAAATCTCCTGATAACCTTATGGGTTTTCTCTTGTAAGTTAATGGCTTCTTTTGTCTTCCCACTTTTAAGATTGTTTTTCTTTATCACTATATTTTGCAAATTTAATTATAATTTGTCTTGGTGTGGGCCTGCTTTTGCTGACTTTTATGGGAGTTCTCTGTGTCTCTTGGATCTAAATGTCTATTTCCTTCCCCTAAAATAGGGAAGTTTTTAGCCACTTTTTCTTCAAATAAATTTTCTGCTCCCTTTTCTCTCTTCTTCTTCTGGGAGGCCTATAATATGAATACTATTACATTTGATGGAGTTCCCTATTATCATTTTGCATAATTCTTTCTATCTTTTGTTCAGTTTCATTGTTTTCCATTACATTGTCCTCTAGGTCACTAATTCATTCTTCTGCTTTCTTCCAGCCTGCTATTCATTGTATAAGCCTGTTTCCAATCTCATTTATTACACTCTTCACCTCTGGTTGATTCCTTTTTAACTCTCTTATCTCTGTAGAAAGGGTCTCACTAACATCTTCCATACTTTTCTTAAGCCCAGTTAGTATTTGTATGATCATTGCTTTAAATTCTCTATCAGGAATGTTACTTATATCCTTTCTGCTTAGATCTCTGGCCATAGCCTTACTTTGTTCTTTCATTTGGGATAAATTCCTCTGTCTTCTCATTTTGTCTAAGTTTTGCCTTTTTCTCTCTGTTAGAAAAGCCAGTCATGTCTCCTACTCCTGAAAATAATGACCTTATGTAGAGGAGGTCATGTAGTGCCCAGGGCCTGACACTTCAGGGATTTTCTCCACTATGTGTGCTGTGTGTTCTCTATTCTGGCTGCTGTATCCTTCATGTCAGTTGTCTGCAGAGGCTCTCCCCGCCTTCTGTGGACAGTGTTTTGTCCCTGGCCCAAATGTGGTGAGTTATAACCAGGTATGCTCTGGTTTGCTTGTAAAATGAGACCTGTCACCACCTCCAGTGGAACTGAGGCACTGTTAAACTCTGGTCAGGAGACCCGGCGTGGGCAGGGACTTGTGCTGGTTTTCTGGTGGAGGGGCCCACTTCCCTGAGATTAAGGCAAGGGTGACTGAGAATGGTACTTCCACCAGAGCACAGAGGTGGTGCTCAGTGTAAGCAAGTTAGGCAGCTCAAATCTGGGATGCTCTGCTTCCCTCAGGTGGCTCTGTGTTTATACTGAGGGAAAGGGGAGGAAAATGGCTCTGACCAGTTCCTCTGTTCCTGAAGAGATGTATCTATGAATGTTGTTTCTCAGGGACAAGCTCCAAGAAGAGCAAATAACCCCCCACTGTGTGCCCCAGGAATTCTTCACATCACTTTTTCCGCTATATGTCCATAGGTTGTCTGCTTTCCATCTCTCCAAGAGCAGCACAGTGTCCTTCAGGTTGTATCCCAACCAAACCTGCTGACCTCTAAAACTTGAGGCTCCTCTGTTGCAAGAACTCATGAAATTCAGTCCCTGTTGTTTTCCAAGCCAGTAGCTGTGGGAGAATACTCTCCTTATGCATTCCCTGTGTGTTTCTCTCTCTCTCTCTCTCACTCTGGCTCTCACTCTTGCTCTCCCTTCTCCATGTCTATGACTCCCTACCCACTACAGCAGCCAGGATCTGTTTCTCCGCTAAACCATGTCTCTGTACTTCCTACCTTCTTCGATGTGCCTTCTTCTTTCCCTTAGTTATGGAGAGAACATTCTGTCAGTCTTCAGGTCAATTTCTGGGGTATTTAAGATGATTTGATAGTAATCTAGTTGTATTTGTAGGACAAGGTGAGCCTAGGGTCTTGTTACTCCACTGCCATATTCATCTCTCTCTCCTGATTGTTTTGTAGCCTCAATCCCCAGCCTATATTTAGTTCTGCAAACTTCCAATATCTTCTGTTTAAAAAACTCCCTTTATGGTAAGGGAATAAAGATAATTTTTTGTTGCTTTTACCCTGCAAATGCATCTAATGTTTTTCCTAAAATGTTATTTTTAAGCAATATATGGTCTGCTCATAGGAATTATAAAATTATGCTCCTCCTATGAATTTTTTTATATTGAATTTTATTAGTATCTTATCAAATCCTCATGCATTCTTAATGCAAATCTTTAACGTATAGGAAAAGTGTTAGTCATGTTTGGAGATCAACTTGTAAAAAAAGGTAAAAGTAGAAATAAATCTTTAGAAAATGCAATTAGAAAACCATTTTTCAGAAACAAATCTTCATCATGAAAGGACATAGATTTGCAATACACTAAATCTCAATTTATTGAATTCCTTCCATCAATAGTTGCATCGATATTAGGCTTGTGAATATTAATGTCATACTGTGTATATTATATATGGTAACATATTGGATTTCTATCAATATTCTTCTAAGTGTTTCCAAATATTTTAAATGTTTTGAAGACATCTGTAGTAATACAAAAAATAACAGACCCAGGAGAGCCTATCACAGAGCTTCTCATATTTTATACTATACATATTTGAGTATAGGTGCAAGATTCTAACTTGTGTTGTCTTTACCAGCTAATATTTTCTCTGGTTAGAATGAAATTAAGCATTTAATCTCAACTTTGAAACTAAAATAATAATTGCCTCCATCAATCCAATTTTATCAAACTTCATTTATAATTCAAATGATAAAAATAATTTGTTTTCAAAAATTACATTTTGAGGACATTCAAACTTTTGAAGAAAATTCTCCTTTTCACAGTCATCTCTCAGATTGTTTATTCTCATAAAATTTTAAAGCTTATTAATGATTTCTACTTTTCCTTCTTTAGTTTTAGCTTGCTATTTCTGCTGCTTAGCATATCATAATCATGATTGTGATTGTCCTTCTCAAAAATATGTGCACTGGTAGATGTGGTATGTGTGGTCAGTGTATACAAATGTAGAGCTCTAGGGACCATGGACCTGAAGCAGGGAGTATTTCCGTTAGGGAGCATCTTGCATTCTTGTTAGTATAGCCTAACAACCTACAAAGATTGAGGAACTGGAAATTTTAAAAAGTTTTAGAAAATGACAACTCTGCTCAAATTTCTCCCAAACAATAACCACATAGCTTCCAGTACAACTCATAAAATAGAGATTTTCTTTGAAGTAGAAATAGAAAAGAACACAAGGTCTACAAATTGTAGATCCCCAGCCCAACTTATGTTTCTATATTTCTTAAATTGACGTTTTTCAAATATTGGAGCTGTAGTGTGAAACTCCATTTCTCCCACAGAGAGTAATGAAATAAAACTTTCAGTATTATCTGGTTATTTTAAGAAATATCAGAGTATTCGTCAGATAACTTGCCACTAGATCATTGGCTCTCAAAGTTGACTCCTCATTAGTATTACTTGGGTAGTATTTAAAAATTATCAAGCCCAGGTTCCACTTTCAGAGATTCTGATTTAATTGGTTTGGAGACCTAGAAATCATGTTTTTCAAAGCTCCCCCAATGTACATCCAGGGCTGAGACCTATAACCATAAATACTTGGTAATTACTGATTTAAAAAAGGCAGCCCATTGAAAGAAACATGAGCCTCAGTTATTCTAACCTTTAAGTTCTGTATTGATAGAGCTTATTACTGATCTCTCTAATTAGTGGCTATTTATACCATTGTACACCAAAATCTTCTGTTGACTTTTTTATTTCTCAAAATCTACTCAATCTGATCCTCAAGAGGAGCAAAGATACAATTCTAGTCATATTTTCTACCTGACCAAAATAATCTTTAGCTTCTATTATGCAGATAGTAGGCCACTATTACTAAAACTTGAGTAAACTAGTATAACTCCTACATTTACAACTCGTTGAATAGACTCTCTATACTGAATATTTTCCTCCTCTGATCTGCCAATTCTAATGTTATACTGATCTAGTTTTCAGTGTTGGCTGAGATTTTTTTTTAAGACAATAACTTGGGGAAGAATGACTTTTGGGAAATAATTTTTAAAGTTAACTTGACTATACCATTCCATATTTTTAAACAAGAAGAACTCCAGTGTACTGTATTCCACACAAATAATGGAGAATGTGATATGGTAATTATAATAATAGTCATGCCTGACATGTGTCAATCTTGTCATATTTTTATTATATTATCTCTAATCCCTTAGATAATCCTGCAAGGAAGGTATTATACTGTCCATTTCATACATATAATAACAAAAAGATGTCTAGGTTGTTAATTTCATGCAGTCAGAAAGTACCAAATTCAAGAAATGGTCAGTAGCATCAAATTGTACAGTGTAGAAAAATATATCTCCTCTAGGAAAGAATATACAATGAAAACATGGATAATCAGTGCAACTTTCTAACCGCAGGTAATTCTCATAATTATTGGAACCTTAAAAGTTCCTCAGAAGCTCTTGGTACCTTACTCTTCCCAATTCCCCCAATCTTCAAAGTACTTATGCACACACCCTAATGAAGGAAAGTGTTAGCAGCTGGTTTCTAATCCAAACTTCCTCACTTGGGGAAAGAAAGGTAAAGAAATAAGTCAAATCCTCTGTTGGTGATAAATACTAACAGAAAGATAAAAGAAGTCCTTGCCTATGGAACACTTTCATCATGATTTACCTAGTGTCTAGGTTGTTTATAGTAAACAAACCTAGAATTTATGTATATAAGGGGTCCAGGGAAAGCTGGAAAATGTCACATAACATATATAATACTTGGAATACAAAACTTATGTTTCATGACCTAAAAAGCTACCACTGGCTAAGTGATTCCCTGTGTGTAATTCCTAGGCACTCATGTTAACTCTACACTAGTGTGCTGTTTAAATGAAGAAAGCAAGGTTCTATAGAGATGTGCTGATGTTACTTCTCGAATTTTCACCTGTGTCTTTCAAATATCTGTGTCCCATTTTTTGTATAATTATAATGCTGTGTAAAATCAGAGTGCGCGACTGATTTGGCAAGCACTGAAAAATGAAATAATTAAGAATAAACGTAACAATATATATACAATGGTCTATATACAGAAAACTGTACAACTGTGCTAAATAAATCAAAGAAGATATAAATAAGTAGGTATTACATATTCAATATTAAGAAGACTCAATATTGGTAAGATGTCAATTATTTCCTACATAAGCTATAGATTCAGTACAATTCCAGTGAAGTTTCCGCAAGTTATTTTGATGACATCAACAAACTTGATTTTAACAGTTAAATGCAAGGGCAGACAAAAACTCATGATAGTCATGTCACTGAAGCAGAAGACCAAATTTGGAGGACTAACACTACAAAATTTCACTACTTACTATAAAGGCTACTGTACTCAAGACAGCACAATATTGGTGAAAGAAGAGACAAATAGATCAATGGAAAGGAATGGGGAACTTAAAAATAGACCTACAAACTACAGTTAGCAGATCTTTGACTAAGAAACAAAAGCAACTCAATTAAGAAATGATCATTTTTTTTTTATGACAAATGGTACCAGGACAATTGGACATCCAAATGCAAAAACGGCAACAACAAAATGAATAGACACAAGTCTTACACCTTTCACAATAATTAATTGAAAGTGGATCACAGACATACATGTAAAACACAAAACTATATATAAAATTTTCAAAAGATAATGTAGGAGCAAATGTAAGTGGCTGTGGGTTTGGCAATACATTTTTAAACAGCCCCAAAGCATGATCCATGAAAGAATAAATATGGTAAGCTGGACTTTATTTTTTTAAATATTTATTTATTTATTTTTGAGAGAGAGAGAGAGAGAGAGAGAGAGAGAGAGAGAGAGATCAGGGAAGGGGCAGAGAGAGAAGGAGACAGAATCCCAAGCAGTTTTCATGCTGCCAGCACAGAGCCCAATGTGGGGCTCGATCTCACAACCATGAGATCATGACTGGTGCCTAAATCAAGAGCTAGATACTTAACGGACTGAGCCACCCAGACACTCCTGGACTTTATTAAAAGTAAAAACTTTTGCTATGCAAAAGACACTATTAAGAGAATGAAAACAAAGGTATAGGCTAAAAGAAAATATTTATAAATCACATGTTTGATAAAGGACTTCTATCCAAAACATACAAGGTACTCTTAAAACTCAATCACACAATTTTAAAATGGGTAAAAAATCTAAATAATATTCTCCCAAGGAGATACATAGGCAGAAAATAAACATATAAGATATTAAACAACAGACATCAATAAGGAATTACAAATTAAGACAATGAGTATCTATTAGAATGGTTAAAATTTATAAATATGACAGTATCAAATGATGGTAAGAATGTGGTGCAATAGGACCTTTGATTCATTGCTGGTGAGAATGAAAAATTGTACAGCCATTTTGAAAGCCCAGACTGGTACTTTCTTATAAAATGAAACATAGTCTTAGCATGAAACTTACCAATAACACTCCTAGGTTTTTACCCAATTGGATTGAAAATTTATGTCCACACAAAAGCCTGCACATGATTGCTTACGCCAACTTTATTCATGAATGCTAAACCTGGAAGTGGGCAATATGTCCTTCATTAGGTAAATGGGTAAACAAACTGTGGTATATCTATACAATGGAATATTATTCATCAATACAAAGAAATGGACTATGAAGGCATGGAGAAACATATAGGAGACTTAAAAGCATATTGCCAGGTGAAAGAAGCCATCCTAAAGAGACGATCTAATATATTATTTCATCTATGCAACTTTCTGGAAAAGGTAAAACTATAGAGACAATAAAGAGACAAGTGGCTGGCAGGATTAGGCAGGAGTGGGTGGGGTTGTATAGGTAAAGCAGAGGGGATTTTTAGTACCATAAAACTATTTTGTATTATACTGTAATGTTGGATACATTATGTATTTGTCAAAATCCATAGAACTGGACAATAAGAAGAGTAAATTTTAATGTAAATTATAAACTTTACTTAAGAATAATCAATATAGTTCACTAATTATAATAAATATACACACTAGTGCAAGATGTTGATATCAGAGGAAACTGTTGGGGTGGAAGAGGGTATATTGGAGACCGCTGTCTTATCTGCTCAAATTTTCTGTAAATACGAAATTATCCTACAAAATAAAATCTATTAATTAAAACAAATAAATTATAACACTGGGTACAATATAGCCTTGGCAGAATGCCATCATTCATTGCACATAACAGAGTCAAAGTAGGCCACCCGCAGTGAAAAGGAAGACCCCATCACTGTTAACACTTCCGTGCCCTGTTCCAGGCCATTTGTGTCATCAGGTCCTCCATCTGCTGTCTCAACTTACCATGGCCATCTATCAAGACAACAAAGTACTGCTTTCTATAACAATGACAGAATAGTGCGTGTTCCCTGAGAGGCACTGACAGGTCTGCCTATGTAGGCGAGAGAATAGTTCTTTGATGGTCACATGCAAATAGAAACACTAGATAAATTCTGCTTGCCCAGTTCCTACCCTCTCACTGTTCCCTGAATTCAGGGTGCTGACATTACACAGAGACTCCATCTAGTTCCCATCTTAATCAGATATCCTAGGAAGTGATTTAGCCACCAATATCCCCTGTAAAGTTGCCTCTATAAAAATCATGATTAATTATATGATGAATATAATTGATAATATTGTTAGTATAGAATTAATTTAATGATATAATCATTATGAATTAATATTACTATTATGGCATTCAGAAACATTAATGAGCATTTATTATATGGCAGGTGGTGTAGCAAGCACTTTTCTTTTTCCAGTAACATATCTTTTATCCTCACAGCAATTACATGATAAATTTATAATAATTATTCCTTTTGTACAAGGAAAGAAATCAAGGGCTTGAAAGGCTAAATGGTTTGCCCAGGATCACAGCTAATAAGTGGTGTAGCCAGATTTGAAACTAAGGCAGTGTGACTTCAGACCCCATGCTTTTATGGACTCTGTTGTGCTGCATCCGGAGAGCTTCTCTCAAATATTCTAGACTGTGGCATTAGCCTGAAGTGCACTTCAGTGTATTGGAGACTATAATGAGCAAGATATATTTCCTAATATAGTCTTCCCTCTCAGGGTACTTCAATTATTAGAAAATTCCCAGGTTTTGGGGTGCGTGGGTGGCTCAGTTGGTTAAGCGGCCAACTTCGGCTCAGGTCATGATCTCACAGTTTGTGTGTTCAAGTCCCACATTGGGCTCTGTGCTGACAGCTCAGAGCCTGGAGCCTGCTTCGGATTCTGTGTTTCCCTCTCTCTCTCTGCCCCTTCCTCACTCCTGCTCTGTCCCTCTGTCTCTCAAAATAAATAAATGTTAAAAAAAATTAAAAAAAGAAAATCCCAGGTTTTCAATTTATAAAATACAACTAAATCTACCTATATCCCCAAATGTATAAATATCTCTTGAGAGGTTGTATGTAAGGGAATAAGAAATATTTTTTTATGCTGGAGACTACTATAGGCATGTATATTTTTATTGTGATATAATGAAATAAAAGCACTACTCTTAAGAGCACAGTGCAAAATGTTTTGATATACGTATATACTCTTCTAACCAAACCTCTAATGAAAATATAAAACATAGTCATTACTCTAAAAGGTCCCTTCATGCCTTTTCTGTGGATAATCCTTCAATGGTCTCCACAGAGTTCTTGAACTTTGTTAAAATAACATACTGTACTTTTAAGTCTGTTACTTTACTTTTAAGTCTGTACTGTTACAAGTCTGTACTTTTAAGTCTGGCTTCTTTGCTGAGTGCAATGCTTTTGAGATCATTTTGGTTTTTGCATGTATTACTAGTCATTGCTAATTTCTTCTATCTAATTTCTAGGTAGCATTTCATTCATAAATAGACCAACTTGATTATCTATTCTCCCATTGATGAATATTCATATTGCTTTCAATACTTTGCTATATTGCATAAAGCTAAAATGAACAATCATTAAATTGCATATCATGATCACATGTTTGGATGTCTTTTCTGCCAATACTTAGGATTAGAATTATTGGATCATAAGGTAGATATATTTTTAACTTTATTAGAAACTGACAAATAGTTTTGCCCTGTGATTTGGTGATCTGACACCCTCCTACCAACAATTTGAGAGTTCTAACTGTCCCTTCATCCTCTCTAAATTTGGGATCGTTACTCATTTATTTTACTTTATCTGTTCTAGTGGGCACATTGTGATACCTCATGGTGGTTTTAATTTTCATTTTTCTGATGAAAATAACATTGGCCATCTTTGCAGTATGTTTGTGACTGCTAGTATAACTTCTTTTTGGAAATTCTACAACCATAACTAAGAGTTGGTAGTGCTGGTGTACAGATAACACAGCAATAACATAGACGGTCCTGAAATAGATCCAAAAATATATGTACAAGTATTTTTTAACTAAGTTACAAATGAAATATGTGTATATATTTACATTTAAATTTATATATTTATACCTAAAATTAATTTTATAATATAATCTGTATTTTTCCACTTATTTGATTTTGTAACTAGGACATTTTGCAAATAAATGACTCATTTTTAAATGACTATTATTTGGGGCACCTGGGTGGCTCATTTGGTTAAGCATCTGACTTCAGTTCAGGTTGTGATCTCAAGGTTCGTGGGTTCCAGTCCCACATCGGGCTCTGTGCTGACGGCTCAGAGCCTGGAGCCTGGTTCAGAGTCTGTGTCTCCCTCTCTGGCCCTCCCCCACTCAGGCTCTGTCTTTCTCTCAAAAATAAATTTTAAAAAAATTTTAAAAAATTAAATGACTATTACTTGATTATATGGATGTAACTAGATTAGTAGTCTATTCTCTTATTTATATACATTTAGATTTCTTTCTTTCTTTAAAAAATTATCTAATGATTATCCTTGTAAAAATAGATTTATCAAATTAGACCATAATGTTTAAACTTGTGGTAGAAACACTTAAAATAAGATTTACCCTCTTGGGGCGCCTGGGTGGCGCAGTCGGTTAAGCGTCCGACTTCAGCCAGGTCACGATCTCGCAGGCCGTGAGTTCGAGCCCCGTGTCGGGCTCTGGGCTGATGGCTCGGAACCTGGAGCCTGTTTCAGATTCTGTGTCTCCCTCTCTCTCTGCCCCTCCCCCGTTCATGCTCTGTCTCTCTCAGTCCCCCCCCCAAAAAAAAAAAGTTGAAAAAAAAAAAAAGATTTACCCTCTTAACACATTGAGTGTGTTAACTATAGTCACAATGTTGTATATCAGAGCTCCAGAACTTATTTATCCTGTACAATTGAAACTTTATACCTGTTGAATAGCAATTCCCCATCCCACCACTCAGTCTCTTGGAAACCACTATTCTACTCTCTGCTTCTGTAAGTTTGAGAACTTTAGATACTTCATGTAATTGCAATCATGCAGCATTATTCTATGACTGACTTACTTCACTTAGCATAATATTCTCAATGTTTATCCATGTTGTCTCATATGGCAGTTATTTCCTTTTGTTTAAGGCTGAATGTTTTTTATTATGTACATACCACATTTTTTTTATCCATTCAGCCATCAATGGATATTTAGGGTTTTTCCCACATCTTGGCTATTGTGCCTAGTGCTCCAATAAATACAGGAGGGAATATCTCTTCAAGATTTGACTTAAATTCTTTTGGGGAAATACCCAGAAGTAGGAATGCTGCATCATATGGTAGTTCTATTTTTAATTTTTTTTAAGAAACCTGCATACCATTTTTCATAACAGTTGCACCAGTTTACATTCCCTCTAAGTGTACAAGTGTTCCAATTTCTCCACATCTTCATATTTTTTCTTTTCCGTTTAGTTTCATCTTAATACTTGTGAGATGCCATCTCATTGTGGTTTAATTTCATTTCAGTGACCATAAAAGAAAAATGTATTAACTTGTCTCTGCCAAGTTTAAAAACTGCTGCTTATCAGAAGACATCAGTAATAAAATGAACAGGGAAGACACAGAATGGGAAAAATATTTGCCACATATTTCTAACAAAGGACTAATATCCAGGTCACATTAAAAATTCATACAAGTTGATTGATGCATGTATTTCTAATAATCATAAGAACTTTTTTTTTAAATGTTTTAATGTTCACTTATTTTTGAGAAAGAGAGACAGAGTGAGAGCGAGGAAGGGGGAGAGAGAGACACACACACAGAGAGACAGACAGAGAGGGAGGGAGACACAGAATCCGAAGCAGGCTTCAGGCTCTGAGTTGTCAGCACAGAGCCCGATGCAGGGCTCGAACCCACGAGCCATGAGATCATGACCTGAGCCGAAGTCGAATACTTAACCACCCAGGCACCCCGAAGTCTTAAACACTGTACACTAGCATGAAGTATTAACAGAATTCACATGAAACGTGGAATCCCAGAGGACCTTGGGCATCTGGGTTTTACCACTGCAGTTGAAAACTAATGCTTGAATATTAGTATATTTAGCATACCACTCAAAATAAGAGAACTTTTTTTTGGGGGGGGTGGCTGGTTATTTCTATATTCTCTCCCAGGAAGTTCTTCTGAGGAACCTCATTGTCAAACAGAGAGGTAGTACCTATTTCCAAAGCTGCTTGCCAGCTGCCACAATGATTTAAGTTGTCCAGAGTTTCACCCAAAAACACACTTTACCTGTGTCTCCGGCTGCTATGTGGGCTAACAAAAAGAGGTTTAGTGATTTGTTTAAGGCTCCACTTGAACTATGCCAGATGTAGAAATATTCCATTTTTCTGATTCAGTACAACAAATCTTTACCTCATTACAAGATGATAAAAATATAAATCTATCAGAGTCTCAGATCTCAATGAACATATACTCTCTCAACTCACAATAAGTTGTTTTATCTGCCTGATAGAAGGACAATCTAGTGAAAAGGAGTATCTCTCCCTCTCTCTTTCTCTTTCTCTCTCTCTCTCTCTCTCACACACACACACACACACAAATAGACACACAAAGACAAGATAATTTAAATACAGTGAGAGAATAACACATGATTTCTGATGATAGATAACATAATGGCAACAGTCTCTCACAATTTACATTATACTTTATCTTGCAAACAATGGTTTGCCCCAGTAAATATCCTACAAAACCCTCCTCTGAACACCTAGATTTCTGGTTAGGAGGGTACAGTTTATCTATCACCTCTTTTCCGAGCCCTGGTTCTTAACAACTTTTGTGTCATTCCTACAATGCCTTGTCCATTAAGTATTACCTACTTCATACTGCTCTGTTAACAATAGTGCATATGTGTGTGCATGCGCACATGTGTGTGTGCTATCTGTATTTTGTCCATCATTTCATCCCACTGCATGCCTAAATAATGATGACAGTGTAACCGTATAAACTTAGTCTATGAATGTGTTCCTTAACATTTAAAAATATTCTATACTTCTATATGGAAAAAATATAAAGTTGGCGTGCAGTCTCTATTATTAAATGATACAGGATTTAATTTCTTATTTCATTTAGATCATTTTAGCTACTCATTAAGTAATACGCTTTGGGAAAATTCTAGTTATCTGAACACTCTAAAAGAAAGTATCACATTGAATTATTAGCAATTGATGATTTGTTAAGTCTTGTGCATTCCAAATTATAGTAAATAAACAATAAACTCAAGTATGTAGCATTCAGAATAGGATATATATAGAAACAGAATAGGAAATTAACAATTTACACTTTTAAATTAGCCTTTTATTTATACCTTTAAGGTTCAAATATGAAGCAATGCATTCACTGAGGAAACAAAGGGGAAGATTAGAAATTTCCAATTCTCTCCACATAGTTCCTGATTCTGCCAGTCCTTTCAAATAATCAGAGCATCATGGAGCTTATATGGGCTTTAGAGATCATCTTGTCTAGCACCCTTTTATTGTAAACTTTTAAATCTATTAAGGGTGCCAGTTCTCTAAACAAATACATTCCAGCAGAAGAAATATCTTGATTATAGGTTTATACTATAGCTATTTAAAATTCTAATTGGTGTATTAAAGCAATTATTAAATAGAATCCTATAAAATATTTATACCCTGCATAGTTCAGAATAATCACAATAGAGCATTTCTCCCTTATATGAATTATATTTAAGAAAAAAATACAAATATTCTGGTTTTCCCATGATCATTTATAAAACCTATTAGTCGTGCTGACATGTAGGTGGTTATTTTTTTTAATGTTTATTAACTTTGCGAGTGGAAAACGGAGTGAGAGAAAGACAGAGAGAAAGCAGGGAAAAGGCAGGGAGAGGGAGAGACAGAATCCCAAGCAGGCTCCACACCCAGCGCAGAGCCTGATGTGGGGATGCGACCTTATGACCCTGAGATCACGACCTAAGGTGAAATCAAGAGTCAGACGCTTTAACTGACTGAGATACCCAGGTGCCCCAAGTGGTTATTTTGAAGAATAAAAATGAGTTAACCAAATAGAGTATATCAGAAATAATATTGAAATTTTTCCAACTGAAATTCTGTTAATTTGCAAACTCAATAATTTCTATTAAGCCATACACAAGAAGAGTCATTTTAGCAATGAATAGGAAAATTCATTTCTCTTAAATGCAAAACATGAGCTTATAAAAATTTTAGAATCCTATAGCTCCTGGAAGTATATTCAAGAGCACCTCCATTCAGTAAAGAAAACCCTAGACTCATCGCTAAAAGATGCAAATTATATATTTTAAGACCTCAATTGAGGAGAAATTGTATAACTCCCCTCTGTAATTCATTCCAAGGTTTTAAAATCCTATTGTCAGGAATTTCTTCTTCCTATCTAACCTACATCACTCATGCTTCAGTTAAGTCTGTTACTTCTTGTTTTTTTGTTTTTCTTTTTTCTTTTTTCTTTCTCAGTATAAATTGAGAACTGCTGAGGCAGACAGAGCTGATTTGGAGATTGAAACAAGTTGAACTGTTTCCCAGATTACTATCTCTTAGAACATTCTAAAAACAGACCAATTTGGATAACTTAAATAGGATTAAATATAGTGAATTACCATCCACAAACAAACTTTACTGAAATAATTGGTAGCATTCTTGAGAGGTAGTAGAATTGGTGGTAAACGTACTTTTTCTCTGTTTTATACTCCTAATTCCTTCAGTAGACATAGGTAAGTGCTCTAGTACCTTAAAAACGATAGAAAAATGTAGGCGTATATTCAGAAATTTCAGAATATGTAGAACTTCCCCTATATGCAGAGTTCTACATATTCTGAACTTTTTATTTTTAAAAGAAGGCATTTTAAATTTGATTTATCTGAGCTTAAAGAATATTACAATTCTTATTTGAGTTAGTGAAACTTAGTCACCCAGTGATTATAACAACTTGGGAAAGATGATAGAAGCATAGGTTGAAATAGAAAATAGTGTACTGACTTTCTTGGGTATTTTTCAGATCAAGTTCATATACCTGACATTATTAGCACCCCATGATTTGATCAGTAGTATATCTATGCCTGTGACTTTCAACCTTTTCAAGGTTAGAGAAACTATGAAAAATCCTTGTCTTTGGAAGAAATACCACAGTTGGACATAGAGATCTGTTTTTAAGAGAAATGATACTTTATACTCTGCATAAACCTAGAGATTTCTGTAGTACCTATATTTGACCTGAATCTGTGTATAACTACAGAGAAAAATTAGTCAGGACACACCATATCTGGAACATTTTATCCATAGAGAAGAAAGCAGAACTTTAACAGAAAGGGAAAAATCACTTTTAAGAGATTGCAATTCAGACAACCTGGGTTAATCAGGGTGCTGACATTCCAAATCCGTTGTACTTGACATGACTTTGCAGGTTCAGTGTTAGGAAAAAAAAGAAACTTTTGGCTTACCCCTGCTCTATTTGAAACAGTAAGACTTAGAGGCTTTTCTCTATGAATTTTTTTCTCATTTTCATTTTTTTCCAGCTACCCCATCAGTATATTTTATGTAATCAAAATAGTGTATGTCTGACTTCTCTTTTAGACAATTTTGTTGAGTGTTAAAATAAATCACGTGGAGAGAGAGGGAAAAAAAAATTTGTAAGACATATCTCATAGCCAGATAAGAAATTGCCACAAGATAAAAATGTTCTAAATACCATTAAGGAGGAAAACAAACAACAAAGAATGTTAAGATTCAGAAATATAATCTGAAACCTACACAGACTCTATAATCTGAAATTAAGATTTGTTTTTTAAAATGTGGATTACCCCTGAGGTACTAAAGGAACAGGTTTCTGAACATCAGTCTTGACTTACTAAATCAAAATGTCTCAAGGTGGGTCTTGGAAATTTGCATTTTTAAGAAGTTTCCTATGTGATTACCTCAGGCACTAAAGTTTGATAATCACAATTGTAGAGTTTCATAGGCATGAAAACAATAAACCAAAACAGAACACCTTCCAAAAAAAAAAAATATGATGTCAAGGTTTAAGTCCCTTCAGATGTTTATTTTAGTTGAGATAGACGATCCCTTCCTCTGGCCAGAAAGCCATCTCATAATTGTTGGCCAGAAAAGTGAGATAAGACACATAACCACGGAAAAGCAATCACCGCAATGCACAAATCTCTTTGAGCACAGAAACTATGTGGTTCATGATTTTGTCCCCAGCTTAGAGGAGGCATAAAAATATGTGTCACATGAATGAGTGAACATGATCAGAAAGTTGGCCTTACCAGCCAAAGGGCAATCAATCGCCTTATTCAAAGCACAGCATAGTCCTTTTCAGAATGTATGACTGGCAACAATACCTTGAAGAATCCAGCTCCTAAGTACATTGAAGGCAATGGTGTGTGTGGGAGACTAATGGAAAATTAGTGGCTGAGAATGAAAGCAAGCTATGTTCTTGAACTTCTCCGCGCTTTTCCTTTTTACTATGCAATTGACACTATTATTGTTTTCCTCACTGCTACTTGTGGTATTCTGTGTGAACAATTTACTGACATACTATTATTTTTTTCTGCATCTTTCTATGGTATTTCTTCCCTTTAACCTTTCAGTAAGTTTTTTCAGATGTGACTTTTTATTTTACTGCAAAAATGTTAAGTACATACTGATAATCATAAGAAAGTTTAAATGGTACCCAGATATCTTAATGCACTGATTTTAAAGCATTAAGTTTTCAGAATATATTGAATGCTAGAAAGGGGAAAAATCAATACATAGAATACACATGAAACACTCTAGCAAATGCTGGTAATATGGTAGACTGAACCAAACAGTTTTGTTAATATGAATTTCATATTCTGAAGAATGCATACATATAGAATGACAAAATTTGCATAAAATATTCCTTTAAAAGTTCAAAATCCAGCAGTCAGACAAAATTAAGGTAAATCATTTGACCTATTTATTACAATTCTGACTCCCTGAAAATCTGGTAAAATAAAGTTCATGATTTCTTTGATGAAATATTTTTCTTTAAAAAATGAGAAGTCAAACTTATGTGTGGCTTTAAAGTGGGATGAATTTTGTAATACCAGAAATACGAAGATTACCTAACATCATTTCCAGTCTAAATTTACATACAGCATGCAATTCAAGTATTACATATTCTTTATAAGAAGATAAGATAATCTAGTGTCTGAAAATCGGAAAATCTAGTGTCACCTTCATAAATTGTATTAATTAATGAACAATTTATTTGTCCCAGAAAACTTTTATGTATCATCTTCTAAATGCTAAATATCACAGCATAGTCTTTGGAAGAATGAGGATGAAAATGTGTGGAGTCTTATTGACAGAAGGCCCATAAGAGATACTTTGGGGAGGCAATACCTACTATTATGAAAATGATAAAATATTGAAATGAAAAAATAAAACTGAAAGGAAAGGATAGCATTGTAGAAATTTTAAAACCCTTTTGATTTCCAGAGAATTTTTAACAGCCCAAAATAGCTAGAGTATGGGGAAAGGGAAGAATTGTGAAAACAATCTATACACTAACTGCTTTGTGGTTCACATGTGAGAGCCTGACCCGGTTTTACTAACCATTTCCTTTCAGACGTGCATCTCCCATTATCCCATCTACATGAAACTTTCCAGATCCAGGCACACCTGCCAGCAAACTGTCCTACTCATCCTTTTTGCATGCGAAAGAAAATAATGTAATTTTTTTGCATTTATAATTATTTTCCCGTGAATCTCTAGCTAAGAAAATGTAAAATAAGATTATTTTTAAGGCCTAGGGGTAAAACATCCTCAATGATACTCAACTCCAATTAATCATCAAAGCTACAAGAAATGGATCTATTTCCCACACTTAATGGTCCCCTTCAACTTGTGGTTATGGTAGCAGTAAAATACCATGATCCATGCTTACTTCTGCTTGGGTGAGAGAGTCTAGCAATGTATTACTATTTCTGTTGAGTGAGGCAAATATTTGCAAAGTTGATAAAAATTAACAGACTGGAGGAGTTTAAAAATGGGTGTACTAATATCCATATCTGAATATTCCATTTTCATAGAATTTTATATATTGAATTCAGAATATATTTGACATCTCCATTTCTAAGCCTCTTTCTAGCACCTATATTCATAATAGTGAGTGAAACATTGTCTCTGCCCAGAGAGTTTGAGTGGAAAACCTACATGGAATACAAGTCCTGTGCTTATGATAACACAAGCTAATAACAATTATAAATAATTCTTTATAGATTACAGAGTTCTTGAAAATATATTAGCTTATATAATCTTTATCATTTGTGTTAGATTTTGTCACCACATATGTTTATTTAAAAAGAAATTGAGATCTTCAGATTAATCTTTAAGTTATATAGCTAGTATATGTCAAAGCTTAGTTTTGAATTAAATCTTATTACTAATCCATATATCCCTCCCAAAAACTTGTGCTCTTGGTAACCAGAGCATATGGTTAATGAAGCCAAAATCAAGGGTGACATCAAAAAGTCCAAAAGGTAGTTAAATTTGTTCCGATACAATAGTGTATCATTTTATTTAATATTAATTAAAAGTCAGCACTCCTGGGCGCTTGGATGGCTCAGTTGGTGAAGTGTCTGACTCTCGATTTCGGCTCAGGTCATGATCTCACAGTTGTGCGTTCTAGCCCCGCTTTGGGCTCTGTGCTGCAGCACGGAGCCTGCTTGGGATCCTCTCTCTCCCTTTCTCTATGGCCTTCCCCCACTTGCTCTGTCTGTCTCTCTCTCAAAAATAAATAAATCAATTTGAAAAATTAAAGAAATGAAAGTCAGCACTCTTGTAAAATACTTACCACGGGTAACTAAGAATCATTTGTAAAGGGACTGAATAGTTCGGGGAAATCATAACTGTTAGTGGGTAAAACAAGTCAACCTTCATATAGTTCTTATGGTTCATCAATATACTTCGAAATGCATACTTGACTGTGTGTATCTATATAAAAGTCTACATCTATTTATAGATAGGTAAGTATAGACATAAGGAATATCAATGTGTATATAGAAACATACATTCTACTTTCAACATTTTTGCTACAATATGCCTTCATTAATAGAAATATTTTTTAAAATCATTTTTGAAATACTTTAGCAAATATTAAAATGTTTCATTCTTCTTATTTTAACTTTTTTGCTTCCTCATTCCCTTTAGTTTTACTTAGAATTTTAATCTGGAGCTTTAAGCTCAATCTAAGATAAAAAGTGTCTCCTTATATTTTAACTGATCAGTTCTCTATCTCCAAATACCATCAATCGGTAATATGACTTATGAGCAACATAATTTTTTCTCGAAATCAGTATGGATTTCAGATACAAAAAGATATTTTGGTTTTCTACGACTTCCATCTAAAACATTGCCAATGATCCATGGCCTAGCACAGCAATTTTCATGTAGTAGACATTCAATAAATGTTTGTAGAATTAAGGTAGGAATGTGGGGGAAGGATTTAGTTCATGGAGGGTAAGTGATTATTGGGGAAAGTGATAGTTGAGTCCACTTAAAGGTAGTTTGAATGATCTCAGCATGTATGATTCACATCCTCAGGTGAATTATCCATTGCTCCAAGTCAAAGGTAGAAAAAAAAAACCTAATCCATGGTATCAATTTTTTCTCCACTTATAATCAGAAATGAAACAAGGAGGGAAAAAAGTCAGAAGCAATAATGAGAAAAGATTAATTAAACTTCTAAACTTCATGAAAGTTAAAAGTTTGGAGAAATGGAAGTTTGTACTTTAGATGACCCAGAGCATCCCTTTCTAATAACTCTATAATGACAATTTTCTTTGTAAATGAATCCCTTCTCATGCATGCTATTTTAGATTGATCACAGAATCCTTTGAAAGGTTGAAAATTATTCCTGCCTAGCTCTTAATGAACTTGTATATTAGGATAGGATTTTCAGGAGGATTTGGTTCCTTTTTCCCATCAGGCTGGGAACTATTAGTGTTAGTCTCAGACAAATATAAAAGGGTCAGAGAAAACTTTATCCTGTCTGTGTGGGTCTTCACTGAAGTCATGTTGAGGACAAGATTGCAGAATAACCCCAGATTATGACCACCAAATGCAAATTTTCATGTTGATAAGCCTTTAGATTGTGTTTCATTACCATACACTCTTTCTCCACTAAAATGCAGCCATTTCAATTCAACACACAGTTAATAGAGGAGCAAACCACTGGCTTTTGTGGCTGATTGCTTCTCGTCCTCAATGCTTTAAAATAAACTAATTCTTTTTTTAGCAACGTATTCTTTCTTGCAGCCATTCAAAACATTTTTTGAATGTCTGCTAAGTATACTACATGGTGAGAGATGAAATCGTCTCAGCTCTGCCTTCAATCTAGTAGGGGATTCAGACAGGTAAACAAATCATTACTCAATATACTGGGACGAGAGCTTCAGAGAAGCAAATGCAAAGCACACCAGAGACACGAAGACAACGATATTTTCAGAGAAGAGTATACTTGTGCAGGACTTTGTGAGAAAATATGGCTTGAGAAGGTGCAGAAGCAAGAAGAGCAGTTATTTCAGACAGAGGGAATGTGGCCTGGAAAGGAAAAACGACATGAACAAAATGAAGCATTTTGAGAACAAATGTGATTAGAAATATACTTCTTTAAGAACAAGCATTATGAACTTTATTCCTCCAGAATTTTGGAGTAATAGAAAAATAACAGAGTCAACACGTATCCGTCAGGATCAATAACAGTAAAGACAGAAATGGAAAGACGATAGATAATACTAGCTTTTATACGTACCCATAAAGGCATCACGTGTTACAGGTAATTACTCCTAAACAACATTATGAGGCTACTTTTGGTACTGATGTAAAGTAAATAAAAATTTGAAATCATTTCTTGGTGTATTTAGAGTGAGTTGGGGGGGATTGTAGCTATGAAAGAGAGGCTGTGGAATGATTTTCATCCACACAATAGAGAGAGATAAAAAATGGAAATCTTCTCAATCTCATCAGGCTCCAGGTCTCTTAAGACTAAAAAAAATCCTCTTTTTCCTCTTATTTTTGCACCAAATTATAAATAAATACAACTCCTAAAGAATCTTCATAATCCACAACTTTTTTTGGACCCATTCTGTATAAATAGCATCTAATAATATTATTTTTGTACATCATCTCTGCATGTGTCTAAATCTGGAATGTTCACAGCTTTTGAATGGTCTTGGATACAATGGCACATATTTATATCATATTAGCAGAAATAATTATGTAATTACTCACTTAGGGATACTGAATATTTTTTTCAAACACAATTTCTCAATACTAAAAGACTAAAGGGAACATACTCATCTTGAAAGATCAGATCAAGAAAGTACTGGCCTTCAAGAAGAGAAAGGCATGGAGAACACCCATGTGCAGAAGTGCAGAATACTAGGCTTTCCTGAAACTTAAGCCCTCAGCTATTTTGCCCTAATTATACCACACTGCTCTTTCCTCTCGCTGCTGTCTTCTTAAATGGAACATGAGCTGTGAGGTTGAATAGTAAGAAGTCTGGCACTGCAGAAAGAGAGAGAGCAAGAAAGACTCAATCAAAAGCACAAACCCTTCACTAATCTAATGGATTGATCTGTATCCCTAAATATCATTAGGACATACATTTCTTTCTTCTGAATTTCCTCCCAGCTTTCAAATGAAATATCCCTGGAAAAATAAGTGCCAGATGCCTGTGATATGCTGCCTCAAAAATCTATCCTTGTGATCATATAAAATACTACCTAGAAGCAGTAAATTACAATTTGCTATAACAATAAAATACACACACACACACACACACACACACACACACACACACATTGTTAGAGTGAAATCAAGCAGAGAAGACAGACACTATAAATTGCATGGCAACTGTCATTTCACCTACCAAAATCAAGAGCTAATAAGCAAAATCACAGTGAGAATATGGATGATTAGAAAATACTTCAAAGCACTCTAGGTAGGATTTTCTAATTAAAAAAAATCAATAGGCACCTCAAACTAGAGATCATTTAGATTCATTAATCATCAATAGCCACACCAAACCAAAGTGAGAGACCCATGAAAGCCAAGTCCGATGCTACATGTTAAATTCATTGACCCTAGTGCCTTCAAAGTTAAATTCATGGGGGCAAGATCTCAGAAAGAACCAGAAGGGAAAAGTAAATATGTCTATTGGTTGAAAGCACAGAGTGGAATTCAATGCCAACTGTTATGCAAGGGCTCACTACTTCTTACCCTTGCTTTTTCTCCTTGCCAACAAATTATAGCTCTTAGGAAAAGACATAGCAAACAATACAGAGAAATGCAAAAGGTGAAACAAAGAAAAAAAGATAAGCATTCTCGATTCCTTTCTTTATATAACCTCCCACAAATATTTTATTCATCAACATTTCCTGGTATTGAACCACTAAAACATAGGCTATATCAGTTCCCTTCTCTATTTTTCCTGGATTTCCACAATTCAAGCCTTCAACATCTCTGCTTTCATTACTTACATAGCCTCCAAACTAACTGGTCTCCTATTTGTGAGGTCTGCCACCATGCTGGCCATTCCTTCATTCTCCGTTCAATTTCCAAATAATCTTTCTGAAATAAAAAAAAAAAAAATAGGTCAGTCCTTTCATGAAAACACTCCAAGGACTTTCCATAGTAAAGTTTGTTATCAATTAATTAATTTATTCATAATTTAGATACAGCAAAATATTAAAACACTGCTTTATCTGCACAGTTACATGGTTTTGCCAAAGGTACAGAGTCACATATCCATTACTATAATCAAGAAGAAAGGAAGGGATTTTACAAAATAAAAATAAGTAAAACTAACTGCTCAGCCCCTTGTCAGCTTCTAAGGACTACTTTAATTAGGGTGCTCATTCAAATCCTCTAACCAGCAGATACATCTCAGTGGATACTTGGATGAAGCAAAGAGGTAGCCATGTGAAGATCTGGAAGCACAGCATTCATGAAATAAGAACTCAAATTTAAATTTTGATATGTCTGAGTTATAGAAAGGCCAGAGGGACTGCAAACAAAGAGAAGACTTGTATAAGATGAGCTTGGAGAGATGGTGAGTCCAGCTCTTGTAAAGCATTACATTCACTATGAAGAGTTTAAAATTTTTTCCCTAATTGTGATAACTGGGATAGGAAGCTTTGTTTTATGCTTTAAAGGTACATCTTCGGGTTGCCAAATAGACAATAAATTACAAAGAACAGGAATAAAATCAGATTGTTCAGCAAGAATACTATAGCAGTAGCTCAGGTCAGAATCATGACATTTTGAGCAGATATCAGTTAAGATTACAAAAATGGATGGACTGGAAATATATTTTAGAGTTTGAAGAAATAAGATTTTTCTCTAGGAATTCAATATGATGGTAGAATGTGGCAGGGAAGAGAAAGAAAGGATGCATGATTCTGTCCAGTTTCTGGACATTCTTAGAAAGAAATTAAGACCCATTTTAGGCTTAGTAAAGATTCTTTTATGACATTTAAGTATTATTGTACAAATTATGATAGATTTTAATTATATTAATTTAAAAACATATTACCTTCTCAATTCTCAGCCCAAGTAACACCTCTGTGGAACATATCCTTGATGTCTCCAGGCTTAGGTGTATACTTCTCTGCTCTCATATTACTCTGGGTTCATCTCTAATATCCCAAATACTAGCAGATACAGAGTTTCTTTCATCAGCCCTAACAGTTTCTCCCTTAGGAGGTATTAAATTAATATATTTTAAATATCTGGTGTTTCTTTTTCAGATTTTGATTTTTGGATCATATTTTCCACAAAGGAAGACTTTCTACAAATGATATTTTGAAAATATCAAAGTGTCAGACAATCACAGTAGGTTAAAAGGAGCAGCAGAGACTAGAAAAGAGATATATGGAGAGACAGACAAGGGTATGAGACAATCTGCTTAAATGCAGATAATGCAGTTGTTCATCTAATGTCAAGAGGGCTGCTTTGCTTTCAATAACTCTGTGGTATTTTATGACATATGCTTGAGAATATTCTCCTTTATGTAACAATTTATTCTCATTTCTTGCCTTCAGTGTTGCATGTTTGACAATTTTAAAGGTTATTCTTTCTTTCTTTCTTTCTTTCTTTCTTTCTTTCTTTCTTCTTCTTCTTCTTCATATATATATATATATATATATATATATATATATAGGTCATAAATATTCTTTTTTTTTTCCACGGCTTTCTTCCTTTGTTCTTCTAGAGTTTTTTTCACCTCCCTGATAGAAGATCTGGCAAGATTCCACTTGAATTAAACTTTGGACAGGTGGTCTTTAATTACTAGTTGTTGTTAAGCTGACATAAATGTTTTAGATAAAACTCATTTTCTACCAAACATACTTTTTTCCTCTATTATATGATCACTACAAAAGTTGGAACTATTTGTCTACTCTCAAGGTATATCAACAGAAACAAATCCCAGGATGTTCTAGCACTGATATTTTTAGCTTAATAACTCACTAATATAGCTAATGCAATTAACTTTCACCAGCTGTGGTTATTTAGGCATCCCATCTTGTCCATTATTTTTACAGAATAAAGGTTTGCTAAGGTTACATATGTTTGTTAAGACACACAAAATTAAGACAATGAAGTATTAATTTTAAAATATTATCTTGCATAACAAGGTAGTGCCATGTTGAAAGACTATTTAGGATTTAATTTACTGTTAAATGTCTACTATCTATACAAAATTGTCAAGAAATTCAACTATCCACAACATTTCTGTCCACCCCTATACATGTAAGAACAACTTAACCTCAGGAAGAGCCATGTAGCTCCAAAGTTTATAGAAGCAAGAAAAATAGTCTTATAAAAAGGCTTCATGAGTGGGTGAATTCAGGAAATAAATAGCTGACCCTTGAACAACACAGGTTTGAGCTGCATGGGTCCACTTACAAACAAATGTTTTCAATAAATACAGTACACTACCACAAATGCATTTTCACTTCCTTATGATTTTTCCCTTACGGATTTAATAACATTTTTCTCTCCAACTTACTCTATTCTGAGAATACCGTATATAATACATATAACATACAAAATATGTGTCAACTGAATGTCTATGTTATTGGTAAGGCTTCCTGTCAATGGTTAAGCTATTGGTAATTACAATTTGGGGGGTGTCAAAGTTGTATGTAGATTTTCAACCGTTAAGGGTTGGTGCCCCTAACCCCTACATCATTCAAAGGTCAACTGTATCTCTTAATATCTGTTCTCTTGGAATTTTTTAATGTATGGACATTCATAATATAATTTATTTGAAAAACAGTAGCATTTAATTAAAAAATAGTTATATGACATTTCATTGGAGAGAGATGATTATGGGGAAAACATGCAGTCTTAAAACCACAATGGACCTAAGAAAGGCAATGTACAGAAAACAAAATATTTAGGGTCAGTCAAATTGCCATAACTCCCAAGTATATTTTACCCAGGTCAGAAAATTGATGCAACAGAGGAGGAGGTAGGTGAGAAGTTGAAAAGAGCTTGTTTGGAATATTTGCTATGGATGCCACATAACAAAAAGTATTTCAAACAGGGAATATAAACTAAACTCTAAACTAGATGCTATAACATAAAAAGACATGTACATTTTCTTTAGGAATTTACATATTTATTGGGAATAAATGAAACTATACAATAAAAAAAACACAAAAAAAATCACCATTACTTACCTATGGATACGTTCATTAAAGTCTCAAATAATAGAATCATTCCTACTAATTATGGTTTGATTGATTTGATGGACCTTACCACCTATTATCCATAAAGTTAAAATCAAAATGGAAAAATGCTAATAATTTTGTTCATTTAATGTGATAATTTTTGCATAATTTAATATATATAAATATAAATATAAATATAAATATAAATATAAATATATAAATCACTCTGGATATAAAACTTTATATATACTTTAATATATAAATTAATCACAGGTTTTCATATAGAAAATGCTTTTTTTATAATAAGGGATAGATAGGAGCACCTGGGTGGCTCAGTCAGTTGAGCGTCCAATTCTTGATTTTGACTCAGGTCATGATTCTGGGGTTGTAGGATCAAGTTCTGTATCAGGCTCTGCACTGAGTGTGGAGCCTCCTTGAAATTTTCTCTCTGTCTCTCTCCTTTTCTCTCTGCCCACTCTTTCGCTCTTTCCCACTCACTCTCTAAAATATAATAAACGATAGATTACTTCCATCATTTACTTGTTAGAGATGTTACTGCCTAAGTGGCTTTACAGGTTTATTGCCTTTCATGTTAGCATTGTTCTCTAGTAAATACGTTTTCATCACTGCTTATCTAATATATTATACCTAGAAATACTCTCATGGTTGCTTCAAATTTTAACCTAAGTTTCACATTCCAATTTTCAATTGATAATCACATAGTACATCTCTAGATTTTTTTGAATGTCAAAATCCCTTCTTATTTTTGAAGTTGTTTAGTGAGCCAAAATTGAATCCATTATTCTTATATTACATCCAAAGCGATGATTATGGCAAGTATATAATGCATGTACTACAAATTAAACACACACACACATACACACTGTTTCTGCTGACTGTTAAGAAATCATGAAGTTGTCTGATAAACCTTAATTCTTTAATTGAAAAGGTTAGTTTTGGGGCACCTGGGTGGCTCAGTCAGTTAAGCTTCCAACTTTGGCTCAGGTCACGATCTTAAGGCTTTTGGGTTCAAGCCCTGTGTTGGGCTCTGCGCTGACAGCTCGGAGCCTTTTCAGATTTTGTTTCTCCCTATCTCTCTGCCTCTCCCCGGCTCACTCTCTCTCTCTCTCTCTCTCTCTCTCTCTCTCTCTCAGAAATAAATAAACATTAAAAAACCTTTTTTTAAAAAGAAAAGTTTAGTTTTTTCCACTGACTCAATTATTAATATAAACATATTTAACAGTTATTAGGAGCCAAAAATCGGTTCCTACTGTGAAAACTAATAAATAGTCTATGTTAAAACACTGCAATATAATTTTGCAGGCCTTTTGCTAAAATTATTATCTATTCTTCAACAGTTTCATACAATGAAGCAGCACAAATAAATCTATTACGATAACTTAAAATAAGGTCAGTATATTGAGGGACCTATGATTAAATTATTTATTTTCTCTTTGTTTTGTTTAAGATTTGGGTAAACACTATATAATACTACAGCTGAATTTTTAGCTTTTTATAAATTTGAAAATTAATTTTGATAGTTAAAATTTAGTGGGCAGCATTAGTGAGCAGTTTCTAACCAGAAGATATTGTATAAATCTCCTGGCTTTCAAAAATGTAGTCAGCATTACCCACAGCAGGGGTATCATGGGGATATAGAGATGGAAGAAACGATAGATAAAAATATTAGATACATTTCATGACATGATGTACTAAACAATAGAAACAACTCAACCAATGAGAATTGGCTTCAATTTTGTTGTGGAACCTTTGCAATAAGTAAGTCCAGAGTAACACACACAATCTGATATAGCAATGGTGAAGAAGCCCCACTGTAGTGCAGATACAACTCTTGATACTGTGATTCAGAAAACAAAAAACACTCTGAAAACAATAAAATCTACAGCTGTCAATATATTCAATCTGCTTGACCAGATGGTGCAGTGAGAAGATAATTTGATTCCTCAGGTTGCCAGGAGGAAGGAAGTAAAGTGGGAACTTGGCAACATCCAAGTTCTGGTCAAAGAAGCATCGACCCCATCACTATTACACCCATCACTAGCCAGGCATCCAACAAGAATACCATGCTGTGGGAACCAGGATGGAATAATAGGGGTGCAGACACTTAGTTTGCTGATGAGCTATTTTATCTACTTTACTCCCAATAAATATTCTGTTCCTCAAAAGTTTAGCAAAATTTGTTGCTTAATTTGATTACTCTTAATGGCGAGTCAGGGAGAAATGGGAAATGCTGTGAAGGTCCCCTTCTCTAGATTCCCTAGGTTACTCAGGGGCCATCCTAAATAGGGAAGTTAAACGAGTCACCAAATTTCAATGAATTAGCTCTGCATGAACCAGACATTACCCCCATGTCTGTCTAACTTTTAAGCTTGTGCTCATTGATGCTGCCTTATTTATTGCATGTGGTGTAATTATTCCTTGCCAGTGAACTGTTAGATGATTTACCAAAGGGCTTGAATTCAGGTTGCCAAGATGTTTGGAAGTAGGACGATACATATGCTGCTCAGCTGTATTAATTCCTTCCCCTCGCAGCAAATCTGCCATCTATCTCTGCAAAAAGCGGATATTAAGTGAATTTCTATTTTTTTTTTCCCTAGTCAACTGCAATCACCACCGAGCTTCCTTAAAACTGTACTCTTGTAAAATCACAAGAGGGACATGGGGACATTTCCCAACACATTCTGGAATCTGATGTCAGAAAATACAAAAAGAAAAAAGAAATTGTGACCTCAGGGTTTCATTTTGCCGCCGGACTAAATGCATGAAATTGGCTGCCGATGAATATGACTACCATTAGTAGCTATTGGAAATTGTTTCTGTAAAATATTCTATAGAGGAATTGCATTAGTCACAAGGCATAAAATGAATAGCCCAGAGTAATTTGGGAAATTTTTATTAGTGAATTGGGAAAGGAGAGAATTTGGAATTAATTATTAAAGATGAAAACTTAATATAATATTCAAAAATGATTAAAACTATGATGGTAAAATAAACTTTGCAATTTTTTCCAGACCCTTGGCTGGCCTTATTAATTTACACAAAAGCCCCAAGTTCTCAGAGCCGACCCAAGCAGAACACACATACACTCATCATACTCCTAAGAACTTTCTGTGATTTTTTTTTAACATTCAAGGTTTGCAAAAGAATATAACCAGTAACCCCTAAAGACAGATTGTAAAACAATACGGAAAACAGTTAATCATATTACTGTAAGAAAATATTTGGAAACTCAAAAGCAGAAGCTATAGATTCCAAATACATATATGGTCATGGGATTTTAAAACCTGTTTTTAAAACTAATCAAGGATCCCAGAGCTGAACTAAATACATGACTTGCCACCCAAAGAGGTCTTAGAGAGTTCTGAATATGGATCTTTAGATCAAAGTTTTCTCTAAGAAAACTGTTTGAGAAAAGAAATATGTTGCAAAAAACACTATACTGTGAATCTAAAACTTTAAGACCTATATGCTCCGTTTTGAGGAGAATAAAGCCAGGGGAAAAGATGGCTCATGAATATATGTTTATTGTAAAGAAATATTGCCTAAGGAACATTAAATATTAATTCTAGATTTCAAACTAAAATTGTACCTACACTATTCAGTCAGATACCAAAGTGAGACCTTGACAAAATAAAATATTTATATGTAAATCAAAGTGTCCATAAAGGAATTTAAAGTTTATCCCTGAATCTGCTGCTCTAACACTACAACACCAGAAGGTTGTCAACATGGCATAAGTTTACTTCCCTGAAAGAAATCATGGTTTGAAAATCACAAAAAGTTCTCAGGGTATAAAACAATACAGCACAGATAAGGGTTTTTGTGTTGTTGTTGTTGTTGTTAATTTAAGAGCCTCTAAAACATTTATAGAGAATTTTAAATTATGATTCATAATAATTTATTTATTCGCTCAACTATAATTTATTTAGAATGTTACAAGCTGACAATCCAAGAGCTAGAAGATGTACAAAGTTTCTGTACTTCTAAACTTTGCATTTTAGTTGGGATGAGACTGAAATAGAGAAAAAGGTTAATGATTAAGAACAAGTCAATTAGTTAGAAGTTACATGAAGAAAATAAATCAGAGTTAAATGAGAGAGAGTTAGTTGCACAGGCTGCTTTGAAATCATCTAAATGTGCTCTACATGGCAGGGATGGTGTGAGATATATAGATGCTGTACAAAAGAACAACATTTGATCTGAAGTTTTAAAAGCAATTTTGATGAATTACTGCATTCACAGAATTGATATGATTTTTCAAGTTATCCTTGACTTCAGAATACAAAACGTAAGGTTTTTGTTTCCTGCTGTAACTCAAGGTATGATTAGAACTTTCCTGAACAAAGAGTCAGAAAACCTGAGTTCTAGTTATTTACTCATTAGTCATCCATCTCTCATTGAACTTATTTTTCTTTCATTCAATATATATCCATTAAATGCTTACTTAAATATCAGATGTCTTGAGTAGAAGCCTTTATATATAGCAGTAAAGACTCTTTACCTTTTTCATTTCCGTCATAGAACATATAATAATTTAGATTTTTAACAATTTAGAGTAAATATGAATTTTAAATCACTGGCTTATATCCTCTTTCCCTCACCAGAGTAAACTCTACAGAGGATCAAGCATTGTTGATCACTATACAGTTAACAGTGTCATGTGGCAAATGTTCTGTAAATACCTGCAAAAATAATAATGAAGGAAGGAAGTAGAGAAGGGAGGGGGAGGAGAAGGAAGGAAGGCAGGAAAGAGGGAGAAATAAGGATGAAAAGAAGGGAAAAAAGAAAGGAAGTTAAAAAAGAAGAAAGAGAGGGAGAGAGGGAAGGATGGAGGGAGGAGGGACAGAAGAAATGTAACACATAAATATATGGGGTCTGTGATCAAATCAAACAATAACAATGAAACCTACCAGGTTAGTGCAAGTAAGTAGATATTTGAAGAGTAGAATAGCTACTGCTATGAAGGAGAAACACAGAAATGAGAGCCAATAGTCCAGTGTAGGAAAAGGAATAAAAAGTCATGCGGAGCTCTGTCACAACTGCATGTCCTTGGATAAAACAGAAGTCTAACATAAGGCTTTTTACTGAAGTTCAGGTACATTTTAAACTGCCTACTAGATCTCCATTATGGCCCACTCCATAGCAATACAAATTCAATGTGTCCAAACTGATTTTCTCAACCTGCTCTCTACATCATGATTTCTTCTTTTATGAATCATGTGACCATTCATCTCATTAAGCCAAAAACAATGAGTCATCCTCTTTCTTATCTACTGAATCCAAGTGGTTTCTAAATCCTATCAATTTTCCTCCTAAAAATGCCACAAACCCTTTTTCTCCATTCACACTTGCCTGCTTTGTTTCAGATCCACCTTGTTCCCCTGCTGGATTGTAATAATGGCTACTTAACTAGGACTCCCTATGCTTGTTCTTGGACCGCTCTTCCCGCAGCAAAATTGGAATTTTAAAAATCCAGATATAATTATGTCATCTCCTTCACTGAAAGACATTAGTGCCCCTCTTTGAGTAAGTATAAACAGCATTAACAAAAGTTCCCTCATGATTTGTCCTATAAACATCTTCCCTACCTTATGTTCCCTGTACTCCATGCTATTGACACAAATAGTTGGAACCAAACATTGAGTAAGACAAACTATTCTATTATCAAACATAGTCAAGGAGAACAAAATAAACAACACTTCATAATATAAATTCTAATTATGAGAGGAGAAAATCCTCAGACACAATGTATCAGATAGATGTATCTTTATGTAGGGAAATTTGAGACATCCCCACACCACTAATCACTGCCTACTCCCTTGGGGCCTCAAGGTTGAATCTGTAAGAATATTGACGGGAAGAGGAAGTAAATTAGCACATTTAAAACCGGAACTTATTATTTTGGTATTTTTGTTAGCCATGTAACTTTCTTAGTGACACTTGATAGATAATATTAGAAGTTTTCCTAAATGTTCTTATTAAGGCTTGTATCATATTATAGTGAAACTGCTCATTTTCGTACTGTTCTCCAAGCCATGCACATCCCATGTGTCTTTTTTACAGTATATTTAATGCCTAGCTAGCATTGCCCAGATGTATAACATATGTTTGTGATCTTCTGTCCCTGTTGAATAATGTGTCAGTACCTTCTACCCAAAGACCACCGGGAACACACCTGTAGTTAAACAAGTAGGTTTATGACTCATGGCAGTGAGGGAGAACACCCATTCTGGGGAACAATGAACCATCTCAGTAAGAGGGTTTTAGAAAGGAATTATAGGATTTGGTACTGTTTTGGGTGACTTTGGGGCAGATCAATGGAACCAAGAGTTTGCTAGGCTTTACTGTAGGTTTGATACCATGAGGAAGTGGAGTTAATTCTTTGATTGGGTATTGTAATACATCTCATCTAGGAGAAGATAAGACTAGACAAAGGCCAAAGCTATAATAATCAATAAAATAGCAGTGGTGGCTCATATCAGCCACATTAGGAGGATGTCTTGTCCTCCTGTTGGTTTGGAAGATATTGATGTTTTTGATTATGTTCAAATATAATAATGGAGGGGCCTTATTTTTTTTTTTTGATTCTTTATAGTAAAGGGGTGGTCTTGTCTGATGAAGATATATTGTGAATTTTTTTTAGATTCCAGAGGAGAATACAGTCCTAGCTATGCATGCCAGGCCACTCCTACCAATGCTAAGGCCTGACTGATAGTATCAGTATCAGGTACTACCTTTCTCTTTCTTAAAGGAATTGGATTAATAAATTGCTTAATACCATTTTTTTTTCCTCTTAGCAACTGATCCACTATTGCACAACGTTATCAATTGCCTCACTGATTAAAATCATCAAAAACTTTAGTCCACTCATTAAAAGAAGTCCACTGACTGATTTGCTATATAACAAATTTTTGATTGCCTTGTAATAGATAGCCCCTAGAGATGATTACCATCAAGTCTTCTCCTTTCTATAAATGAATGCATTTCTACCCATTGAGACGTAGAGTCCATACCCTTTTCTCTTGACTCTGAGGTAGCTTTAAAATTTGCTTTGATCAATAGAGTAAGCTGAAGTAATGCTGTTTCATTCCCAGGCCTAAGTTTTCTTTTATTTATTTATTTATTTATTTATTTATTTATTTATTTATTTATTTTTTGTCTTTTTTTTTCAATATATGAAATGTATTGTCGAATTGGTTTCCATACAACACCCAGTGCCCATCCCAAAAGATGCCCTCTTCAATACCCATCTCCCACCCTCCCCTCTCTCTCACCCCCTATCAAGCCTCAGTTTGTTCTCAGTTTTTAAGAGCCTCTTATGCTTTGGCTCTCTCCCACTCTAACCTCTTTTTTTATTTCCTTCCCTCCCCCATGGGTTTCTGTTAAGTTTCTCAGGATCCACATAGGAGTGAAAACATATGGTATCTGTCTTTCCCAGGTCTAAGTTTTAAAACAACTGGCTGGTTCTGCCTTTTTGCTTAGAAGCCAGTCGCCATCCTGGAAGCCTGACTACTCACCTAGCTGCAAAAATACACAAGACAGCTGCTATATGGGGGAGAGAGAGAGAGAGAAAGGCCATGAGGAGAAATATTAAATGTAAAGAGGCATTTGTGGGCCTTTCAGCCTAGCCTAAACCCCACAGGCATGACTAAGCCAAGGCAAGGCTAATAGAAGAATCATCCAGTCAACTCACAAAATTGAAAGTAAATAATATTGTTGTGCTTTGGAGTGATCGTTATGCAGCAGTAAGTAGTTGTACCATCCCAGAACACAAGCTCATCCAGCACTTAAGGGGTCTATCCATCCAAAAGGAAGGTATAGTTCTTGAGAGTTAAAACAATAAAACAATAAAAAGGACATAGAAAATTGTAACATTTTCATCATGAAGAATAATAAACCATTGAAGTTCTCCAAATGTTTGTTTTTTTTTCCTATGATGAAGTCCTGAGAAATTTTAAGCAGGAAAACTTTAATGGATAATTTAAAGTCCCATTTGTGTCTGTGTGAGAAATTTTATAACAAATTCATTAAGATTGTCCATTTTACTATTTCACAATAATTCTTTATGTACGGGCATAATATTAAATACAAATACATGAAGACTTCTTAGAGAAACTAATGTAACCCAAATGAACAACTTTACGACATAATTTTATTTAAGAAGGCAGAGTAGAAGTCTTACATTCTAAGCTGGGGAGCTGAATAACACAACTCGAGGCAATAGTTTTGGATGGAACAATTCTGTATTGGTAACTAAAGAGAAATAAGATTAAGTTTGCCATATCAACCAGCGATAGGGCTGACATTCTAACAGAAAGTTCAGAAAGTGCTGGCAACATTGTTGTTCAACTATAAAGAACACCTCAACTTTTTAAAAAGTTGTACCTTCCAAAGATACCTGCAGATATAGCTGGAATTTGTCCTACAAAGACTACTTGGAACCAAACTAGCACTCCAGTTATATTTACTTGAAAACCTAAAGTCTCAAAGTATAGATTGTATTACAGATGCTATTTTTCCTAGAAATCCATTTGGTTTGGATCTTGTTCAAAGTACACATTACCAACGGTCTAACTTGATTTGAGAGAAACCTCACATGTGTGTCTGTGGAACATCCACTTTCAAAGAGCATAATTTCCAATGCACATTTTCACACTGAGCCAAATATAGTAATGGGTAACATTTATGCGTTGTATTACTTAGCAGTAATCATTTTTATTTTGGTAATGATCTCCTAAAAGCTATCAATGATATGGTGAATATAATCATTGTTGAAACTCCTTTTCAATGGTAGTTAGAAATTGGAGCCAATTACCTATAGGAAGAGACTTTAAGGAAGCCTAAAGTGTAGAATAACAAAAAGATGGCACACCTGGGAAACCAACCTTTGATTCACCCACAATAAACACTAAGGAAAATACTTGAGCTGTTAGCAGTTACGTGCTTTTGGTTGGCATGGACAGATAGCACTTGACTCTAGAAATATATCCTGTCCCATAAAAAAGGTTGAAGACTTGGTCTGCAAAAGGAGTAATGCACTCACTACTCATTCTATTCAAGACCGGCACTGGGTGCTATTGCAGGGATTTGAAAATCACAGCAGCTTGTCATTTTGACTATTATTTTCCTGGCTTTGAGTAGCAATTCTGTGTATATTAAAGGACCTATGTCATTTGACTGAGTTTTTGGCCATCTTTCTAGTTCCATCCTCAAAACACAAGCCCTGCAGATTGATGCCTAAAGTTGTTTAATGCAAAGCATTCCACTTCAGATACACTGACTTGGGGAGATATAAAACAACTGGAATGAAATGATCACATAAAAAAAAAACAGGATCATATTTTTTTAATTGTTTATTTATTTTGAGAGAGAGACAGGGATAGAGAGTGAGCAGGGGAGGGGCAGAGAGGGAGAGAGAATTCTAGGAGCACACTCTGCACTGTCAGTGTAGAGCCTGACGCGGGGCTTGAACTCATGAACCATGAGATCATGACCTGAGTCAAAACCAAGAGTTGGATGTTTAACTGACTGAGCCACCCAGGTGCCCCCAAAACAGGATCATATTTTTAACCAAACTTGGTACCAGACAACAAAAGCTATGCAGCTGGAGAATTAGGGAGAACAGCTGTAAAAGTATATTATCTCTTTGGCCAACTGGTTAAACTTTCTCTCTCTCTCTCTCTCTCTCTCTCTCTCTCTCTCTCTCTCTCTCTCTCCCCTTCTCCCTCTCCCTGTCTCTCTCTCTTTCTAAATTCTGAAGTAAGCAAAATCTATAATTACTCTGTGGCTTATATGGCTCAATAGAAGAGGCACCTGAGGTTTTACAAAACAAAAAGAAATAGGAAACCACCAGTTTAGGTGTCTGGTTGGCAAGGAAGCAGATACTAAAACTGTGGTCTCCATAGTTAGAATGAAAGCAGTGCTGGGAATGGCTGAGGTCCTGGAGGACTTGCAAGCCCCAGCCTGGCAGGCAGCAACTTTGGAGGCAAGCTTTGTAAACTGCTGAGGTATGAGACAAGGGAAAGGGTAAAAAAAAAAAAAATAAATAAATAAATAAAATAAATAAAAAATAAAAAAAAGCGCTGAGAAGTGCTTTACCTCATACTAATGCAGTTCTGAAACTGCAGGAAAAAAAATGATGAGAGGGTCAGATCACAGTAAGGAGACAAAATAAGTGAAAGTCTTGGTATTACTTTTAATTGTCAGTAACTGTGTTTTAAGATGTGTGAGCTAATCTTGTTGCTTTTACAGACAGTCTGAAATGAGAGCAGTGACCTTGGAGCACTGTGATTTGCGCAAGCTAATTGAGTTACAAATAATAGTATTCAGAAGACAGAGTATCAGAAATAATTTTCTAATTAGAACAGGTGGCCTCCAAGTACAAATGTAAAAGGACTTAATTGAGACAGAAAACTTTAATTGGTAAGAGTAGGCAAAACCTATTTCATTTGGAAACTTGTGATTAAAGTATGGTGGATACACATATGGGATCTGGCCAGGAATAGGTATTCTTCAACTATGGCACTGTTGCCATTCTGAACAGTATATTTCATTGTTGTTCAGAACCATCCTATCTATTAAAGGATGATTAGGATCACCGCCCCCTGCTCACTGAAGGGCATTATCTTAGGGTCCAACGTAATTGAGCAAAAGCACTTCCACATAATTAAGGGGGAAAAAAAAGCTAAAGGGATGAACCATCTCAATATATATTTAATAAATAGGGTAAATTTTGATCAGTCCAAGATTCCTAGCATATTACATTAACATGGCCTTGTTCCCATGCTGATGTATATTTCTGACATAATTTCGATAACAGGAAAATTACTTCTCTGGGTAATTTGGCGGGGGGGAGGGGCGGGGGAGGAAGGCCCCGAATGCCTCAAAAAAAGCAATTAACCAAGTAGGAGTTGACAAAAGGAAGCATCTCTCTGTAGATCTCAGGTGAAAAGAAGAGCTCAAGAGTGATGGGAGAGACGAGGCAGGCATGTTACAAGCGCTGAGCCAGCTGAGATCTTTTCCTAATGCAGGTCAAAAATGTCTCCTACCCGAGGAGTTCATGCATTTAATAGAAGTGACTCCATTTATGCTGGAATGGCAACGCAGATACCTTCTGGTATAGTAAGTCTCCTGTGGGACTTGGAGTCTGTGAGTGCAGACACTCATTTGAAAAGCAAAACAAAAACTTTTGTGATACGAGCCACTGGGCAGATAGTGAATCTGAAACAGCTAATTCATGGGAGTTTTTGTCAGTACACACTCATGGTTATCCCAGGCAGTTATCCTGCCTACTCCAAGGGCAGAGTAAGACAACCAATGATTTTCTGGTATTTGGCAAAACGATAACTACCTTCTCTTTGCAAATTTATCCAAAGTGACTTTGTGCTTTTTCCCTGTCGAAAGTCATGTCGAAGTCATGCAATTGACTCCCACACAATGCAAAATCTAGCATGCAGATGCGGTATGCCTTAATTCATGCAAAATGCTGAACATTTGCAACTGGTCTTTCCATAAAAATAATTTACTAAGTACTTTATGTTTTTATGTGTATATTAAAACCTCTGTGGATAAGTCTAAAGTGACATAAAGTTACATATAAAGGCATTGAGAGATATCTGAATATAACATAAACACAAATAGACAAATTTATCAATGGCCTTTATGAGCTGGATCTTGTGAACATCACAGTGTTGTATAAATGTAAATTTAAGTATTCATTCCACTGGAATTTTGGGGTACAGTTTTTAAAATCTTTGATTTTCCTATATGTGAATTCAGTTGTAATTTGTGGCATTCTTTTTTTTTAGAGAAAAACAATAAACATTTATATTGTCAAAACTCTTTACAGCAATTTGAGGTGAACATTAAGGTTACCCCATAAAAGTTGAATAATGATACAAGTGAGAAGGAAAATACAAAGAAGAGATAGAGAAGTTTTAGTCTCAACTTCAAAAACTTATTTGTGTGAATTGTACATTTTCCTGGCTATTGCCTATAAACTTTAAGAGATTGTAACTGAGACACTAAATACTTTAGCAAGTCTTTAGCATTCTCTTCAGAAATGGTCATATTTCTGGGGTTCTGGATGGCTCAGTACGTTCAGCATCTGACTTTGGCTCAGGTCATGATCTCACAGTTAGTGCCATATTCTCTCTCTCTCTCTCTCTCTCTCTCTCTCTCTCTCTCTCCCCCTCCTTCTACCCCTCCCCTGCTCTCTCTTTTTTCTCTCAGAAATAAACATTTAAAAAGTTCTTTCAAGAAAAAAAAAGAAATGGTCATTTCTTTCTTATTTCCTTATTTCTATATAAGTTCTATATAAGTTATTTCTATATTTCTTCCTTTCCTTATTTCTATATAAGGATCAGATCAGATAATTCCTAGACTTTACAGCCAGTTCTAGAATTCTTGAACTTATAGTCAAAGAAGGAAAAAAACAAGATTCTTCTTTGAGGGGTTGACTTATAATTTAAAAATCATTGTGTTGGAATAGCATATGTAGCATGGTACATCAAAGTAAATCAGAAAAAGAAAGTGAATATAAAACTTTTGTGTTAAAATAATTGTTAAGTGAATTGGAAATTATTGATCTGAACACATAATCTTCTGTAAAAGGTCATTTTTCTGTTCTATCACTTTAGAATCTGTTACTTAGTGCCACTCTGCTTTTTTCTTTAACGATATGGAGTAATTCAAATACTTATTGTATTAATACTGCTTGTAATTTGTTTAATTTTCAATCATATGTGTGTGTATGGAATAGATACATACAGATGTAAGTGACATAAATATCTTGGATTACAAAATTCAATTATTGTTAAGATGTCAATTCTTTACAACTTTATCTATAGACTCAATACAGTTGTAATAAAAATTCCAGCAACATCTTTGGAAGATACAAACAAAATGTTTCTAAAGTTTATATGAAAGGCAGATATCTAGAATAGCCAACACAGTATTAAATAAGAAGAACAAAGCTGACTCACATTATTCAATTGCAATACTTACCATAAAACTACAGTAATCAAGACAGTATATACTGACAAAAAAAAGAAACACATAGATCAATGTAACAGAATATAAATCCCAGAAAGAGATTCACATAAATTTAGTCAACTGACCCTTTACTAAGAAGCAAAGGCAGCTCAAAGAAGAAAAGATAATGCTTTCAACAAATGGTGCTAGAACCATTAGGCTGTCCCTAAGTGAAAACATAAACCAACTCACAAACCTCATACTTTTCAAGAAAATTAACTAAAAATAAACCTAATTAAAAAGACAAGATGATGAAACCTTTATAAGGTTTTAGTGACAAGTGACTTGGCTCTGGTGGCTTTTAGTCCACTACCAAAAAATATAATCCATGAAAGAAACAAAGTGTAAGTTGTACTTTATTACAATTCAAAACTTCCAGTCTGTGAAAAATCTTGTTAAGAGAATGAAAAAATAAGTAAAAAGCTAGGAGAAAATATTTGTAAAACAAATATCTAATAAAAATCTTCTATCCAAATATATTTTAAAAAACTTAAGTTTCAAAAATAAGAAACTATCAAGTTTAAAAAAAATGGGCAAAGGATGGAAAATAACTCACCAAAGAAAATACACATAATGCAAATAAGTATACAGAAAGATGTTCAACATAATATATCATTATGGAATTACAACTCAAAACAATGGTGAGATACCACTACATACCTATTGTGAATAGCTAAAATGCTGAAAACTGAGAATACCAATTGCTAGCAAGGATATGGATCAACAGAATATTTCATTCATTGCTGGTGGGAATGCAAAACCACAGCAATTTTGGAAGATAATTTAGCATTTTGTTACAAAGCTAAACATAGTCCTACCATATATCCAGAAAATGTGCTAACATATTTCCTAAATGAATGGAGAACTTATGTCCCCTTGAAAATCTGCATGAGAATGTTCATAGCACCTTTATTCAAAATCATCAAAAACCATAAGCAACTAATACATCTTTCACTAGATGAATGAATAAAAAATGTAAAACATCTGTACATCTATACAATGGAATATTATTCAATCATAATAAGAAATGAACTATCAAAGTAATAAAAAAGAAAACTGAATCTGAAATTCATGTAGCTTAAATGCAGGAAGTCAGTCTGAAAAGCCTACAGACTATATAACTACCAATTATGTCATTTTAGAAAAGGCAAAAGAACAGTGATGATAAAAAGTTCATTGGTTTCCATGGATTCAGGGTCAGGGGGTAGAAGGATGACAAATAGTAGGAGGTGAAATTATTCTGTACAATGCAGTAATGGCACTATGCATTTGTCAAACCCATAGAACTTTACACCACAGACTGAACCTAAATGTGAAGAAGAAGAAGAAGAAGAAGAAGAAGAAGAAGAAGAAGAAAGTAAAAAGAAGAAGAAGAAGAAGAAGAAGAAGAAGAAGAAGAAGAAGAAGAGGAGGGAGGAGGAGGAGGGGAGGAGGAGGGGGAGGAGGAGGAGGAGGAAAACCAGGAAAGAGGAGGAGAAGAGGATAGGGAGGCATAAGCAAAGGGGAAGGGGTGAGAACAAGAAAGAAAATCATTTAGGAAGTCAGGGGAATCCTGGAATTTCTTTTGAGGACAATTCTTCCGTTTCATCATTTTGGCTAGTTTTGTGTTCTTTATGTGTTTTAAAAGCTTGTTATGTGTCCTGCACCTGCAAGCACCATCAGACATTGGTCCAGTGATAGATAGATATATATATATACATACATACATACATGTGTGTTTGTGTGTGTGTTTTCTTTCTTCCTCTTATTTCTTCCATTCTCTATTCTGGTTGTTGGTTTGTTTAAGCAGACATTTCTTTAATTAATTTTTTAATGTTTTTGTTTATTTTTGAGGCAGAGAGAGACACACATGAGCAGGGGAGGAGCAGAGAGAGAGGGAGACACAGAATGTGAAGCAGGCTCTAGGCTCTGAGCTATCAGCACAGAGCCTGACGCGGGGCTTGAACCCATAGACTGTGAGATCATGACCTGAGCTGAAGCTGGATGCTTCACTCACTGAGCCACCCAGGCACCCCTAAGCAGACATTTTTAATCTATTCTTTTTATACCTCTTCTGTATCTCCTTCTTCTTTATTATCCTCTCTCTCTCTCTCTCTCTCTCTCTCTCTCTCTCTCTGGATTAAGCCATATAGTTTCTCTGATTCTCTGCCCAGTCATTTTTTTTTCTTGTTCTCCACTCCTGTTATTTCTATCATTGTATGCAATAAGGCTTATTCTACCACCACCCCCTATTTTAAATTTTTCCAAGGTTACACTGACAAAAAATCAAAGCACACCTGGTGGAAGTTCCAAACCACCATTATGAGTAGGGAGATAAAACATCCAGAGTCACAACAAAGAGCACACAACACACTCCAAAAACACCTCCTGAAGGGACAGACCCTACACAGTGTATGACCCCTTTTTAATATAGTAGTGCTTGCAGGTGCAGGACACATAACAAACTATTAAAACACATAAAGGACAGAAAACTAGCCAAAATGATGAAATGGAAGAATTGTCTTCAAAAGAAATTCCAGGAAGAAATGATAGCTAGAGAATTGCTCAAAACATATATAAATAATATATCTGGTTAAGAATTTAGAATAATAGTTATAAGATTAATAGCTAGGCTTGAGAAAAGCATAGAAGACAACAGAGAATCTATTGCTGCAGAGATCAAGGAACTAAGAAATAGTCACTAGGAATTAAGCAATGTTATAAATATGGTGTAAAATAAAATAAATGCAGTGACAGCAGGATGGAGGAAGCAAAGGGGAGAATAAGTGAAATAGAAGACAAAATTAAGGAAATTGACAAAGCTGAGAAAAAGAGATTTAAAATACTAGACCATGAGAAGAGAATTACAGAACTAAGTGATTCAATGAAACAAAATAATATCTGTATCATAGGAGTTCCTGAAGAAGAGAAAAAGAAAAGGGCAGAAGGTTTACTTGAACAAATTATAGCTGAGAACTTCCCTAATATGGGGAAGGAGCAGACATCTAAATCCAGGAGGCACAGAGAACTCCCTTCAGATTCAGTAAGAATAGGTCTTCACCACAGCATATCATAGTGAAACTGGTAAAATACAAAGATAAAGAGAGAATTCTGAAAGCAGCTAGGGACAAAAAGATTTAACCTCCAAGGGTAGACACATAAAGGGTAGTAGTGGACATGCCCAGTGAAACTTGGCAGGCTACAACAGAGTGGCAGGAAATTTTCAATGTGCTGAATAGGAAAAATATGCAGGCAAGAGTTCTTTATCCAAAAGGCTGTCATTCATAATAGGAGAGATAAAGGCTTTCCCAGACAAACAAAAACTAAAGGAGTTCATGGCCACTAAACCAGCCCTGCAGGAGATTCTAAGGGGGACTCTGTGGGTGGTATGTTGAAAATACTACAAAGGACCAGAGACATCACAACAAGCACGAAACCTACAGATAACAAAATGACACTAAATCCGTATCTTCCAATCATCACTCTGAATGTAAATGGACTAAATGCCCCAATCAAAAGATATAGGGTATCAGAATGAATAAAAAAAAACAATATCCATTTATATGTTGCCTATAAGAGACTCATTTTAGACTTGAGGACACCTGCGGATTGAAAGTGAGGATATGAAGAACGATCTATCATGCCATATGTCACTGGCTGGCAAAAGAAAGCTGGAGTAGCCATACTTATAGACAAACTAGATTTTAAAACAAAGACTGTAACAAGAAATGAAGAATAGCATTATATCATAGTTAAGGGGTCTATCCATCAAGAAGAACTAACAATTATAAACATTTATGCTCCCAGGTACCCAAATATATAAATTGATTAATCACAAACATAAATAAATATATAGGTAATAATACTATGATGGGGACTTTAATACTCCACTTATCACAATGTACAGATTATATAGGCAGAAAATCAATAAGGAAACAATGGCTCTCAATGACACATTAAACCAGATGGACTTGAAATATATATTCAGTACTTTTCATCCAGAAGCAGCAGAATACACATTCTTCTCGAGGGCACACGGACCATTCCCCAAAATGGATTACACACTGGGTCACAAAACAGCCCTCAATAAATATAAAAGAATTGAGATCATACCATGCATATTTTTAGATCACAATGCCATGAAACTTAAAATCAACCACAAGGAAAAAATTGGAAAGCCTCCAAATGCATGAAAGTTAAAGAACATCCTACAAAGAATGAATGGATCCACCAGGCAGTTAAAGAAAAAAATTAAAAATGTATAGAAGCAAATGAAAATAAAAACACGACAGTCCAAACCCTTTGGGATGCAGCAAAGGTCTTCATAAAGGGAAAATACATTGTAATCCAGGCCTATTTTAAGAAACAAGAAAAATCCTAATTTTTTCCTAACCACACACCTAAAGGAACTAGAAGCAGAACAGCAAAGAAACCCCGAAGCCAGAAGAAGAAGAGAAATAATAAAGATGAGAGCAGAAATAAACAATACAGGAAAAAAAACCATAACAGATAAATGAATCTAAGATGTTTTTTTTGAAATAATAAACAAAATTGATTAAACTCCCACCCAGACTTCTCAAGAAGAAAAGAGAGATAATCCAAATAGTTAAAATCACAAATGAAAGAGGAAAAATAACAACCAACACCACATAAATACAATCAATTATTAGAGAATACTATGAAAAATTATATGCCAACAAACAGGACAACCTGGAAGAAATGGGAAAATTCCTAGACACTTACACACTACCAAAACTCAAATGAGAAGAAATAGAAAATTTGAACAGACCCATAACCAGCAAAGAAACTGAATCAGTTTTCAAAAATTTCCCAACAAATAAGAGTCCTGGGCCAGAGGCTTCTTAGGGAACTTCTACCAGACATTTGAAGCAGAGTTAATACCTATCCTTCTCAAGCTGTTCCAAAAAATAGAAATGGAAGAGAAGCTTCTGGACCCATTCTATGAAGCCAGAATTACCTTGATTCCTAAACCAGACAGAGACTCCCCTAAAAAGGAGAATTACAGGCCAATATCCCTGATGAACATGGGTGCAAAAATTCTCAACAAGATAATAGCAAACTGAATTCAACAGTATATTAAAAGAATTATTCACCATGATCAAGTGGGATTCATTCCTGGGCTGCAGGGCTGGTTCAATATTCGCAAATCAATCAATGTGATACATCACATTAATAGAAGAAAGGATAAGAACCATATGATCCTGTCAATAGATACAGAAAAAGTATTTGACAAAATACAGCATAATTTCTTAATAAAAACCCTCAAGAAAGTCATGATAGAAGGAACATACCTCAACATCATAAAAGCCGTATATGAAAAGCTCACAGCTAATATCACCCTCAATGGCAAAAAACTGAGAGCTTTTCCCCTGAGATCAGGAACATGACAGGTATGTCCACTGTCACCACTATTGTTTAACATAGTGTTGAAAGTCTTAGCCTCACCAATCAGACAAGGAAATGAAATAAAAAGCATCTAAATCGGCAAAGAAGAAGTCAAACTTTCACTTTTTGCAGGTGCCATGATACCCTAAATGGAAAACCTGAAAGACCGCCCCCAAAAAAACTTCTAGAGCTGATACATGAATTCAGTAAAGTGACAGGATACAAAATCAATGTAAAGAAATCAGTTGCATTTCTATACACCAGTAATGAAAGAACAGAAAGAGAAATCAAGACATCAATCCCATTTACAATTGCACCAAGAACCATAAAATACCCAGGAATAAACTTAACCAGAGATGTAAAAGATCTGTATGCTGAAAACTATAGAAAACTTATGAAAAAAATTGAAGACACAAAGAAATGGGAAAACATCGCATGCTCAGGGACTGGAGGAATATATATTGTTAAAACGTCAATATTACCCAAAGCAATCTACATATTCAATGCAATCCCAATCAAAATTGCACCAGCATTCTTCTCAAAGCTAGAACAAACAATCCTAAAACATGTATGGAACCACAAAGACCCCAAATAGCCAAAGTAATGTTGAAAAAGAAAACCATAGTGGGAGGCATCACAGTCCCGGACTTTAACCTCTACTACAGCTGTAATCATCAAGACAGTATGGTATTGGCACAAAAACAAACATAGACCAATGGGATCAAATAGAGAACCCAGAATTGGACCCACAAATGAATGGCCAACTAATCTTTGACAAAGCAGGAAAGAGTATCCAATAGAAAAAAGACAGTCTCCTCAGCAAGTGGTGCTGGGAATACTGGACAGCGACATGCAGAAGAATGAACCTGGACCACTTTCTTACACCATACACAAAAATAAACTCAAAATGGATGAAAGATCTAAATATAAGACAGGAAGTCATCAGAATCTTCGAGGAGAAAGCAGGCAACAACCTCTTTGACACCGGCTGCAGCAACTTCTTACTCAACATATCTCCAGAGGCAAGGGAAGCAAAAAGAAAAATTAACTATTTGGAACTCATCAAATAAAAAACCTGCATAGTGAAGGAAACAATCAGCAGAACTAAAAGGCAACTGACAGAATGGGAGAAGATATTTGCAAATGATTTATCAGATAAAGGGTTAGTATCCAAAATCTATAAAGAACTTACCAAACTCAACACCTGGAAAACAAATAACCCAGTGAAGAAATGGGCAGAAGAGAAGAATAGACACCTTCCAAAGAAGACATCCAGATAGATGGCCAACAGACACATGAACATTACTCATCATTTGGGAAATACTAACCAAACCACATTGAGATACCACCTCACCCCAGCCAGAGTGGCTAAAATTAACAACTCAGGAAACAACAGATGTTGGTAAGGATGTGGAAAAATGGGAACCCTCTTGCATTGTTGGTAGGAATGCAAACTGGTGCAGCCACTCTGGAAAACAGTGTGGACGTTCCTCAAAAAATTAAAAAATAGAATTACCCTACGACCCAGCAATATCACTAATAGGAATTTATGCAAAGGATACAGGAGTGTTGATTCATAGGGGCACATGTACACAATGTTTATAGCAGCTCTTTCAACAACAGCCAAAATTATGGAAAGAGTCAAAATGTCCATCAACTGATGAATGACTAAAAAAGATGTGGTTTATATATACAATGAAATACTACTTAGCAATGAGAAAGAATGAAATCCTGCCATTTACAACAATGTGGAGGAACTGGAGGGTGTTACACTAAGTGAAGTAAGTCAGTCAGAGAAAGACAGATATCATATGTTTTCACTCATATGTGGAACTTGAGCAACTTAACAAAAGACCATGGTGGAAGGCAAGGGGGAAAAGAGTTTCAAACAGAGAGGGAAGTAAATCATAAGAGACTCTTAAATACAGAGAACAAACTAAAGGTTTATTGGGGGAGTGGGAGAGAGGGGAAACTGGGTAATGGGCATTGAGGTGGGCACTGGTTGGTATGAGCACTGGGTGTTGTATGTAAGCGATGAATTATGGGAGTCTACTCCTTAGGCAAGAACACACTGCATGTTAGCCACGTTGACAATAAATTATATTTAAAAATAAATACATAAATATAAAACCCCTGAAAAAAATGTCATGTTAATAATATAATAGACAAAAATCTCAACTGACGGTATTCTACAAAATATCTGATCAATATTACTCAAAATTGTCAAGATCATTAAAAGCTAAGGAAGTCTGAGAAGCTGTCATAGCCAATATAAGCCAAAGGGAGACAGGATGACTAAATGCATTCTGATATCCTTGATGGAATACTAAACAGAAAAGCAATGTACACTTGGTGAAAACTAAGGAAATCTGAATGAAATGTGGACTTCAGTTAATGATGCCTTAGTATTGGTTTGTTAATTGGAACAAATGCATCATATTAATATAATATCCTAAATAATACTGGGAAACTCTTGACAATGTTCTTGCAACTTTTCCATAAATCCAAAATTCTGTTCTAAAAATTAAGAGTTTATTTAAAAAATAGAATAGATCAACTTTGTAAAAAAGCAATTTCTATTCTATGAAACATTTTCCAGATACTGTTAAGGTGTGATAAGTAATAGCATTCTGAGTTACATGGAGTCCTGGAAATACTGCAGATTTCACAAACTTTATTCATTTGACAATGAGTATGGAGCATAAGGAATGGAATAGGGGGAAGTATGCACTAAACACAGCTTTAGCTCAATTTCACTTAAGGTTTCCAAAGCTAATTGACTAAACAATATTGGCTTTTAAAGTATGTGACATCAGGGTGCCTGGGTGGCTCAGTTGGTGGAGTGTCCAACTTCTACTCAGGTCATGATTTCACACTTTGTGAATTCAAGCCCTGCATTGGGCTCCACATTAACAATGCAGAGCCTGCTTGGGAGTCTCTCTCTCTCTCTCTCTCTCTCTCTCTCTCTCTCTCTCCCTCTCCCTCTCCCTCTCCCTCCCTCCCTCCCTCTCTCTCTCTCTCTGCCCCTCCCCAACTCATGCTCTCTTTGCTCTCAAAATAAATAAATAAGCTTAAAAAAATAAAGTATGTCAGGTGGAGTGAGGGCGGGGGCAGAAGGGCGGGGAAATAAATCTAGTAAAAATCAAGGCACACCCTGGAGGAGAATATGCTTTAAGTTCACTAGGAATGAATCAGAGCTAAGGAGTTCATTGGACGTAATAATTTCACAAGTATTGGAAAGCACTGTCCCAACAGATGGTAAAGACATAGAGGGATAAAATTTCTTCTCAGCCCTGTTTAACTCTATCAAATGAGCTGTTTGATAGGGGTTATTAGGACCCTCTCCAGGAATTTCTACAATCCAAACAACTTAATACACTTCTACATTTATACTCTATAAACCTAGGCTTCCAAGACTTCACAAAAATGTGTGCTTAGGGAATACTCTCCCTGAAGTCAAGCTCTGAGCAATTTACTTTCCTTTTTACTAAAGGAACCATACCCAAGTCCTCATATTGTACTCAAGAATTCAGATACCATAAAACATTACAATGAGACTTAAACAAAAATTCTTGAATGAGTTTATCAATGTTCTCTTGAGCAAAGCATCCATGGAAAAAATGCAGTGAAAAGAAAAGAACAGAGAGAAAGTAGAGGGCACCGTTAAAAATAGTGCATTTTAGCAAGTGTTTATTGTGTGGTCACTGTGTGCCAGGAAGAAGGTAAAGTTTTTTACATCATTGTCCTCAAGTTCAAGGACCTGAAAAATTTACACCTCCTCCAATTCTTTTCTAAATTTTTTTTCGTGAGGTATAGAATGAAAAATAAATAAGGCTTTTATAAACAACATAATTCACCATGAATTACTTAACACCAAGTTTACTTACTTTAATGATTTAATTAGTGATTTCCAGTTCATTGATATAAATAACCTTTTGTATTGTTTTTTGTAATAGAGTAACTAGTTTATGGCTAATAAACTAACAAAATATAACTGTCAAGTATATACTAGCTATGAAAGTCTTACAATGAATTTAGAGCCAATTATTTAAATCTCATTCCAAAAGCTGTCACTTACAGAGTTAAAGTTATGCAGTTTCTGAGGAAAGCCCAAACTGTCTCCTATATGCAATTTATCCATCGTCAATTACAGAGTGATCCAAAAACTGGAGTACTTACTCCTTGGAAAGAGAAGTTAGGAAAGAAACTGAATACTCATCAGATGTTAAAGTTAGACATTGCTTTTACCAAATCTCCTTATTAGGGTTTTACCCGTTTCACAACATCCACCTTGAAACCAGATTGTTCACAATACAGATAATTAATATTTTTTTAAAAAGTAGATATATGATAGATAGATAGATAGATAGATAGATAGATAGATAGATAGATAGATGAAATGACATCTCAACCAGGGCATTTGTGTTTAAGAAAATGTCTGGAAAGGTGACTTGTTTTGAACACTTGACTGAATGCAACAAAGCAACTGATAGATTCATCACAGTGATATTAGCTTATAATTTATTCATTTGGTTAGTTCACTCAAAACTGTCAATCTAGATGTAGAATATGAATAAAATCATTACACCTTTCAAACTGTCACTTTCCTTTTTCCTTCTTTACCATTAAATTTGCTTTACAGTTTGAATTCCCTTATATCAAACTTGGCATGCCATAATAATTACTTGGTTAAAGGGCAATGGAAACTATTTTACATCTCTTGACCTCTCTTGGTTTCCCATAGGATTCTATTCTTGGCTCTGTGATTTGTTTCTCCATTCAAGTTTCCCATGACAAGCTATCTGTCATCTTTTATCTTAAGGAAATTTTAATTAATTGTTTGCATTACTATAACTCCACCCACTCACCTAATGAACATAACCAGATTTCTTCATTTTACTGGTGTTATAGTTCCAAGTCTAACATAGTCACTAACATTATGCCAGGCATTAATTATTATTATTTTTTGGTAAACGCAAAATACAAAGTGGATTTCTATTTCCAGCTGTGTGGTGGCCTAGACATTCTGAAATGCCCTCAGGCACTTCAAAATACACAGAAGCTGTTCTCTTTATATTATGTACACAATGGAATACTAAACAGTTCTGAAAGTCCAGCCCTAATCATACTTTTATGTAATCCAGACTGTAAAACGCTTTGCTTTTTATCCTTCAACTTATAAAGATACTGGCTTATGAGCAATTTAAAGAGAATGTAAATATTGCCTAAAATAATCCTTTATTAAATTCTTGGTTAGAAAGTAAAGTTTTGTAAATTTATTTGGTGTGTAGATTTCTTGTTTTTATAAAATTCATTTTAACAGATTCACATGTTGTTTTTTTTATGAATCTTCTGCCAAACGCACAAAACAATTCCCCCAAACAAAACTGCATTAAAATTTTAAACAGAATTTTACATGGCTATTTTTTTTTAATTTGAGTACACTTGTTTAGAAACTGATGCTAAAAAGAATCTTTGTAGATGTCAGATAAAATTTATTTTTTAATGAAAATTTTTTAGCTAAGACAAAGTAACTAATTCTCATAAAGCATAATTATTATGAAAGATTATAGAAAAAGTGTGCCCACATGTTGAATTGTATTTAATATGAAATCTAACCTTTTATTTATACCCATTTTCAAAGTATGTATTGTTTTAATTTTAATTTTTTTAGAGAGGAAGAGTGTGAGCAGGGCAGGGGACAGAGGAAGAGAGAGAGAGAGAGAGAGAGAGAGAGAGAGAGAGAGAGAGAGAATCTTAAGCAGGCTATATGCTCGGCATGCAGCCCAACACAAGGCTTGATCCCACAACCCTGGGATCATGACCCGAGCCAAAACCAAGAGATGGATGCTCCACTGACTGAGGCATCCAGGTGCCCCAAAAGTATGTATTAATCTAAATAAGAAGTAGAAAATGTCTATTTTATTGTCATTTTTAAGTAATCATTGTACAAAAGTGGATCTATAGTATGAATTTTTTCAAGATTACAGTTCATATTTAAGTATGTTTAAAAAAAAAGTACTCGCGAGGGAAACAATCAGCAAAACTAAAAGGTAACCGACAGAATGGGAGAAGATATTTGCAAACAACATATCAGATAAAGGGCTAGTATCCAAAATCTATAAAGAACTTATCAAACTCAACACCCAAGAAACAAGTAATCCAGTGAAGAAATGGGCAAAAGACACGAATAGACACTTCTCCAAAGAAGACATCCAGATGGCCAACTGACACATGAAAAAAGGCTCAACATCACTCATCATCAAGGAAATAGAAATCAAAACCACAGTGAGATACCACCTCACAGCAGTCAGAATGGCAAACATTAACAACTCAGGCAACAACAGATGTTGGCAAGGATGTGGAGAAAGAGGATCTCTTTTGCATTGCTGGTGGGAATGCAAGCTGGTACAGCCACTCTGGAAAACAGTATGGAAGTTCCTCAAAAACTTAAAAATAGAACTACCCTATGATCCAGCAATTGCACTACTAGGTATTTATCCAAGAGATACAGGTATACTGTGTTGAAGGGACACATGCACCCCAACGTTTACAGCAGCACTATCAACAGTAGCCAAAGTATGGAAAGAGCCCAAATGCCCATCAATGGATGAATGGGTAAAGAAGAGGTGGTATGTGTGTGTGTGTATACATTATATATATATATATATATGTATATATGTATGTGTATGTATATATGTATGTGTATATATATATATATACATATATATATGTATGTATATATGTATATATAATGGAGTATTACTCGGCAATCAAAAAGAATGAAATCTTGTCATTTGCAACTACATGGATGGAACTAGAGGGTATTATGCTAAGCAAAATTAGTCAGAAAAAGACAAATATCATATGACTTCACTCATATGAGGACATTAAGACACAGAACAGATGAACACAAGGGAAGGGAAGCAAAAATAATATAAAAACAGGGAGGGGGACAAAACATAAGAGACTCTTAAACATGGAGAACAAACAGAGGGTTACTGGAGAGGTTGTGCGAGGGGGCATGGGCTAAATGGGTAAGGGGCATTGAGGAATCTACCCCTGAAATCATTGTTGCACTAAATGCTAACTAACTTGGATGTAAATTAAAAAAATAAAATTTTAAAAAAGGTAAAAAAAAAGTACTCTTGCAATCTAGTTATTGTCAAACTGTAGTAATTAGAAGGCTTAGGTATGACAAAATATTTTTTAAGACAGCACATATATATATCCATGCCCTTCAGTATTAAAAGAAGAATGACACTGATTCCACTCTTGGATTAGAAGAGTGAAATATCAATATTAATGTTAATTTTTTAAAAATACTTTTAGACAGAGAGAGAGAGAGTCCAACCAGGAGAGAGGGGTAGAGAGAGACAGGGAGAGAATTCCAAGCAGGCTCTGCTAGTGCTAAATCCCATGACCCTGGGATTATGACCTGAACTGAAATCAAGAGTCAGACACTCAGCTGACTGAGCTACCCAGGTGTCCCAATATTAATGTTAATTTTTAATTGGTAGGGGAATAATCAGGAAACAGTATTACTAGAAATACTTCTCAAAGGAATATATGTCAAATAGTATACAACCCAACAACACTCACATCACCAAAATAACCAAATTAAAATGCAGTATGTGTAGTGTCTGTGTAACAGAAGAGGAAATCTGGACAAAGAAAATATGTGAAGAAATAGGGAGAAGACAGCCACCTACAAGCCAAGGGGAGAGACCTCAAAAGAAATCAACCCTGCAATACCTTGATCTTTGACTTCTAGACTCCAGAATTGTAAGAATGTGTTTCAAGTAAATGGTGGTACATTAGAAATAAACATGTTAAGGGGTGCCTGGGTGGCTCAGCCAGTTGAGCATCCAACTTCCACTCAGGTCATGATCTCATGGTTTGTGAGTTCAAGTCCTGCATGTCCTGCATCAGGCTCACTGCTGTCAGCACAGAGCCTGCTTTGGATCATCTGTCCCGCCTCTCTCTCTGCCCCTCCCCAACTCATGCTCTCTCTCTCAAAAATAAATAAAACATTTAAAAAAATGTGTGAAAATTGTGAACAAAATATGGGTGGCCTAAATTAACTGGATGTTCTAGCTAATACAATAATTTAAGAAGGAAATATGAAGAATACATAGTTAAAAAGAGAATTCAACATTAAATTATTATAGATGATCCATCTAGAAAAATTCAAACACTTATAAACCTACTAAAAATAGTAAAAGAAATTCAGTCACAAAATGAAGATCACTAGGTCTCTTACATGCCTGTATAATGGAGGAAATCCTGGAAATCCATTCTCATGGAGCAAGTTCTTTTGGATTTACAAAGAAAAATACAAATCTTGTGTTGAATGAGTTACTGTAAGTGTAGAATATGTAAACATGCATATTTTGCCATAGAACTGAATATTGTTTCCCATTGGTAAAAAACTTCGTAGGAGGACCATACTGGTCTGAATCTGGTCTACCTTCACGTACAGCCCATGACTGAACAAATCAAAGTGATTCAGGGAGTTTGACCCTATCTTATTTATTTCCTTACTCTGATATCACCTCACTCTTGTAAGAAAGGAAGTTCTATGTCAGCCTTCAGTGTTTTCTACCAATCCTGTCTCTTCTGCCCTGTATTTCATACAAATTCCTTCAAAGTTATAGTCAATAGTATCACTCCGTAGGTTTCAAATGGTGATGAAGTTTTTCTAATTTTACATTTCTTCAGCCATTTCAGTTTACATTTGTAGGAGAGAGGTTGGGTGCTCATGTATATTATATCTACCTTATAAATAGTCCCTCCCGAAAAAACAAAACAGAATTCTCGTGATTGAAAATGATTTTTGCTTGGGGCACTTGGATGGCTCAGTCAGTTAAGTGTCTGACTTCAGCTCAGGTCATGATCTCACAGTTTGTGGATTTGAGCCACATGTCAGGCTCTGTGCAGACAGCTGGAGCCTGCTTCTGATTCTATGTCTCCCTCTTTCTCTGCCCCTCCACTGCTTACGCTTTGTCTCTCTCTCTCTCAAAAATAAGTAAACATTTAAAATATATTAAAAAAAAAGAAAATGAGTTTTGCTTAAACTTTTTATATTCATATTAAAATCTTATTAGAGCACCTGGGTGGCTCATTCGGTTGAGTATCCTACTCTTGGTTTAGGACCAGGTCATAATCTCATAGTTCATGAGTTTGAGCCCCACATCAGGCTCTGCGCTGACAGTGTGGAGCTTGCTTGGAATTCTCTGTCTCCTTCTCTTTGCCTTTCCCTAGCTCCTGCTGTCTCTCTCTCTCTCCCTCTCCCTCCCTCCCTCTTAAAATAAATAAATAAACTTTAAAAGAAGATAAAATAAAATCTTAGCTTATTGCATCAATATTTTTTCCTGGTATTACTTCTTCATTTTTTTGTTTAATGAGTATGTATTTTTAAAATAAATTTGAGTGATTTATATTTATCTTCATAACATATGTCTAAATTTTATATTTTTATGCTCTTATGAAAATTTATTTTCTTTTTGCTAAAATGCTGTATTTTTTCACTTAAGCTCTTTATTCGAATTTTATAAGTAACAAATATTAGGTTTAAACATGCTTTAATCTGTAATTCTCCAATTATTATTAGAAATAATATCTCTTTAGTCTCCTGACATCCCAAATATGAAGTCATTTAGTTGTTCTTAACTTTATTGCACCTGATATAATCTCTTATTTTTATCCACTGATATTTTAATAAAATACTTAAAATTATTTAAAAAATAAATTTGAGGTGCTTTCCTCAGTCTACCAATTCATATGTTATTCACATCCAGAGACACCCTCATAAAAGAGCCAGAATAATGCTTAACAAATCTCTGAGCACCCTATGGCCCAGTCAAGTTGACAAATAAAATTAACCATCAAAAAAATCTGAAATTAAAATGCTACATTAAAAAATATGTATTTAATGCAAAAGAAAGCAAGGCAAAAAAATAGAGGAACATAAAAGATAAGAAACAAACAAAATATAAAATGGCAGACATAGATTTAATTATATCAGTAGTAATATTAAATGTGAATGGATTATGCAATCCCTTCAAAGGTTTTAGACTGTATGAAAAAAAAATTACCCAATTATATGTTGTCTGCAGGAGACACAGTTAGATTTAAGACAAATAGACAAATAGACAAATAAAAGAATGGAAAAATATAATTCAAACAGTAACCACTGGAAAATTGGAGTGGCTAAACTAATACTAGAAAAAATAGACTGAAAACAAAAAATATTAAATGCAAATAAAAGCCACAATGGGATACCACTTTATGCTCACTAGAATGTCTAAAAGTTAATAATCAGATACAGTAGCAGTTGCTGATAATGTGAAGAAATTGAAACCCTCATTTACTACTGTAAGAATATAAAATGATTCAGCCACTTTGGAAAAAAGTATGGCAGTTCCTCAGAAGATTAAACATAGGGTTATACTATGACTCCATAATCCACTTCTAGATACATATGCAAGAGAAATGAAAACGTACATTCACATAAAAGCTTGTACACGAATGTTTATAGCATCATTAATCATAATAGCCAAAATGTGAGAAACAACCCAAATGTCCAGCAGTGGATGAACTGATTAACAATATGTGGTGTGTGTGTGTGTGTGTGTGTGTGTGTGTGTGTGTGTGTGTGTGTATAGTGAATATATAATTCATTCACACAATAAATTATTATATGGTCATGAAAGAAATGGTAAAACATGGATGAACCCTGAAAACACTATACTAAGTAAAAGAAACCAGACACAAAAGATCCCATACTATGATTTTATTCATATGAAAGTCTAGAATAGGAACATCTATATAGGTAGAAAGTAGATTAATGGTTGCTTAGGGTTGAAAGGGCAGGGCAGAGGAATAGGGTATAAGGGATATAAGATTTCTTCTCTCAGTGAAGAAAATGTTCTAAAATTGACTGTGGTGGTGATGAATGGATATATATTCTAATACACTAAAAAAACATTGGATTATACATTTTAAATAGGTAGATTGTATGATATGTGAGTTATTAGTCAATAAAGCTGTTAAAAATTTCATATTTTGTCCAAAATTATTTAAATAAAAGAAATGAACTATACTAATAAAATATTCAAGCAGTCTTTAATACAAATATCTTCTTTATAGAGGAAAAAATCCAACATGACATTTCACTATTCTTTAATTCCACATACTGTATCCTGCCTGTGATTCCTTTCCTTCACTTTTGCAACAACAAAAAAAGCTAATTTTTGTTATTCAAGCAGTTCCAATGTCATTTCACTTGACTCTTCCAAGGCAATATAATAAGCAATGTGATCTGTGTTTGTATAGCACTGCACTCATACTACCATTACAAGCATTACACTTGGTCATAAATCTATATTGCCATGTCAGTTCCTTCCACTATATCATGAAATTTTTAAAAACAGATCTTTAGTCACCATCTTTTAAATACTCAGCATTCAACCCACTGTATGGCACATAGTAAAAATTGGAGAAAACATCAGTTGTAAATAATCCTTCTCTTTCCATATCTACAGACTTTATAAGAAGAGGAGAAATTCACTAAAAGGAGCAGAAGCAGATAGAAGCACCTAGGTGGCTTAGTTGGTTAGGTGTCTGACTTTAGCTCAGGTCATGATCTCATGGTTCATGGGTTCGAGCCCCATGTTGGGATCTGTGCAGACAGCTCAGAGCCTGGAGCCTGCTTCAGATTCTGTGTCTCCCTCTCTCTCTGCCCCTTCCCTGCTCGTGCTCTGTCTCTATCTCTCAAGAATAAAAAAAATTATTATTATTATTTTTTTTTTGCAGAAACAGATAAACCTCCACTCTTGTGCAATATTCACATCAAGGCACCAAGGGGAGGATAGCAACACGTGAGATAAGACCATAAAATTTTTGTTTTAATTTCTGCCATTTAAAAAATTTTTCTTTGTTGTTAAGGACAAAGCATCTACCTATACACATTAAATGGAAATAAGATGCCTCTAAGTTACCCAAAAGGGAAGAAATATATACTGTAACCATAATATGCAAATCTAGGTATATTCAAGTTAATAATATTTCAGAGGAAAGGTTTCATTTTTTTGCAGAATCAACTAGTAATTTTAATAAAAGTGATTGTGTTATTTTATAAATTCATAGAAAAAAGGAACATATATTTTCATATTTTTATATTTTATTTATTTTTTAATCTAAGAAATATGCACTTTTTAGTTTTATGGTTATTCTTACTATGTTGAAAGACTTTACTCTCTCAAAAGAAATAACTTTGTTCAATAATGTCAACGTTAAAGAAGACATTTGAGAAAAGACATATTCACAGAATTAGAATATACCTTCTAATGACATCAGTATTAAGATGAATATTTGCACATCTTTAAAGATAAATCAAAAAGTTGACTTACTGTATGCAACCAAATTTGGGAATGAGGAAAACTGTCTTGATGTGCTTAGCAATGCCAGGAATACTTTGATGATGCCTATCTTTTAGAAGCATCTTCAAATGGAAAAGCAGAAGAGAAATGAACATTGGCAGGATGAAGCTTGAGGCTCTTTAAACTGTCAACTTGTCATTTTTTAGAGAATTACATTTAGCTTAAAACGATTTTACATTATTTCTAATGCTGCTTTTAATCTTATTTCCCATGAGTTGATTTCCTATATGTACCAGAGGTAAAATATTTCTTATATGATTTATATTAGTTATAATACATATTTTTACCAGCTTTAAATTTTCCCCATTGTACTCAAGACTTTACTTAAGAGAGTGCTTATCTATGGTGGGACTTAATTTTAAGCGTTAATTGAGATTTCTTTTTTTATGTCATAAAATAAAGTGTCTTGTTGGAATTCATTTCATCATTTTGAAGAAATAAAAAATGGCCTCGGTGTACCCATGAAAATCTGGATCCCATCATAAAGTACACTGACTTAAGTAACATTCGTATTGTGATGAGAAAAATTAAAGCAGAGAAAATATATTTTACTCTGTGGCCTAGTATAGTAATAAATCCTATAATTGAAAAAATGGATAGGTTCTTCTGCAATAGCAAACTAACCAGGAATAAAGCAGCTTGATTTTATATTGGAATAAAGCTTTTCTTTATCCCATACTCATTCTATATTGGGAATACTAGAGAAGTCTTTTAAAATCAATGGAATTTATACATAAAAAGAAATTAGGGGATTGAATAACTGTCTAGTGAATGTGTAATATAGTCAGTGTAGTCAGGTTGGGTCAGTATAAGCTGTGTTACCTGACTTGGAAAGAAAATGCATGGGTTCAAATTTCACCTCTTCCATTCACCAGTTGAGAGGATCTTTTGCTCAAGGGGATCTGGAGCAAATGCTTTAGCCTCTGAGCCTCAAATGAAATATCAGATGTCTGCTTTTTTATTTTGGAACTTAAGGTATATGTTGGAAAATTCTCAACAGAAAGCCTGGATTAAAATCAATTATGAGTGAAGTGCTACCTCATTCAAAGTTTAAGTGCATTTAGCCACCCCCCTGCATTTTTGCCTGGGATTCACCATCAGCCCCATCCTTCCTTCTTCCTCACTATCTTAATATCGTCCTCCCCATTTTATAAGCAGCTCAATCTGCAATATTTCTTACCTTGGGTAAGAGATGATACAGTGTTGAAATAGGTCATGGAGAGGAAGTGACTACTAGTTGAACTGTAAACTGGCCCCAGGCAAATGGAGACTCGTCACACCTTCTCCAATCCTTGGAATACATGGTCTGCCCACAATTCCCACAGTGGGAGCCATTTTCAAGGATGCAGTCTCTAGACACAGCAAGTGTTGAGATCATCTTGATGATATATACAACTAAGGCCCAGTAAGGCCTCTATATAAACTTTTAATATTCTTGTCAGTGGTGTGGAGATCTACTCTTCTTGTAGGGTTCAAGAAAAGCCTGGTATATAAGGTCCCTTTTATCAACACTACCAACTACCTATCTGCAGTGGCCTGCCTCTGTCTTGGTCTCTTCCTGCCCTCCATGTACAGGGGCCAGTTTCTGAACCAAACACTGGCAAGCTACTGAAGATCTTGGGAGAGAGGCAGTGGCGAGGTAGCAGAGCAATCCCGGGTTGGCCCTCGACCTTCCTGTGAGGAGGGGTGGCCCGAGTGTTAGGCTTTTGTGGACCCCATGTGAATTCGGAAGGACTGGGAAAGTGTGGGCTGGTCTGATTCACTTGTTGGAACTGCTTAGAATGCACATTTCAAAGAAAACCAGCCCTAGGCAGTGGGCTGGTCTTTACTCTGTGCAGTTCTGTTGGATCCTGATGCTGGAATAGAAGCTGAAGCTCCAGTTAGAAACTGGGAAGAAGGGTTGATGTTAGAGAAGGGCCTGTGGGTCTATTTTGCTAGATTTGGGGCTGGCAGACAAGGTGGGTGAGCTGGATAATAAGTTGGTGAATTTAGCATGTGATTTGCAAAGCTAAGAGAGTGCAGGCTGTCACAGATTAAGGTCCAAGCGCTTGTGACAAAACCTGAGTGAGACCATAGAGGTGGAATCCCTGAGAAAAATGCGGAGAGCGAAAGGAGGTTGTTGTGGTGACTGACAGTGAGATGAAACGCTCCCTGCTGTCTGATTTCTAATACAACAGAAAGCAAAAGCACAATGACAATGACCTTAGCCAGCGGACCAGCCCTCAATTTAAGAAATTCTCTCTCGAGGAGAGAAGGTAATCTGCAAAGCTTATTGATATCACTGCCAAGTTCCAGAAAAAGGCCAGGGAATACATCCAGGCATGACTAATGCAGCTATGCTATACACTGGGGGTGGGAGCAATGGCATTTCTCTGATGGACAGGCGATAGAGAAAATGAGCAGCATCACCATACCACACACCCTGCCCTCTGGCAGTGCCTGTATGGTCCTTGGGAGGTTCAAGTACTGACTTCCTTATAGATTGATTATTCTACCCTACAGGCAGGCTTAGTCCAATGAGTGGGATCTCCCTGAGCATATGGAACCCTGGAACTCTATAGCAAAGTTAGAAAATTGAGAATGAGACAGGCCTTCTATTCCCCTGTCTTTGAAGGCTCTGACTGGGCCATATTCACTGCAAGAATAAACTCAGGATACTTCAATCTGACTCCAGCACCTGATATGGGACTCTGATACACATGGTGACCCCAGTCATGGGGGCAATCCCCTGTTGACTGGAAGAAACTGATAAATCCCTGGAATGGGCACAGGATATAGGAGAGACTCAAGACAGAGAGGAAAGTTGAAAAAATGAAAAGACTATCCCTATCAGCTGTGAAGGGTCTGGTAAAAGTAACCTGGAGCAAATATGGTTTATCTTTATTGCTTGCCTTCTTTGTATGGGGCCAGTTTATGAACCAACATATGGCAAAACATAGAAATTGGATATTTATTTTCAAATTTAAAAACACATTCCTTAGGTAAGTAATTTGTGAAATAGTTGAGCAGCCAGGCTAGTAGTGTCCACATAGAAGCAAAAAATGTTGAGTGAAATATAGATGGTCATTAATCATATCTTCCACATGAAATCCACCTGGAGTCCCAGCTCCATGTAAGAGAAGACTGTAGAGCTCCACCCGATTTTCAGCCTTCAGGGGTGGAGATGCATTGTGCTCCTATTTCCAGGAAAATCTCAGTGTGAGGCAAAGAACCCAATATTGTCCTATAACTAGCAAAGGGCAGAAGCAATAGAATAAAATTGGCTAAGAACATTTTCCCCTAGGAAAAAGCCAGAAATGGTCTCAAAATTCCCAGCACTCAGCTATGATCAGGATAATTAAAATGTTTACTGTGTCACCAAAAATGTCATATAATGGTAAAAGGCTTTGAATAGCATCTTTTCCAAAATGGCCACACAGTGGGACTTACAGAGTAGAATGTTTTCTGTGCCCCTGAGGATATATATGGTGCAGACAATGAACCAAATAAGGAGAAACTTTTGGTTAGAGGTCAAGAATGGCACAGAGTCAACTAATATGGATAAATATCCTGTGTCAAACAAGAAGGTAGGAACACCAGTATGAATGAAAATCTATATGCTCATGAACCAAACTCGACACTTCTCCAGCCATGGTTTTGTACATCTAAGTCCTCCAGAACTTACACAAAGCTTTGGAAAAGTGTGAACATCCTGAACTAATAGTGATTATGAGTGTAATATGTGGTAGAACAAGGACTCATACATGAAACGCTTTAGCTATTAAAAAATTAAGGTATTTTTTACACAACAGAGTTTGTAGATTGAGATTCATATGATCTAAGACATAATTCAGATCATTAAAATCTTTATTTTTAGGGAATTTGTTTGACTAAAATTATCTAGAAGGAACATTGATTTGTTTAAAAATAAGTTGAAAGTACTGAAAATACAAGGCTACCTGATAAAAAGCATCTGTGAGGAGGAAAGTGGTTAATTGGAAGTCAGATTAGAAAGCACCTGGATTATTAATATTTTGAAAATAAATATCAAAGTTGAATACAAAACTGACTGAACCTATTCCTGACTGATTTTTTAAAAAATGCTGCCAGTTTCTGCCAGTAGGGATTTTTCTAAACCTTTCATAGACTAGAGTAATTACATGTTCTTTAATTGAGAGATAATGGATTAATTATATTTTTAAGCATTTTGTCTTTGTTTAAATACATAAAAGTAATAACATTACAATCCTCCAGATATTTTATATTAAGTCTCCAAGTACTCTCTTTCCAAACCTTTTTCTCAAGATTAAAAGAAATTAAAGATATGAATACCACATGTAAAATCTAAGAACCAAACTCAACTAAAATCTAATCATTTAATACATGTTTGATAATGAGAATGTGGTATGTGTAGAAAATGGGAAGATGTATAAAATACAGTGGCTAGACAGGATATACTTTGCTAGATAAATAAGACATGTACAGTGTGAGAGGCAACATGTTTTGATGAGTGATGATTAAAAAAAAAAGGGCATGTACAGGGGTGCCTGGGTGGTTCAGTCTGTTAAGTGAATGACTCCTGACTGGCTCATGGTTTGTGACTTCACTTCGAGCCTCGCAGTGGGCTCTGCACTAACAGTGCACAGCCTGCTCAGGATTCTCTCTCTCCCTCTCTCTGCCCCTCCCCTACTCACAATCTCTCTCTCTCTCTTTCTTAAAAATAAATAAGTAAATAAACATGTAAAAAATAAAAAAAACAGACTTGTACACAAATGCAAGATATAGAGTGATAAATGTCAAAGCAAGACTGATAATTGTGAAAATTAAGTAATTACAACTCACTCCTGGGCACAGAGAGCAGAAAAAATAACATGGAAGAGACAGCAGATGATCTTAAACTGGATCTTGAAAGATACATGTCATTTAAACAAAGAGAAATATAAGAAAATACATTTTAGGAAGAAAAAACAGAGGGAAGAAAATCATATAGACCTACCTAGAGGAAAAAAAAGTACTTCAATTTTGTGAGAAATTAGATCAGTACTGATGAATAGAATTTTCTGAAGGGATGACAATATTCACTGTATGTGCTATCCAATGCAGTAGCAACAAACCACATGTGGCTGTTGGACATTAGAAATGCAGCTAGTGTGACCAATGAATTAAATTTATAATTATATTTAATTTCAATTACTTTAACTTGGAATTCCAATAGCCACATGTGTCTGGTGACTGCCATATTTGACAGAGCGGCCTCAGAATGTGTGAATTACACTTATCCAAATAACACCAGTCCATGGGCTGAAAAATAGACCGATGAACAATATATAGGAAACATTTCAAGTTTTCTAGTAGGGGAATATTCACAGCAAGAATATAGAAAATACCAAGATGGTCAGCAACTGACACCCTTGTGAAAGAGTATACTAGAATAAAACAGAAACAAGATGAAAGGAATCTTTGGTTGGTGCTTTTGCTACAATGTACAGCAGTCCTTCCTTATCCTTGGAGGATATGTTCCAAGACCCCCAGTGGATGGCTGAAACCACAGATAGTACCAAACTATACACTATGTTTTTTTCTATACATATATACCTATGATAAAGTTCAATTTATGTATTAGGCACTGTAAGAGTTTAACAACAGTAACTAATACTAAAATGGAGCAGTTATAACAACATACTGTCACAAAAGCTACATGGATGTGGTCTCTTTCTCAAAATACCTTGTTGTACTGTGTACCCACCCTTCTTCTTGTGATGACGTGAGATGACAAAATACCTGTGGGATGAGATGAAGTGAGGTGAATGACGAGGGTAAAACCGAACTTCTGAGAATCTCTCAGAAAGAGGGTCATTGGCTTCTAGAATGTGGTTGACTGTGGGTAACCAACACCATTAAAAGCAAAACAGCAGATGGGGGCAAGGGGGTGATTATATTCTGCAAGTAATGAGGCCCTCAATTAAAATTTGTCTCTTTAAATGGTAGAACGCATAACAGAAGCAGAGAGCCCTCCAGAAATGCAATTGCCAGTAACTTGGCACTACCATAGCCAGGAAGCCTTCCTTGACTTCTGCTCAGTCTCTTCTAGTCTCTCATTTCCCTTAACATCATTTCGAAATTTCTGGAATATGCTATCACACTGCTTTTGGACATTTATACAACATTATTTCATAGGACTATGACTTTTTGATTGTCTGCCTTTCCCACTACATTGAAAATTAGAAGACAACAGAATGTGGCTTATAAGTCATGGCATCTCACAGTGCTGGAAACATGAAAGCCATTCTCTCTGTGTTAATGGGGTTGAATGTGAAAGAAGGTACCAATAAGACACAGATTGTCAAGTCTGAATAACTGGAAAGATAGTGATGTCATCAACAAAATGGAGCATGTAGAAAAATGAATTAGCAGAAGAATAATTGCAGGCATATGATAAATTTATGATTGTTGGCAACATTCAAGTTGTTAGAAAGATAGGAAAGTAGTTAGCTGGGGTGGGGAAAAGAAGTTAGGGAGAGAGATGTAAGTGTAGGAGTAATCCACAAAAGTTGTAACTAAAGCTGCCAGTGTCTAGAAGACCGTAAGGGATGTGTGCATATAGAAAGGAATGGATGAAACTGGATTAGTTAGCACAAACTGATTATGTTTCTTTAATGAAATAAGCAGATTTATTTATTTAATCAAAGTAATGTGAAAAAACAATTGAGGAGTTTGTTCTCTGTACACTGTATTTTATTCTCTCAAACAGGAGTAATTGTTTTTCACCTTCCTTGCATTTATTTGGGTGTTAGTGTCACCATTCCTGAGTCCTGGTAAATGGATGAGACATTAACAGCTCAATATTCAAAGGCTTGCTTATGCTATGTGAGCTGCGCGTGCACACAGACACACACACATACACACACACACACACACACACACACGCACACACACGTCTATTTCACAAGGCAAGGTAAAAATGTGTGAAATACCATTATTTTTCTAAGGTAAATTAATTATATATTTCTACTCTTTCATGTAGTATATCCTAATATATTTCTTTAAACTTAGTCAGAAATACCTTTAATTTAGTAGAAATAAAGTAATTGCTGGGATAAAAGTCAGATGGTGGTCAAAATGAATGAATTGAGACAGTGAATTAGTTTTGAGAAATAATGTTGTGACAGTAGAAATGAAGCTTGATTCTAACCACTTTTTTCCCCACAAGTATTGTCAAATTTCTTTGATTATGCTATTGTATCATTTTTGTGTTATCTGTACCACACTCTGGAAGACAATATCTACTGAGGTAATAAATGAATGCACACCACTACTGTTGATTGCTATCATTAATGCTGATTTATTATGTGAAGGATGCATGTGCCATAATTAGAAATCTTTAAACATGAAGGGAAACACATCCATCCTATTTCAGCACTTTCTATCCAAATCCCCAGTGAGAATAGTTGGTCTCTGTTCAACATTATAGAAGATCAATGACTTACTATATGCTATTTACTAAAAAGTTATGTCCACTAGCTTCTCTATCACTTATTTTTGATGCAATCAACAAAGGCAGAAAATATAATTCATTTTTATGCATAACATGTGGCAAAAACCAATAATGAATACTAATAATTAAATATTGGAAATCTACTAATTTAATAATAAGTTTTCAAACAGAAGCTTCATCTTGGTGAGGATTTTCCTGATCTATTCACAGCATCTTTACCACAACTTCATTATGTATACTGCTCTTAAGGGAACTAATATGTGGAAGAGGGGGATATATTTTTATAAGAGTGGTTCTAACAGAAATTAAGGTTATGATCTAAGAGGTTTACATTTGTAACATATGACACTTGAGTATGTTCTTGTGAAGTTTTCATAATAGAGAATTATATTCTTTACAAAGTGAACATATATTATTGAGGCAAACACTTAAAATTACTTGATATAAATACCCCCAAATTTTCCTATGTTTAGAAATTTAGAAATTTAGAAATCGTCCACATAAAGAATTATACTGTATATTTTTGAATTTTCTCTAAGAATGTGTGCTGGTAATTAATTCATATCTCTCTACCTCATTCTTTTTATTGTGACATAGTATACCATTGTAAAAAGTTGCCATATTTAATTTAATTTAATAATAATGACAATGTGGCTGTTTTTCTATTTTTCATGATTGCCAAATTGCATTGGATATATGTATTGTGGACGCAATGTATTTGTGAGAGTAATCTCTCAAGGAGAGACATTAGAAAGAGAATTGCTAGATAAATTGTATAAATATTTATACTTTTTGCTAAACTGTTACAAAACTGTATACTAAAAAAATACATAGTAGGGCGCCTGGATGGCTCAGTTGGTTGGGCGTCCGACTTCGGCTCAGGTCATGATCTCACAGTTCGTGGGTTTGAGCCCCGCGTCAGGCTCTGTGCTGACAGCTCAGAGCCTGAAGCCTGCTTCAGATTCTGTGTCTCCACCTCTCTCTGCCCCTCCCATGCTCATGCTCTGTCTCTCTCTGTCTCTCAATAATAAATAAAATTTTTAAAAAATGCATAATAATTACTAACTCCCTAATGTACAAGAATCCCAGTTTTCTCCTACACTGTCATCAATATGAATTTTTTGCCAACCTTCTGGGAGCAGAAGGGAAGACTCCTTTTCAATTTGCACATCTTTGAAGGCTAACAGCTATTTATAGTTATTTTTCTTCATTTTTCTTAATTTTTTAAAATGTTTTATTTAGTTTTGAGACAGAGAGAGACAGAGCATGAGCGCGGAAGGGGCAGAGACAGAGGGAGACACAGAATCCAAAGCAGGCTCCAGGATCTGAGCTGTCAACACAGAGCTTGATGGGGGGCTTGAGCCCATGAACTGTGAGATCCTGACCTGAGCTGAAGTTGGACACTTAACCAACTGAGCCATCCAGATGCCCCACAGTATTTTTTCATAAAATGTCTGCTTATATTCTGTATTTAAATTCATTTTTATTTTAAATTTTACTCATTTGATTTTTATGGCAAATATATATGTTTAACAATTTTGACTCGAAAATTTTGGGTGATTAACAAAATAGAAATATATGTATCACTTACACAGCTTATTTATAACTCACATGACATGTAAGTAATATATGTGTTTCATAGATGAGGTTCTCTTTCATCTCAGGACTATCATTTTTCTTAAGTACAAAATTTAAGAGTAATTCTAAGCAGATGAATAAGGCTTATCTATATTGATTATTAGTTTGGATTCACTTCTTTCATCACACAAGGGAACATACGATTGAAATTACCAGATTAATACTTTATATGCTTTAGAGGTGTCTAGATGGCAGAGTCAGTTGAGTTATTGTATAAGTAATATCTGATAAGAAAGTATAACTTAAAAGTCCTCACCGAAAAGAGTTATTGTTTTTGGTTAGGTGCCCCGAGAGTTACCGTTCCTTTTTTTTTTTTTTCTTTCATTTATTATTATTTTACTTCCTTTGCAAAAATATAAATTTAAAACAATGTTTTTTTCCCCTAGATATATGTGTACTAGTTTAGGTTATACTGGTAATTATCTAATTTCCTTATTTGATTTATATCATGATTATTTAAAATATATTTAAGGTGCATCTAGGTGGCTCAGTTGGTTAAGCAACCAACTTTGGCTCAGGCCATGATCTCACAGTTCACGAGTTTGAGCCCCACATTGGGCTCTCTGCTGTCAGCACAGACCCTCTTTCCCCTTCTCCTTCTGCCCCTCCCCCACTCATGCTTGCTCTCTCTCCCCTCTCTCTCTCTCTCTTTCAAAAATAAACATTTTAAAAATATATTTTTTAAAACATTTTAAGTATATTGTAATATGCATATATTTCAAAACAGCAAAGAATTATTTTTTTTCTTTCAGCTTTATTAAGCTATAATTGGCATATAGTAAGATATTTAAAGTGTACATCATGCTGATCTGATATACATGTACACTGTGAAAGCATTTCTTTCCTCCATCTCCATCTGGTAAAATAACCCATCCATCATCATCTCACATATTTATCCTTTTTATTCTTTTTGTGTGTGTGTGAAGACATCTAAGTTCTACTTTCTTAGCAAATTGTGTTTAAACAATACAATGTTAACACCGTTAGTCACCATATTTTATATTAGATTCTCAGACCTTATTCATATAGCTAAAAGTTTATACCCTTTTACCAACTCTCCCTATTTTCCCCACCCCCCAGTCACTTTTATACTCTCTGTTTCTACACGTTTGACTTTTTTTTTTTGGCAGGGGTGGAGATTCCAAATATACGGAATAACATACAGTATTTGTTTGCCTCAGTCCGACTTTATTTCACTTAGCATAATGCCCTCACGGTCCATTCATGTTGTTATAAATGTCAAGATTTCTTTCTTTCTCACTGTTGAATATTTCAGTGAGGGTGTGTATACACATACACATATACTAGATAGATAGATAGATAGATAGATAGATAGATAGATAGATAGATAGATATAGATATAATTCATCCATTGATGGACACTTAGGTTGTTTCCATATCTTGGCTATTTGTTGAATAATGGTATAATTAACATGTGATTGTAAATATCTCTTTGACATCCAGTTGCCATTTCCTTGGGATATATACCTGGAAGTGGGATTACTGGACCATATAGTAGTTCTATTTTGAATGTTGGTAGGAATTTCTATACTGTTTCCAAATGGCTTCACCAATTTACTTTCCCACTACAGTGCATAAGGGTCCTCTTTTCTACACATCCTCAACTGCACTTGCTGTTTCTTGTCTTTTTGATGATAGCCATTCTAACAAGTGTGATTACCCTCTCTACATTCCAAACTTCCTCTTCCAAGAGGTAACAATTTAAAACCCTTTTAATTGTTTCTTCTGATATTTATATCTATATTTCTTGTAGAATATTTATTTTGTAATTTTATTTTAATTCTAGTGTGTTAACATAAAGTTAACAGGTGTATAGTAGTTTCAGGTGTGTAATACAGTGATGCAACAATTCCATATCTTACTCAGTGCTCATTTTCACCCCATCACCTATCCCTCCGCCCCCCCCCAACCTTTCTGGTAACCATCCGTTTGTTCTCTATTGTTAAGAGTATGTTTTGGAACGCCTGGGTGACTCAGTTGGTTAAACATCCAACTCTTGATTTCAGCTCAGGTCATAATCTCATGGTTTGTGAGTTTGAGCTCCATGTCAGGCTCTGCACTGACAGGTCAGAGCTTGAAGCCTCCTTCAGATTCTGTGTCTCCCTCTCTCTCTGCCCCTCCCCCACTCATGCTTGTCTCTCACTCTCTCTCTCCCCCTCCCTTCCTCCCTCAAAAATAAACATTAAATTTTTTTAAAAAGAGTATGTTTTGTGATTTCTATTTTTTCCCCCTGTCTTGTTTCCTAAATTCCACATATAAGTAAAATCATATGGTATTTGTCTTTCTCTGACTGGCATATTTTGCTCAGCATTATACTCTCTAGATCCATCCATGCTGTTGCAAATGGCATGATTCATTCCTTTTTATGGCTGAATAATATTCTAGTGTGTGTGTGTGTGTGCGTGCACACACATGTACAGATATATAGCACATCTTTACCCATGCATCTATTGATGCACAGTGGGCTGTTTCCATAAATAATTTGGCTATTGTTAATAACCCTGCAATAAACATAGCAGTGCTATTAGTGTTTCCATATTCTTTGGGTAAATACCCAGTAGTGTCATTACTAGATCATAAGGTAGTTCTATTTTTAATGTTTTGAGCAACCTCTGTACTGTCTTCCACAGTGGCTGCACTAATTTTCATTCCCACCAACACTTCACAGGTGTTTCTTTTTCTATACATACTTGCCAACACCTGTTTTTTCTTGAGTTTTTGATTTTAGCCATTCTGACAGGTGTGAGGTGATATCTCATTGTAGTTTTGATCTGTATTTCCCTGATGAATGCTGATGTTGAGCACCTTTTCATGTGTCTGTTGGCCTAGCCTTTTTATTTAAACTGTTTTTTCAATATGCTTTGTGTTTATGGTCATAAAAATATAAAATTCTATAATCTGACATTCCTTTTCTTGTTTTTTTTATCTATTATCTTAGCATATTTGGGCTGCTATAACAAAAGTACCATAGACTGGGTGCCTATGAATGACAGAAATTTATTTCTCATGGTTCATGGAAGCTGGGAAGTCCAAGATCAAGGTGCTGACAGATTCAATGTCTGGTAAGAGCCTGCTTCCTGGTACACAGACTGCTGACTTTTAGCAATAATCTCATATGGCAGAAGGGCAGGGGATCTCTCAACAGCTCTTTAATAAAGGCACTATTCTCATTCATGAAGATTCTGCACTCATGACCTACTCACCTGTCAAAGGCCCTACTTCAAATACAATCACAATGGGCATGAGGGTTTAATATATGAATTTTTGGAGGATAAAAATATTCAGTCCATAGCACCCAAAACGTCTTAGTCATGTGTATAATTTTCACATCAACATAGTGACTTAATATATCCTATTTCTATTAACAACTCTGATACAATAAATCACTTTTCTGACCACTATTCAATTATGCATTATGCTATGCTCTTTAATTACATTATTCAACATAATCCTAGTAAAACCTTGTGAGGTAAGGATTTTGATATCTCTGTTATATATAAAAAACTAAGGCACTCCCAACAGTCCCAACAGTCTTATCAAGTGGTATATATCAAACTATATTTGCTGAATACATCAATAATTAAAAACTGAATTGTTCAGATTTACAACTGGTAAAATCCAATTATGTTTCAAAGACTTTAAATAAAGTCATATAATAAAAATATGAAAGTATCTCAAACTTTACATGGAAAACCCGAAAGACTCCACCAAAAAGCTACTAGAACTGATACATGAATTCAGCAAAGTGACAGGATACAAATTCAATGTACAGAAATCAGTTTCATTTCTATACACTAATAATGAAGGAACAGAAAGAGAAATCAAGAAATCAATCCCATTTACAATTTCACCAAGAACCATAAAATGCAGAGGAATAAACCTAACCAAAGATAAAAAGATCTGTATGCTGAAAACTATAGAAAAGTTAAGAAGGAAATTGAAGAAGACACAAAGAAATGGGAAAAAATTCCATGCTCATGGGTTGGAAAAATAAATATTATTAAAAGGTCAATACTACCCAAAGCAATCTACACATTCAATGCAATCCCAATAAAAATTGCACTGGCATTGTTCTCAAAGCTAGAAAGAACAATCCTAAAACATGTATGGACCCACAAAAACCCCCAAATAGCCAATGTAATGTTGAAAAAGAAAACTACAGTGGGAAGCATCACAATCCCAGACTTTAGCCTCTATTATAAAGCTGTAATCATCAAGACAGCATGGTATTGGCACAAAAACAGACCCATAGACCAATGGAACAGAATAGAGAACCCAGAATTGGACCCACAAATGTATGGCCAACTCATCTTTGACAAATCAGGAAAGAACATCCAATGGAAAAAAGACAGTCTCTTTAGCAAATGCTGCTGGGAGAACTGGACAGCAACATGCAGAAGAATGAACCTGGGTCACTTTCTTAAACCATACACAAAAATAAACTCAAAATGGATGAAATACCTAAATGTGAGACAAGAAACCATCAAAACCCTAGAGGAGAAAGCAGGCAACAACCTCTTTGACCTCAGCTGCAGCAATTTCTTTCCCAACATGTCTTCAAAGGCAAGGTAATTAAAAGCAAAAATGAACTTCTGGGACCTCATAAGATAAAAGCTTCTGCACTGCAAAGGAAACAATCAACAAAACTAAAAGGCAACAGACTAAATGGGAAAAGGTATTTGAAAATGACATATCAGATAAAGGGTTAGTATCCAAAATATATAAAGAATTTACCAAACTCAACACCCAAAAAACAAATAACCCAGTGAAGAAATGGGCAGAAGGCATGAATAGACACTTTCCCAAAGAAGACATCCAGATGGCCAACAGACACCTGAAAAGATGCTCAATGTCACTCATCATCAGGGAAATATAAATTAAAACCACACTGAGATACCACCTCACACCAGTCAGAGTGGCTAAAATTAACAACTCAGGAAACAACAGATGCTGGCGAGGATGTGGAGAAATGGGAACCCTCTTGTACTGTTGGTGGGAGTGCAAACTGGTGCAGCTGCTCTGGAAAACAGAGTGGAGGTTCTTCAAAAAATTAAAAATAGATCTACCCTACGGCCCAGCAATAGCACTACTAGGAATTTATCCAAAGGATGCAAGAGTGCTGATGCATAGGGGCACATGTACTCCAATGTTTATAGCAGCACTTTCAACAATAGCCAAATTATGGAGAGTCTAAATGTCCAACAACTGATGAATGGATAAAGAAGATGTGGTTTATATGTACAATGGAATACTACTTGGCAATGAGAAAGAATGAAATTCTGCCATTTGCAGCAATGTGGGTGGAACTGGAGGATATTATGGTAGTGAAGTAAGTCAGTCAGAGAAAGGCAGATATCGTATGTTTTTACTCATATGTAAAACTTGAGCAACTTAACAGAAGACCATCAGGGAAGGCAAGCGGAAAAAATAGTTACAAACAGAGAAGGAAAGAGGCAAACCATAAGAGATTCTTAAATGCAGAAAACAAGCTGAGAGTTGATGGAGGGGATGGGGGAGAGAGGAAAATGGGTGTGGGCATTGAGGAGGGCATTTGTTGGGATGAGCACTGGGTGTTGTATGTAAGTGATGAAACACAGGAATCTACCCCCAAAACCAAGAGTACACTGTATACACTGCATGTTAGCCAACTTGACAACAAATTATATTTAAGAATAACAAATAAAAATTAAGTTAAAAAATAAAAATATGAAAATATGTCATGATTAGCCTATGAAATCTTTCTAGATTAAAAGAGTTTCTTCCACTACAGATTCCTTATAGATGTATTTCAGAATCAAAACATAGCCATGATCATATTTCCTAACTTCAATATATCTTCTAGAACATTCATTACTCACCCTCAAGTAAAAAGTCCTGCTACTCTTTGAATGGGTGTATCATCTGCGTTAACACCTTCTGTATCCACATTTGTTAAATCAGTCCTAACTACCATCTTGCTTCCCCGCTTTAAAAATAAAAGGCATCTTGGGGCGCCTGGGTGGCTCAGTCGGTTGAGCGTCCAACTTCGGCTCAGGTTATGATCTCACAGCTTGTGAGTTTGAGCCCTGTGTTGGGCTCTGTGCTAACAGCTCAGAGCCTGGAGCCTGCTTCAATTCTGTGTCTCCCTCTCTCTCTGCCCCCACACTGCTTCTGCGCGCTCTCTCTCTCTCTCTCCCTCTCTCTCTCATAAATGAATAAATGTTAAAAAAATTAAAAATAAAAAAATAAAAGGCATCTTTTCACTCCATGTTCTCCATATTTCTGGATAACACAGTGTCTATGTAAATGATTCTTTCAACACATTGTTTTCTCCATTTATAACTTCATCATCTCCAAGAAAATCCTTTATTTTTTATTCCACTTCGACTACATGCATGGCCACATTTTACACATAATCATTACCCACTGAACTGCTTCATCTAGTTCAACCATCTTAGTTCTCCAATTATTTTATCCCAGTAAGTTATGCCTTTAAATACATATCTGTATGTATGTATGTGTGTGTGTATGTATATATATATGTATATGTATATGTATATATGTATATATATACATATATACATATACATATACATATATACATATATATATATATATATTTGAGAGTAAGAAAGCAGGGAAAGGACAGAGAGAGAAAACCCCAAGCATGCTCCACACTGTCAGTGCAGAACCCAATGCGGGGCTCAAATCCATGAACCGTGAGAGCAAGACCTGAGCCAAAATCAAGAGTCGGATGCTTAACCAACTCAGCCAACCCAGGTGTCCCAAGTTACACCTTTTCTTAACGTAAGTAAGGCTTTCATTCTCATCATTCTCTACATTGTCCTCCCTACCCTTCACTTTCCTTTCTTGTCTAACTTTGTTGATCTTCATCTCAAATCCATATTTGCTAGCATCCACAAGTCCATTGTGTATTTAAAATTTAAGGAGACTAATTAGGAATTTATTGCAACAATCTAATAATAAATTAAAGATAAAATTTTTAAAATTTATTGATTGAAGAAATGCTATGAATGACAACACTGTATCAAAGAAATCAAATGCAAAGTGATCTTCATTTTCCCATCTTTATATTCCTGTGCTCTAACCATGTAGAATTTTCATTTTCATCAATATGTTATCTTTGTTCTCCCCCATTCATCCACCCAGCTTGGCATAGCTAAATTCTATTCATATTTTAAGTTTCAGATTGATGATATTTTCCCGACCTTGAAAAATGAGTAAAAATGCTCTTGAATATGCTATACCGAACCTTGTAGTCTATCATAACAACAATGCTCTATTGTAATCTGGGTGGGGTTTTTTCCCCTCCATAGAACTGTAAATATCCCAAAGGCAAAAACTTTGCCTAACATTTTCTATTTCTTGGTGGCTCGGATAATAGTACAGCGTCTAACCCAGAGACATCATACAATAAAATGTTATTATTTGAATAAATGAATAGATTAATCGATTAATCAGAATTAGCTATTACATTAATAAATAAAAAGCCAACAGAACCTATTTGATAAAAGAGAAAGTTAAGATTTCAGGGTAATAAATCACTGAAAGACTTAGTTAATGGTATGAATAAAATAAAAGAGAGAGAGACAGAGAGAGAGATCACGCCTTCGAAGATTCAGACAATTTCCACTGAAGTTTTTTTTCCTGGCTGGTCTAGTTCTGCATCTGGCAAACCCCATGATACTACATTCAAATACTGAAACGCCCCCTAGTGGGCTTGGTGAAGCACCCTGCGCTTGGCCATCACCCGCCTGGGTCCTTTGGCTACCTTCAGGACACCTGAAAACTGCAGCCCTTCTATCTGCATACGGAGTGAATTATATGCAAAAGATTCATGGGTCTTTTGAGTTTAAAGCATATAATTTAATAAGGTATTTTAGCCACGTGAAATATTTAAAATTCACTTATACTGAGTTATTTGGTGTCATATGCCCACAAAATTTAAATACCTTACACATATGTCACTTTATCCTATCAAACTCATTACGTAAATGGACACAGTTCCTGAAAGGGATGTCAAATTCTTCTAGAGTTAGCATTTTTGTTTGTTATGATTTAATGGCACAAAATCTAAACTACGATCTCTCTTTATTTGGTTTCATTTTTATCTAGTTAGTGAAAATAAATTTGCCTTTTTAATACACCTTGATTTAGACTTTGAAATAAAGTGTTCTAACTTGGCTAGCAGCAAATGTTTGCTTGTTTGTTTCTAATACTGTCTAAGGTGGTTAGGATTATAGAACAGTAAATGTTTATTTACAGTGAGATGACTGATTTGGAAAATAAATAATAGAATGTAAATTGATCATGCATTCAACTGTATATAACAAATTGTATTCATGGGGACAAAAATATAAGTGCTGAGTTCTATGCAAAGCAAACACAATTATTGTAAATTGTATAAAAGGATGAATATATTTCTTGTAAGATGTAAGCAGATGTATGCATCTAAGGCAACTTTAAACAGCAGCAGCAGAATTATTTAACAAGGCAAAGTCAAGTGTCATAGAAAGAATACTGGTCATAAGTCCACTCTGTGATTAAATCTAAGTTGTGCATGTTCATTATTTTAGATCAGGTTCTTCCATAACTGCTCCTGAGAAGAGGATTTGCCTCGTATTTTAACAATGTCCATTAATAGACAACACAGGCATAGAAGCCAAATGATGAATACTGAAGAGTTCCCAGTAGAAACCAGAAAAGGGAGAGCTGGGAGGACAGGAGAGCAAGGCCTGGGTGACAGTGAAGCCAGGGAGGCACAGGCCTCAGGTGCGAAATATAAGAGCGTGCTACAAAACTCAGGGATCAAGATCAATTCTACTTTCATGCAAGAGGATACATACATTGAAATTAATACAAAAAAAGGCATTATGAGAAAAATGTCAATTTTTCAATAAAGATGAGCTGCTGTGCTATTCTCTGTTCTATAACCCTGTCCTATTGTGCAGTAAGAATAGCCATTTCAATCACTCCAGAAGTCCCAACTGTCCTGCAAAATAAGTTTGTTGATAGCTGACAATGGTGTGCAAAGAGACGGACCAATGTGGGATCATGACCTGAGCCAAAATGAAGAGTCAGACGCTCAAACAACTGAGCCACCCAGGCGCCCTTATATATAGTCGATTCTTAATTGTACAGCTTATATTAACTTCTTGTACTTGTAAGAGATAGGAGAATATTTTGGAAAGTATATATATGGGTCCGTATTTTTCCTTTTGCCTCAGGCTCTAAGATGGGTCAGTGTGCTACAACAAGGAAAGAAAAGGTAAGCAAGTCTGGATTTTCCGTAAAGTCTCACACTCAGCCAAATCCCTTGAAGAAAAACTGAAATATAAATTATACATTAAAATCCGTACATCTTGAGACAAAGGGGCTGAAATTTTATCCCCCACCCCAGAAAAGCATTGGCAATGGGTGAGCTCCAGCAGTAGGTGGGACAAAGATTCCTGGGTACTTCAGGTTTTCCATACTGATATCCAAGGACAAGTCTCTCAAGAAGGCTGCAGGTGCAAGCCTTAACAGCAAAACACACAGACGCTGTGGAGAACAAAAAAGAATCTAACTGGGGCAACAATTACATTTTTTTTAGGTGTCCACTAAGCTTGTGACCATCAACAAGCAACTTAAACTCCCTACAGGTAATTCCTATCTTCATCAACTCAGAGGTTTGGTATAAATAACAAGTGTAAGGAAACAAATTAACTCCCCATTCTGGTTCAGTTGTCTAACAATGTCCATTAATAGAGAATACAGGCATAGGTGCTAGCACATAAGCCTAAAAGGGTTCAGAGAAATGTAATAATATTACATATTACACACACTGAAACACACACAATATTAACAATAGTGACTCTCATTTTCCCTCTGAGATCCTATTTATTATTACACTGAATCAATATTACATAATTTACTTGTGTGGTTTCCATGCTCTTCCATAATAAGAATAAACAAATAAGGTGAAAAATAGATTGGTTGGCATAGGTCTGCAGAACAGACAGCTTGAAAGGGCAGAAATGAGAAGTGACCATCTGCCAGAAAAGTATGAATTACAAAAATGATAAAAAATTATGTAAATGACCCCCACTATCAAACCAATTTGTAGTCACTTCATATAGATATGTATGTGAACACACACGTGTGTGTACTCATCATCTGCTTTTTTTCAAAAAATATTTTATGAACCTTACAAGGAATTATTTAAATAACATAGAATATCAAAAAAAATGGGAGAACAGAACTGTCCAGCCAGAGGGGTAGGAAGTAGTGGTAGGAATGTAGTTTGTACAGTAGAGTCAGAACAAAGAGATTTTTCCAATCCACATCTTCCAGCACTCATGCTGTCATGGTGTCAGACCACCTGGTCGCCTTCCTCATCACCACAACTAGCTGGGTACAAGCTTCTGGGACAGGCGCTGAGAGATGTGTACCATCCATACCAACACAGGGTGACTTTATTATGGCCAAGAAAATAGTAGCTGTGCGTAGTGGTTGTGACAGTTTGCTTAAGTAATAACCAGTGACTGTGAACTGAAGTAATAACCAGTGCTTTGGATAATGGAACACACACTGAACAAAATATTATATTATCTATAGAAAAAGGAAAACTGCTTAATGGGGACCCAGGATTTTGGATTTTTTTTTTCATCTATTCAAGACCTCTTGGGAATTTCTAACTTAAGGAAAGGTTAAAATGCAAGTGGACAGAGTCTTAATCAAACGTCTCCAAACATTGGGCAACTTTTTTGCCATCTTGATCTGATAGGCATTATGGGACTATTTGGGAAGGATAAGCAATAGAAATCAATTATAGATAGCAGATGCAAAATGGGAATTCATTAGAGAGATTCTGGGGTCACTCACAAAATTAAAACAAGAAAAAACTAGCTGAAAAATAGATGCAGAAAAGTGAGGAACCAGAGCATACTGAAAGATCAATGCAGTAAGAAGTAATTTACAGTTTTGGTTTCCATGACTATGATAAATCGTTTTTTGTTGTTTTTTTTTTACCTAATCATTTTTTGGTTTTTGTGACACTATTCAAGATTTAAAAGATATAAGGTAAATCAGAATGAACAAAGCGAGGTCCTATGCCCATGTATGGCGAGGGATCTTCAGAAACCTTGACAGACAGCTCTATAAAGACTGGAGACAGGAGAGTGAGGTAACAACTAGAAAGGAAATCAAAGTGTTATAAACCAGAGAAAAAAGGACAGTCGAAACTATGTTGCACAAACCAAAACAAAAGTAAAAAGAACCAAAAACAAATATATTGGTTAAAATAAGTCTCTCAAAATCTATTGTATGCATGTTGGTGAGAGGGCAGTCATATGCAGTCTAGAACAGAGGAATTTCTGAATAATGCCCAATAACATCATGTCAGAACCAGGGGCAAAACGAAAGTGAAAGGTACGTAAGTCAGAAGCTATTAGGAGAGCTGACCAGCAATTTGAATTCAATCTTCCTGTCACCTAAAGCATAAGAGTCACATCAGAGAGCTATATCACACCATATAGAAATTGATGTTAATACATACTGCTTGTCATCAAAACAATTTTTTAAGTACATGAAATATGTACTGCATTTGAGAGTGATTTCTATTCAAAATAATTATTTTGGATGGCACCTAAATAATTATGCCCTCAGACATTTGGAAAATTCTGTGATCTGAGAGAAGTTTCCACCCAGAGTTATAAATACCTGAAACAAATCATTTTATTACTGGCACAATACATATACAATATGGAAAGGCTGCGATGTCAAAATTACATAAATGAAATATAAAAATATTAGGGATTGATAGAGCTATCCAGCTACACAACATTTAAATGCAATGTCTAGAAGTCAGTCTACCTTCAGTATCCTACATGTATTAATTTTCTAATAAATTAATACATTGGGATATTTACAACTGATGTAAATGTCAATGGCTTTTGTTGCATACCAAAATTAAAAACTGGTTTCCTCTGCAAAGAAAAAGGAAACAAAAGTTTACAGGTGCATCAAACATTCAACTGTACTATGTATAAGGAAGGCAGTCAATTACAGGATACTTCTGCATACAAACTATATAAGTATAGGCAAATAACTGATGCAAAACTGTTTATTTGAGCATCAGCATAATTTACTCACCAACAATTTACCAGCATGCTATTCCCACCTGCCCCTTCCAGCCCCAGCTCTCTTATGGTCTCTCTGTATTAGTTGATTAGTGTGATTTCCAGATATTTTGACAGTATGTCAAGGATCCAATTACATAGTTTGTATTGAGAACAAATTAGTTTATACACACACACACACACACACATACACAAACACACACACATATATATGACACAGTTCAATTAATTATAATAGCAGGGATGTTTTCTTATATTTAACATTTTTTAATGCTTGTTTTCCCATTCATTATGTAGCTCATGGCACCTAAAATCTTGCTTGGGTAGACCTGGGGGCGGAGTGCCTCTTCTCTTTCCTGGGAAAACAGATCCACATGAAATTCAGTACCTTCTTCTAACCTCTGCTATAAAGGAGCACATTAAAAATGCAGGGGCCTTGCTCTCATCCTTTTTGATTCAGTAGGTCATTAGGTCATTTTGATGGACACAAAAATTTTAAGAATAACCTATTCACGTCACAGAAAAATCCAATTGCTACTTCCAGGGTGAAAACCTTTCGACATCATCAGATTTTGACTAACACAAAATCATGATCTGCCAGAAAAATGATCTGTGATACTGTCATAACATCTCTCTCTAGTATTTTGCAGAACGACCGGCATGCATCTCAAAGCACCGTAAATAGGAAGCTTTTCAACATGACTTCCACAATACCAGAGAACCTGCTGTATTTTTCTGCATATTTTCTCCTTGCATGTTCTATCTTCTTAAATACTCTGAAAAGGCACTTATACAATTTATTACCTGACCAAGCCTCCCCATATTTTTATTCTGCACTTAAGCAGGATGCCTTGAGCATGATATATCTTATCCATGCCAGATCAAGCAAATGTCAGACTAAAGGAAAAGCCAACTGCTTTTCTCTGTGCAGAGTTGCAAGGGAACCAATCAACATGTATTCTGTCAATACTAAACTAAATTTAGACCCATGCAGCTCAAGTAGCTGCCCTGGCTGCCCTTATTCCCATTGATTAAAGGTGTTTAAGATCTTTAATCAATTAGGATACAATTACTTGAGGATAATTTTAAAACACAATGAAAAAAGGTATTTCAATATGTGCTCCTGTATATACTACCAGACAAAAATAACTTTCTTGCCTCCACTTATGAGAGGACTTATATTTACCTACTATGAGTTGAATTTTTATGTGCCAATTTCACTACAGATCCAGTTGTTCATTCATTCATTCATCAATTAAATAATCTGTCATTGGTCTAATATTACAGGGCACTGAACTAGTATGTGAATTTTGGCAGAAAAAAGAAAGACACTTTTTCCATTAGAGCCACAAACATTAATACAAAGACTAAGCCGGTAAAAATGGCAAAATATTATGATAAATGTTTCAACAGTATTATGCACAAGTTCCTATAGGGACATAGAAGAAGGTCATTTTGCTCAAACCAAGAAGAATAAAAAATGAATCCTACAAAACAGAAAAGGAGGAGGAGGAGGAGGAGAAGAAGAAGAAGGAGAAGAGGAAGAAGAAGAAGTTGTTGTTACCTGAAGTTCGGTTTGAAGCCTATTCTGGAGTTTTTCAGGCAAGGTGAGAACAGAAGTGAAGGAGCAAATGTCAGGAAAGCGGAGCAGCTGTAACTGGTAGAAACGCACAGATTTTTCAAATATATTTTGAAGGATATATGTAGACATTGGGGAAATTTAAACGGGAGAGTTTAATGATCAGAATTAGGTTCCAGAAAGATTACTCCAAGTCCTCAGTGCAGAATCAACTGGTTTGAAGTGGGGGTGTGGAGGCCTGAGGGTCTGCAAATTCGGTGATGATGAGATTCATAGGCAGACACTCATTTGAGAGATGTTAAGAAAACAGAAAAAGAGAGAGCTGAGAGAAACAGAGAAATCAGGCATAACTTCTAGGTTTTGGATTTTTCTCCTGGCTGGGAAACTATGATTCAAATTTCTAGACTTCAGTTGTAAAATAAATAAGAAAATAAATGAAAAACACAATGAAAAACAAAGGTAAATAATTGAAGTGCTATTATTATAACACATAATTTAAAAACTACTTTGTTTGACTATTCAAAACTAACCTTGGATTTAGTTTGAAAACCAGTCTGGTCATCAGTAAAGCTAGGTACATATTTAGTATTAGTAATAAACCAGAGTCTACCATTGTTTACTAAGTTGTGAACCAGCAATGCATCCATTAAACAATATTAAGACCCTGAAAGGTCTTCCTCATTCTCCATAAATGAATTATGGATAAAACAAAACCAAAAGCTGTTTAAGAGATAACAAGAATTAAAAAATTTGCAGCAGATGGTACCAGCTGTGCACATTTAATTCCAGCTCAAACAATCTGCCAAACAGTTAGACAGAACTGCTTTTGCATGGGAAATTGGAGTGTCTCAGAGCCAAGGAAGAAATCGGAGAGTCGTCTTTCTGGCATTAGTTTCAAACCTTTTATTATAATTAATGTTAGTGGACACAAACCTTCTTTCCTTTCTTTTCTTTCTTTGCACCATGTACGTTCCCCCCACCCCCTGCTCTCTGGCATATATACACATACATACATATACACATACACACACCAATGTTTACATCAAATAAATAGTAAATAAACTCAAAGAGTTAAGTTGCCAAAATGTTATATACTAGGCATTCAGCAAAAATATATTAAGTGTATAACATGAAAAGGGTATATTGTGGAGATTTTAAAGATACATGTCAAATCCTAGCACATTTCAATGTATTTACCAAGACATTAACTGCAAATAACAAAAGTAAAGGAAAGCAGTGATAAATGTCACAAGATAATCTATAGACTTAAAAAACAAAGATACGCTTAAAGTCCATTGAAATGGACAAATACAACATGCCTGGAGATAATTAGACCTGAACTCAGCATTGATGGAATTTAGACAGGCTAATAACAGATAAGCAAGTATTTTTCAAAAAAAAAAAAATAATGTTTATTTATTTTTGAGAGACATTGAATGTGAGTGGGGGAGGGGCAGAGAGAGAGGGAGACAGAATCCAAAGCAGGCTCCAGGCTCTGAGCTCTGACCTGTCAGCACAGAGCCAGATGCGGGGCTTGAACCCATCAACTATGAGGTCGTGACCTGAACTGAAGTCTGACACTCAACCAACTGAGCCACCCAGATGCCCCCAGATAAGCAAGTATTAAAGGCCAAGAGAGCAACATTGTGGATACAAACACATTCAGACTGTGCATTGATCAGAAAGTAGTCACCAGACTGAGGAAATATCCATGAATGGGCTTGTCTATGAGATTTAAGACCGTCAATTTATCCTGAAGATAATAATAATGGAGATCCATGAAGGTTGTTTAAGAGGGCAAAAGCCATGATAAAATTATTATACTCAGTGAATATTAGAATAGAGCAGAAGCTGCAAGCCTGAACACAGTCAGGGTAACGGGGGGGGGGGGGGAGGGGGGGTTTCCCTATAATAACATATTCATGAGAAAACTACTACCTAGCTCAGATGAGGGCAGTAGATGGATAGGGTCACAGTGGAGTCTAATATAAAGGATACATTTTCAGATACTAGTATTTGACTCTACCACAAGTATAAGAAAGAAAGAGGTATAAAAATGTGTTTTTGACTGAGTAGCTGGGATGAAAAAGGCAGTGATTACAGGGAAGTTCAATCTGAAGAAGCAAATTTGGGGAAGGAGGAGTAATGGGAGAGGATGAGTACACATTGAGTCTGGAATATTAAGAAGAGAACAAAACGTATCTGGCTAGGGCTCCAGCTGGGGCTTGAGAGCTTTAGATCAGACACAGATTTATACAAAACTCATCCTAAAAGAGGTGATAGTCATAAGAATAGATAAGTATTTTGAAATAAAGGAATATTAATGAAATTTCATAGAGATCTCAACATTTTCCAGTGAGGAATGCTCCCATTTAGGATGGGGACAGGAAGAAGAGCCCATTGGGGGTATTTGGGAGAGGAAGAGAGATTACAGGTATCAGAGATCAAATTGAAATCTAGTAGTCATGTTCATAAGACAAATGTCATTGGCAATTTTGGGTACTGTACTATTTTCGAGCACTGCCATAACAAATTACTGGAAACTTGTCTTAAAACAATAGCAATTTATTCTTTCACAGTTTGAAATCAAGATGTCAACAGGATGGATTCCTTCCGGATGCTCTGAGAGAGAGCTCATTCTGTGCCTGTCTCCTAATTCCTGGTGATGGCCAGCACTCTACCATTCCATCCTTGTACAGTCATCATATCTGTTTCCTCCTCTGTGCCCTTCTGCCTTAGGTCCCTCTCTTTCTTCTTTAAGGATACTTGCCATGAACTTAGGCTCCACCCTATATCTAAGATGAACTCATCTCAAGATCTTTATCTTAAATATACCTGCAAAGTCTTTGTTTGTTTGTTTGTTTGTTTGTTTCAAAAATAAAGATCACATTCATAGGTCCCAGGGGTTAGGACTTGGAAATATTTTTGGTGGGAGTTCACCATTCAGACATTAAAGGTAATATGAAAAGGTATGGAGTAATAAATGTAAAACATAACTTCTTATACTATTACACTCTTGAAAGAGTTAACAAAAACTCTGTGAGGTAAAGCTATTCCCATTTTATAGATGAAAAATTAAGGCTTATTCCCTTATTAAAAAATTATAGCTTCCTTACCCTAAAGGCATTTTCAATCCTAGTTTATCTTTTTTTTTTAAATTTTTTTCAACGTTTATTTATTTTTGGGACAGAGAGAGACAGAGCATGAACGGGGGAGGGGCAGAAAGAGAGGGAGACACAGAATCGGAAACAGGCTCCAGGCTCTGAGCCATCAGCCCAGAGCCCGACGCGGGGCTCAAACTCACAGACCGAGAGATCGTGACCTGGCTGAAGTTGGACGCTCAACCGACTGCGCCACCCAGGCGCCGCATAGTTTGTTTATGTTAAGGGTGTTACTACATGCTGATCCAGACTTAGTAAAGCATTTATTTAATTGTTTTTCCTTTGGAAAGGAAGACTTTGTGTTCATTCATCATATTCCTTCTCCCCACTTTCTACAATCACTGACAGCACAAGATACTAACCAGAAATAGTCATTTATTATTTTTGTTATTATGTTTGTTGTTTCTTTTGTCATTATTGTTGTTTGCTTCGATTGTGTTTTGATTGTTTTTTAATTTAGAAAAGGGCTGAGCTCATTGGGAAAATAAGGATCAATATTATTTTCCTCTCTAGAGAAGCACACTCTAAAAAATAGAAATGGACAAACTGAGTGGTGATCACATTGCAATTGTTGGATAGCTTAACCTCCTAACAGATACTGTTGCTATTGTATCCATAATGAAGTTTTATGTTATGCAATAGACTCAGGGTTCATTCAAGCCTACTCCAGGCATGTGGAAATCTCCCCCAAATTCAGATTGGTATTCATATATTGGATAATGAGGTAAATTCTCCATGCATTTTCAAATATAGCACTTATTTGTAATGCTACTATATACAATCAGAGACAAAAATATTCTAGACTTAACCACAGATATATGTTAATATTATATATTATCTATTTTGTTACTCTTATATATTTATATTAATTATATCATTTGATAATTAATGAACCTTATTTAGTGTGCTTATAATAAATGTCTGATGACTTCAATCAACTTGAAAGGTTAAATTGATTCTTTTTATAAACCACTGCATACACAATAACAAAACAAATTGATTTGCTTATTCAATGAAACAATCCATTGATTAAGTTGCTTAAAAATGTGCCACTGGAGGTGTGTTTGAAGTGACCAATCATTACGACCAACTAAAGAAAAAAATTGTAGGAAATATTGGCAAGGATTATTATTGTCTCCCAATTCCCACCTCTCCCTGCCGATTTCATCTTTCTGGCCTCATCTGCCATGACTTCTCTAAACATGTCAGGTAACCCAACTGACTAAATTCTAAATGTGCTCCTATATTCTCTAACTCGTAATGTTTCTGGAAAACAACAGCTCCACTAAAATTTTTCCTGTCAAACATCCCTGATGATTCTAGAATGGCTTAAATCTATCTCCCTTATTTGAGATTTTCTCCAGTTCTCCCAGTTATAAATAATCTCCCACCATTTTGTCATTTTATAGGCATCCCTCTTAAAGTGGTTCTGCTACACTGATATTCACTATTGTTACTTGAGAATATATTCTACCTCTTCGGTTACATGTAAGCTCCTTGAAAACAATGTGTAATTCTTGTTGTTTTTTTTCTTTTTCCTTGCAATAGGAGCTCAAAATGATTTCTTAAATAAATGAATGAGCACATAGATGAGAATGATACTTTCTACACAGAGAGCAAAGATGAAATTGATCCCCTTCCAGATGGGACAGATATTTGCACTTACAATCCAAATTGGATTCTGTGTAGCCAAACCAAAATCAGCTTCATTGATTTTCTTTCCTTTAGTGGCCAAAATGATCGTTTTAAGTCAAGGTCACTGTTATCTTCCTTTGAAGAAGGGATGCTTATATTATTTGGCTTCCTGCACTCTTATTCTGGGATATATTTCAACATTTGTTAATTTTAGATAAATTTGAAAAACCAGTGAAATAACAGAGTTGTTAGTGATCATTGGGAAGTTTAAACTTTGGATCAAATTATGCAGTAATGTATATTCATACTATTAACATGGTTCAGAAACAAGCACACGTATACACATATATGGATTACAGACTTAAAATTTGTGAAACCTCCATCACTCTTATTATTAATGGTTCCTCTAGTTTAAGACATTATAAATATTTAGAAGAAAATAACTTCATAATTCTATTTACAAGAAGTTGATGAATTCTGCTTTATCACCAGCCAAACCGCTTCTCTGTCTTGTGAAAGGAAATTCCAGGCACAGGTGGCATATGCTTGCCTTCTACCTGTGGGCTGTTTTTTGTTTAGCTTGGGCTTCTAATATTGTGATTCAATATAACTTAAAAGCAAATACATGCACCTTTTCCAGAATTAACGTTCAGTTGTAAAATTCTTTACTGCTAGTGTTTAGATTTCTCCGTAAAATTCCATAAAACTGATGTTTAAGTAGATAAATGAAACAAAATAAAGAAGGTCTCATACATGCTACCTACCTACCTACCTACCCTATGATAGACTAAAAAGCTGCAATAAAATGTATTAGTGGTTTTAAGATTTGAAAATATATATTTATCTCAAGAAATTATAATCAAATTTGAAGATTAGCAGAGAATATGCAGATGATAATAAAGTCAGACTACTATATTTTTAAGAGATAATAATGAGTTAATTGGCAGATAACTTCAAGGTATGAAATCAAGTACTCATTGCATTTTGACAGTAATTTTGATAGATTTGGTATTTTTTTTAAATATACACTTTTATGTTCTCTAAGTATTTATTTATTCTCAAGTTCATTTGAGGCTGATATCACGTAACTATTAGAGATAAAGAAATGATGATCTGCTACACTGGGAGTTGAGATTTATTCAAATTATGTCAGCAAAACAACTTTATTCCTTATGGAAAGAAGAGACCTGGATTATCCTGATTGTTCAGCAAAGACACTTTTTGCTTGACTTTTAATTTCTATCCCTTTATGCCGAGACAAGTTAAGTGATGTAAGGCCTATGGTTAGCAGGAGAGTGAAATTTACCCCAAGACAAACAGAAAGATCTTTAAAATTCTCTCCCATTTTTATCTTTTTTTTCTTTTAGGACTCCATGTCACCCAGCTATTCACCACGGTTCTTTTCTTTCAGGAAAATGCGCACATATAGCTTATATTTAACTATTTATATACTACATATTGCATTGCCTTTAGTTAGTATACACCACTTAAGAAAGTTTGAATATTAATGCACTAAATTTACTGCATATGTAACTCATGTTAAACAAGCTTTTTTATGAAGTCAAAGTATGCTCTGTATGGATACACCAATAGATACTGCCTTCAGTTTTAAGGTTTTTCATTCTCTCACTTTTTAAAATTATTACCCTTATGTGACATAGAAACTTCAGTCTCTGACCTTCTTAATAAGGCTAAAGCTTAAAAGACTGAAATACCTGTTAAGCCTCACTCTTATTGAAACTGAAAGAGGAGTCAGAACATAAGAGGAATGAATGCCTAGGAAGGCACACATACAACACTTCCAAGAGGCTCATCTCCACCTCTCAGGAATACCCCCTGATTAATAGCAGGACAGATACTTTTATCTACCTGATAATTTATATCCTTAAATATGATTGTTTAAAGACAAGTTATGTTATCATGAACATTAGATCTCTTTCTTTTCTCCTCAACCAAATAGGAACTATTGCAAATCGAGGAAATATATAGACTTGAATTAGAATTCCATCATTATTCTAGAGTCAACATTTAAATTCAAATGTTTTATTTCCCAGGGGTTGGGGAGGTCACACAGGATGAATCTGAGAATGGGCATTTACAGAAAAACAAAAGAGAGAAAATGAGTTCTTACTTTTCTCCTACTGTCTTGGCAATGCATTCTATATAAAAACTGTAAAAAAAACAAAAAAAAGTAGGAAAAGTTCTGCTTGATTACTTGTAAATAATTAACAGTTTTATTTTACTCTAACTGGTTTGTTTTTACCCTGACAAAACCACAATTTGAATTTGAGCCTTTTCATTAAAAATTGTATCTCTACAATAAGAGGACATTCAAGTCTAACAGGCAGGGACATTTTTATAACAAAATAAATACTGCATTTAGAAAAAGATCCTCATGTAAACCTGTATATCTGTGATATAAATATAAATTTAAAAAACACTTTCTAAATTCATAACTTTGTCAAAGGTATAAATACTTCTTTTCCAAATTAAAGGGAACCTCTTACCAATTCTTTGTTGATTTCTCTCAGTGTACTTACTATGCCTTTATCGTTTTTGTGTGATGTTGCCCCTGTGATGCTAAAACAGAGTAAATACATACTGAGCACTGGTTTAATATGAAGCAATTTTTGAAAAGGTGCACATTTTCTGCCTTTTAAGTGACATCTACACTCTGTTTCGAGATCAAACTTAGTTTTATTCCATGCGAATTTGGGGGGACTTGAAAAGGAATGGAAATCTGACACTTCCAGTGTAAAGAACCTGTCTATTTCTGATCTAAACTCTTTCTAAAAGCTCTCAAGGGTACTTAATCATTGTGATTGGCTTAATGATCCTTGCCAAGTCACTTTCTTCCTTAACTTGTATGTGAGAAGATCAATAGGCTGCAAGAAGTAAAAAAAAAAAAAAGTATATAAAGTATATAAAAGGGAAGGGATGGTGGTAGTAATTAACCAACAAGTATAAAAAATAAAAAAAAAAGATTTTTATACATGTACACACATATGTTAAAAATTGATCACCTTTCAATTACTTTATAAATCTTTACTTTTCTATGAATATGCAGGTAAATTTATATAAAAATCATATTTTTGTTATTAGAGTATTTTAAAACAAGCATCTTTGGGTGCTAGCATAAGACAATACAGTGGGCAAACATGCTAATTCAGAAATTGGACATCACAGGTTCATATTTCATTTTAGTTATATTACTTCTCGCAAGGCAAGCTAATTAACTTTGTGTATCAGTTTCTTCACCTAGAAGAATGAGGATATTTGTAGTACTTGTCTCAGCAAGTTGTAACAAGATTGAATAAGATATGCCATGTGAACATAACACAATGTCGGGCATACAGTAAGCACTTAATGCTTGTGATGATGCTAGCTATTTTTTAAATCTTCATTTTCTAACAGTCTAAAACAAATCTATGTATAACTGTGCTGCTTTCCTACAGATTAGGTGAGATAAATGATTTCTTCCTCCCAAATTTAGACACTGTGTTTTTCCTTCTGGAGAAACTGAGGGACTTCTCCAGAATTTTGGCTGATGATACTGTTTCTGGAATACCTTTGGAAATGCTCTCTTGGAGAGGAGACTGCTTAGCAGGAAAGACAAGAGTGCAATCCAACACTAAGTGTATTGGATTAATATTATATTATCTTTGTTCATCATATAAAATATGATTTTCCATGTCTGGGAATCTGGAAAATGTCAGTAAAAAAAAAGTTTCATGATTTGTTGTGAGCCATAAAAACTGAAAACTATACTATTATTAAATGTTATGAGCTCTCAGATTAATCTTTTAACAACTTCACATTGACATGATATGCAGGATTCGTTTAGGAAAACATAATTGAATTATTGGAGTAGCATGTTTGAAAGTAAACATTAGAAATTGGTCTCTTCATGATGGTCCCATCGTCGAAGTTCATTTTGCACAATAATTCTTGTTAAAATACTTCTTTTGAAAAAGAAAAGTGCTTTTTTATTGTTGTTGTTGTTGTTTTAAAGTCCTCCTGTCTGTTATATGTAGCCACGTGTTCAAATAGATTACATGCACCCAAGATTTTTGTTTTCTTTTAATACAAAGTGTATTCAGCTGAGGTGATTAACCTCTGCACACTTGGTAAGAAGGGTTTTGTCAAGCGTTTCAATTAAGTTCCAAGGACTTGTTTGCACCTAACTCCTCGTTCAGTCCGGCAAAGGCACCAACAGCAGCAACAACCCTGACATCTTGACTAAAATCAATGTCAGCGCTGCCACCAAGGTGTCTGAACAAGCTAATGACGTTTTTAGCGTTGATCTTCCCAATCGCGGTCTAGTCTCAACCTTGTCGCCCACTCCCCTTCAAAACCTGCATATTTGGACCATAAAAGAAAGCACTGGTGGGAAGGAACAGTATGGGGACACACCGCCCTTAATCTACCTCTCCGAATTTAATGAGGTCAATTGGGCGTCTACAGCTTCTGCCTCTTGCTAAGGCTCCTCACCCAGAGGAGAAATCCCTGTCTAGTACACACACACACACATACACACACACACACACACACACACACACACACACACGCGTGCGCGCGCGTGCGCGGACACATGCATGCACACGCATATACACTACACACATTTGGGAAAACACCCACGTATTAAAAAAAAAATCACACCTTCCCTCACCTTCCATACACACACACTCATACCCTTCACAACTGCACACACACGCACATACTCCTGGGAGAATCGTAGATCCACACAAAATGCTACGTACCCGGAGAGCTTAGAATCCTTCCTACGCCTGCAGATTGAGCCCACGCAACACGCACCCCTATAGACATTCGCAGTGTGCCCAATTCCCGGAGCAGAATTCCCTCCACATGCAACAACCTTGCTCCCCTGAGCCGGCAATTTCACGTTGAGCCCAGGGACAAAAGCTGATCAAGGGTGATCTTGGAGTGTATGGGACGGGGGCATCATTTGTGGACAATGTGGAGGGATGCAAACTCAAATTGGGCAGTCCTCTTGACAATGCCCTGCAGATAGGTGCTGATCTCCTGATAGCCTTCAGCAAGCAAATGGAGCCAGGAACCGCTGCAAATATCTATTCCAGAACCAGTGCGGCAGCCCTACCCCCTCCTGAGATGGGATCAGGTTCCAGAAAAGTCAGATTACCAGTCCGGCACCTAGTCTAAGGAACTTGCGGTTTGTTAGATCTGGGCCCGGATCAGACAAAAAAGACTAAGAAATCGGCACACAGGAGGCAAAACGCGCTGGTCTCAGGACACAGCTCCCCTACACCCTGGGAGGAAGCAAACAGGATCCCCTATAGATGGGAAAAGGGTGCCGGTACCTGAGCGATGGCCAGTAGATGGCGCAAGAACTCTTTCCTTGTGCAGTGTTAACCCTTGAATGGCGTGTGGAGCTTCCACGTCCAGATGTATAGATACATACATTGTGCGTTTTGAAAGAAACCTTCCATTTACATATTTGGGACTGATTCAGAATTAAGACAAATGAGTCTGTTCTAGATAACTACCACAGATAAAGTAGTTTAGCTGCAGCACACATTAGCCCAAAAGCGGCTGAGGAGGATGAAAGGGCGAACTATTTGGGGAAATGACTGGCTCCCTCTCCACCTCACCCCCGCCCTAGTCACGGATGAAATCGGTTTACCGTACCATAGAAACCTGATTACGGGCTCACATGCAGGCATTTGCATATGTAAATGCATGTGTGCAAATAAATTCTTATCTGTGATCTTCTTTTTCAATTAAATCATGGGATAATAAATGCGAGACGCCTGCCTGAAATATACTGCAACTACAGTAGTAACACATGTCCCATTATAAGGACGTGGGCATCGATGGAGCCCGATTCGTTATCAGCATGGTTTCCCCAAAAGCAACACAGATCCTCCGATTAAAATATTCCTCAAACATGTTTCTGTATTCACAAGCTGCAATGGGGAGCTCACTAACATCATATTTCTCGGGCTGCTTTTACAGGCGGAATTGATCCATTCGGGGGGAAAAAGAAACCAAGCCCCTTAATTTCAAATATTGTGGGGAGTTTGTCAGAGAGCGGAGCTGGGCTTGAAGAAGCAGCTCACTAGTGGTTTCTGGTGGTTGCTATAACGGGCTAGAATTGAGGTAGATTTTGGTGGAGGGGAAAAAAAGCACAGGAAAAGACAGAATCCAGAGTAGCAGAGACTTTGTGCCCCCGTTGGAGAGATGGTTGAGTCCTCGTCAAGGTTGCTGTGGTATCCCAGAAACACCATTCACTCTGAGCTGTGACCGCGCACCAACAACAGCAACAACTCCACTGCGCCGGGCTGAGGAGCAGGAATTAGGAGCTCGCGAATAATATGAAAGGGATCCGCAAAGGGGAAAGCCGAGCAAAGGAATCCAAACCCCGGGAGCCTGGCACCAGAAGATGCGCTAAATGTGGCCGCCTGGACTTCATCCTGATGAAGAAAATGGGGATTAAAAGTGGATTTACGTTTTGGAATCTCGTCTTTTTATTGATGGTGTCTTGTGTGAAAGGTAGGTCTGCTTTCGGGGGTCCCCCCTGTTTTGTATGTTGGTGAGCTCACTTGTCGCCGGAAAAAGGCTGGTAGCTTACTTTGCAATTTGCACCGATAAAATAATGATAATAATACTGAAGAAGGAGTTGATTCACAGCTCTCCCCCCCCCCCATAGGAAATGCATTTTGCTTGCCAGATTTGGCGTTCAATGCAGTGATTGAGCTTGTGCTCAATAAATATTCTTGCAGTATGCTCAAACGAATACGTGAGTTGGTTCGTATAGCCTCTAACTAGTGGATATCCAGGCAGAATTCCTCTGCAAGACTTTACTTGGTGGTGAGGATTACCTTGATTTCTACTGAAACCAGTGGGGTTTGATGCTTGGGCTAGAATATTTATATTAAAGACACTCGTGCAAACGCTTTTTAACCCTTTCAGGGCGCAAAGTTACTGACATACCAGGAATGTGCTGTTAAATGCATTAGGGCACAGGGGTCTTCCAAGCATCCCTCTACTAACACAAATGTCTGAATGCATATGTGAATTATTACTACGTGGGCTCGTGTGCATTGATAAATGGTAGGGGAGCTTCCCTGGGTCCTGTGGTAGAGGACTGGCTTAAAATGAGGCTTTAAAAGGGTCTGAGACGCCACGAAGTGTAAGGATCCACCTTTGGGGATGAATGAAGGTAGGAGGAAAGTCATTAGCTGACGACCAAAAAGAAAATCCCCAGCAAGTCTCGGCGTTCAGACAGGTAGAGTGAGTGTCACATGCACAGACAAGGGGAGGGGGTGGGTGGGATGTAAAATGTATTCCTAAGCAGGAAAGCAAGGGACAGTCGGAATCATTGGAAGCAAAGCTGTCCTCGGGGAGAATATAGATCCCCAGTTCTGTTCCACAACTTCTCCTGCACCCTGCCGCCCATTAATTGCTGCAAAGAATACTCAGGAGATGTTTATGACTCATGCCATCGTTTTTGAAAAATCACCTCCCCATACTCATGGCAGCTCGAATAGATGCGATGGATGTCGCTTTCAGTGAAGCTAGTTCCAAATCTCGGGTGTCTTGTGTGTCGGGGGTGGGTGGGGGTGGAGGGTGGGGGGTGGGGGGTGTTTTGGCCCAGGCGCACCACGGCTGTCAACACAAACTGGACGCTTCTTCCTTTGTAAAGGAGTGCCTCTCTGAACCGCAATCGGGCCGCGTCTCTATGAAACAGTTTATTGTCCAGCTTGCAGCTGGCTGTCCCCCCACAGAAGGCAGTCCATTTGCATTCAGTGGAAATGATAATTCATGTTTTGGGTGGAGGGAGCTGGAGGGGTTACCTCTCCTTCTATTAGGAGCAACCACGGGTGGCATGTCTCGAATTTTAATTTACATCCCTAAATGCCAGGAAGTCGTCTCCGGTGTCTGTGGCAGCAACTGTCTTGTAATCCCAACCTGCTCCTTAAAGCTTGATTCCCTACCCCCCCCCCCCCCTTCCTGGAGCCTCCAGCGTAGCTCTAAGGCAAAACGCTTGTCCTCAGCGGCGTAACTACACTGCCTAGTGCACAAAACGTGTCTCGGGTTGCTTTTACAATGGGTTCGTTTCCGTCGCCGGCTCGACGTGCGAGGAGCCTCACATTTATGCTTAGTCCGTCTGCCACAGGGAGTCGGTGGTTCATGGATGGCCCTGGGGCTGACTGCTAGACGCGCGCTCCGGGTGGGGGAGGCGCAGGGAGGCAGCAGCAGGTCCAGGCACGAAAAAATGTTGGGGTGGCTCTTGCTAGAGGATGACCAGGGGTTAAGTGCGAGTTTTCATGTGATACCTGTTGAGCGAAAACACATTCGAGGGGCAGATGGGGAGAGGGAGTCTCCGAAGCAGGGCGAGCACGCCAGCCTGACAAACACCAAACCGCGCAGCCTGCAATTACCGCCCGGCTGCCCGCACCTACCGTATTTTCCGAATAAGACGCGCCACTGAAATGAAGGGCGCGTTAATTTGGTTTAAATGGCACTGGAAACAGGACCCCTCTCCTCTCCTCACAGCTCCTGGACTTTGGACTGAGATCACTGGTCTCCACTGAGTATATTCCAGTTTGAGGGGCATTTGAGAAGGAGTGTGTCACACTCTGCTTTGGTCCCGTTCAAAACCAATTTTTTTTTTTTTTTTTGGAACTTAGATAACATTTAATGGTAATAAGATTCTTCTTTGCCACTTACCTGCCACTCGGAAGATTTCCCCTATGTTTTACAACTTGGAACGCTGTCCTCAAATTCTGAGAAACAAACTTACATGGGCTGTATGCTTTAGACCTGTTCCCTAGCGGCGGGTGGTGCCTATCTTAACAGTTGCTTATCCTCCCCTTTCCTCTCTTCTTATTTTATTCTAATTTCACTTCAGTGAAAGGCTTTCCTCAAGGCTTTCCTAAAACCGTGACTCCTGAAATCGCTTAAATGGTGTTCCCCCCAACGTCTATGCCCCAGTTTGTTTTCCACGCTGTTTCTTCTGGACGCTCAGGCCCACGAGAAAGCTCAGAACCGGGAGGCGTTTTAAGGGCTTTGCAGGTCCTATTCCAGGATAGCAGGAGTGTTCAGGAAGTCCGAGGTGCGCGGTTTTCCACGCGAAAAGCTCATGCCACAAGAATTCCACCTTCTGCCCATACTTTTCATCACTTCGTATCTCACCTCTGCCTGCAAACAGCGACAAAGAGGCTCAGTGGGAGGAAACGCCTCAGAGCAGAAGACAAAGTGGCCTTCAGTGGTAGGCCTGAACCGCTCCTATGGGGTTGAAATGACAGCCAGCCTTATCTGGCCATTTTATCTCCACTGTCAGGATCTCAAATAAAAGGTGGCCGACGGAGGACACTAAATTGGGGTGGGAGCTGCTTAGACCCGATGCATGCCTATTTTAGGCTGTAACACACACAGGCACATGCACGCTCGCGCGCAGTCAGGCAGAGGTTTCCGAAATGCAGCCTGCAGCTGCAGCGTGTCTGTTGAGGTTTCACTCAGATAGAAACTGTGAATCTCCTAGTCGTGCTGAAACGTCCCGCCCACGTAAGCAGACACTCGGGGCCACTTTCCCACGCTCCGTCTCGGGGGATCACGCAACCCTAGCAAAAGGTACCACGCAAAGGTGCAGGAACCGTACGAAGGTACCGGAAGGCACTGACCTCGGACGACAGGTGGGCTCCAGCCAGTGCGCTGCGTTCCACGCCCTGCGTCAGGGCGTCCTTCCAGGGCCTCTGGCAGGCCCCGGACTTCGAGAAGGATCCACGTTTCTGCGTGCTCTGGGATTCCAAGGAGAGATTACTCCCGCCACAGAGCTCCTTCTGGAAGAGCGGGTTTCACACCCTCTTCAGCGAACTCAGAAGTACGTTTCACGGAAGCCAGGGTGGCTGAGCCCCGAGGGAAGTCTCAGACCCTTGCGTGTCTTCGGGGACTGATAGCCTCGATACCCTCACTCCTCACCCTCAAGGCAATAGTGAGACCAGGCAGAAAATGTCCTGTCTTGAGGGGGCTTTTCAAAAGGGGGTGGAGTGAGTTAAAGACCTCACCGAACAATAACAACAGCAAACAACCACCCCACCCCTCCATCGCAGCCATCAAAACTCTTCCCTTTAGTTTGGCACGTTTGAGTCATGTGCTGGGAGGTAATATTTTGTGTTCGAGTTAGGGGTCCCGCTGCTGCAGTCTGACCGGGTATCCTTCAGTCTTGTTCTTTGGGAATACTTAATTTCTTCTAGAAGAGCAGACTCCATGAAATTTCAAAGAACCATCAGAGGTTGAAACTGAGCGCCTCACTTGGCCTTGGTGCGTGTGTGTGTATTGTTGGGAGGAGGAGATCCACCTGGATTGACACCAACGGGCCTTCGGGAAGCCTCGGGAGCGTGTGGGCGCGTGGGTGTGGGTGCCCGAGGCGGAAATGCGTGGCAGGTAACAGTGCGTTTATATTCTCCGAACTCTAGATGGTGGTGCTCTGGACACCGCTGTCGCGCTCTCCGGTGGGGGCACCGAGAAAACTCCCTTTCCCCAAGCTGACCGCATCGCTCCCCTCACTCAAATTCTCCAGTGACAGGCGCCTAGGGAGTTCTAAAACTCACTCGAGAGCAAGTAAACGGCCTGCTGCCCTTTTAGGATCCCTTCATCCCCACCCCAGCTCTCTGGCTGGGGGGAAAGGGAAACAGGAGATAGTCCTGTTCCGGGTTCAGGAGACACAAGGGTTTAGTTGGAACCTAGGGGAAAAGGCAGAAATGAAACAGCATGGGGTCATCCAAGTCACCGTGTGGTCCTCTCCCAGCGCCGCTGGAATGGCCAGCTCAGGGCTAAAAGCTGGAGGCGCAAGGGGGTTGCAGCACATTGTAGAATAACAATGAAGTAGGACGACTGAAGAAAGATGGGCTCAGGCATCAGGCGAATTCCCTTCCCCATGAACACGTCGCCTTTGGGGAGGCTTGACACCACCTACTTGCTAAGCCAACCCAATTTGCCGCCCAGAAAAGGGTTGAGCAGCTCCCAGAATTCTGAGCTGAACGTCCTCCTGGACAGTTACCTCCTAGAAATTGTTCTGAAAGGTCATTTTGCAGCACCGTGTTTTCCGGAATCTTCCGGTGTTGGGGGACTGGCGAGGGGCTGAGGGGAAGGCTGCATCAAGCCAGTGTAAGAAATGTGTGTGGGCAGAAATAATTCAGGAGCAGGTTTCAGCCCCTTGCAAACTTAATGCCAGCTCCTTTGAGATCCTTCAAGGAATAAAGGCATGGAATTACTCAATAAAGTACTCTAGGAGCATAGACTTAGTTGCAGGAGTTGTTCTTACTCTCATGATATTAATTAGCCTTACTATTTGTGGGACAGTGGAATAGAATCTGGGGTATACATGTCTTTTCCTTGAACACACAGTTTAGTATCTAAGGAAACATGAAATAATAAAGCAACAGCAAATGGCATCTATACATGATTGTAAATGTAGTAAAACTCAATCACAAGTGGAATATAGAAGAGGTAGAGCAATTACTAATGTCTTTGTACTCATGTGGGAACCTTCCAATGCAAGGTATTTGCCTAAGATCTCAAATACAAATACCTGAAAGATACTAAACTGAACTTTAGTGGTCTCAGACTTATTTCTTGTGTACCAAAAAATGACTTCCTTCTACTTAATATCAGGGTCTCCAGAAATGGCTTCAATGTTTTGTCCACTTTGAAAAATTACTGGAAGGCACCCAACAAGGTGTCTACTAAGGAACCTGTTACTTTAGATTACTTTAGGCAACATGACTGTTTGAGAAAATATGCCATTTTGTACTTTAAAGTCCAGTGTTTGAAAGATTAGAAGTAAAATGATTGTAAAAGAAATTAGAAAAAATGTGTAGGATTAAGAAAATGTGTGAGATACAAATACAACTTGAGGCCATTTTGTCTATAGATCCATTTAAACATAGCTTCCCTTTGTACCTCTTTCTTCTCTTACCTTTACTCATAGGACAGTGTAGTTTATGGACACAGTGGCAGTTCTGATTTGAATTCTGGATGGGATCTATTAAGGATGTTAGGACAGACACGACTGTTACCAAATTCATCTTTTCTCTTAGAGTGAGCAGGTGGGTGATGCATGTTATTTTCCAAAGAGATAAATTTTCATGCCTACAAGATTTTCTCAGAACTAGGCCTCTTATAAGGCTCTCATTCTCATCAGGAATATCATTTTTACAAAAGTCACTGAGAAAAATCAATTTGTTGAATACCTTCCAGTATTCAGGGGTCTCACGGCTGATGGTCATCCTTTGGTCTCTCAAACTTCCAATCTTGTAGCCATCAAATGTATTTCATGCCATCAAGTCCTTCGCTAAGCTATTGCTTGGTGCTGGTTGAAGCTTCCAAGGAGTAATATTTTCTATATAATCATGGCCTATTGACAACAACCCTATCTGAAATCTCCTCTAAAAAAAGTCTACAACATTAGAGTCATACAGCTTATAGTTGAATTATATCAGTGGTAATCACGTGGTATTAGATATCACAATGTTATTCTATCAGTTTTTAAATACTTGCACTGCAGTGATTTTCAAAGTGTTCCTGAACAAATAACATCAGCATTCTCTGAAAACTTGTTAGGAATATGAATTCTCAGGTGCCCACCCAAGGCGCTGAGACAGACACCCTGGTAGGTGGGCACAGACATTAGTGTTTTTAATAAGGCATCCAGATAATTCTGATGTGCTCTATGGTTTGAGTTTCACTACAATAAAGAGCAAGAGTTCTCGAGCTATGAGACCTAAAGTCAAATAATAATTTTGCCAAGCAATTATGTTTGCACTAGCAACTCAACTTTCCTAAACTCAGTTCCATTATCTACACACACACACACACACACACACACACACACACACACACACACAAAGGAGTTTGTACCATATCAGCAGGTCTATACGGAAAGGGAGATTATATATTTAACATATATGGTATCTGACACTGGTAGCTATCATTAGTATTATTCAAACGCACATTCATGTGCAAAGCCAGTGTGAATTCCCTCATACTTCAACCCTAACTTGTAGCCCTAACTTGTATATAGCAGTAAATAAAAAAATGTGGCATCTTCTTACTAGCTATTATTTCACATTGGCCATATTCCCAGTCTATTATACATTGGAGAAATACTTTGAAACTTCTGCTTATCATACTTAATACAGTTACTTCAGGACCTAGCACCATGTAACAGGGGCAGACCCATAGCTTAAAAAAGTTACCCCTGTTCCTCGGCTAATTCCATTCCCTACATAGGAACTTTAATATCAATTGATTAATAATACCTACTGAACTTGATGATTCATCTTGTCACAAATTGTGATATTTTACAGGGCTGGGCAAGTTCTTAAATATAAATAGTTAATTGCTCTTATTTTATCCAGGAAATGCACATGCCTAAAAAGGGTAAGTGATTTTTACTAGGTAAGAAAGTTCATTAGCTCTAGAACTGAGACAAGACCATCTGGCATTCAAGTTCATGTTCAACTCTCTTTCTACTATATCTTCTCAGAGTTTGCTTAGATGACATCAATGGAGACGATCACAAAGGTTGATATTTATGTACCATGTATCAATCAGTACCATATAAAAATATTAGTGATTATATAATATATATACATATAATATATATGTTTTGTTATAATTTTTAGAAATTGTTAACCACTTGTTTTGCAGGCGAAAAAACGAAACAATTTTTGAATGAAAATATTTTCTGAGGCTGATATAATATGTACATCAGAGAAATAACTAGTCATATCTTCAATAAAATCTATACAAGTCTTACAAGGCTATAAAAATAAAATCAGTGTATTGAGTGTTTTTTTATGTCTCATAAAAAACTTTAAGCAAGAGTATTTAAAATTAAATTCTTAATTTCTTATAATCTAGACACAACTTCTTATTTATAAGCTTTTCAATCTAGAAAATCTGTTCTGTATTCTCATGTTTTAATTATGTTTAAGCCATATTAACATAAAATTTATGCAGTCCCTCTCATCTGCACTTACATCACAGATTTCTCTCAGGTGATCTATGTAAGACAATGGTGTCATTCAAAATAGTACCATATAAATAATAGTACACTTGAGAAATATTAATAGTATAAGAACAATTGATAATGTTAGAGATTATCTTCAATTTTAGTGATATATGAAATATTTAAACTCTTTCTAAGATATGAGTAAATTTTCCAAAATAATGAATACTACTAAATTTGAGGTGTTTAAATGTTCAGAAAGTGACTGAAATATATAAAAAGTAATGAGTGATTCTCTTAAAAACCAAGTTTTGAATGTTCAAAGTTATAACTTCCTTTGTGTTATGTTAGCAGATTTTAAAGGAGTATTTATGATTATATAGTTTTAATGATAAAGTTTTTTTTAACTATGACATGTTTTAAAATACGGTTGGATACCACTTTGAAAGGAAATTTATAAATGGAAAAATTCTGCAGAAATGGATTTAATAAATCTCAAAAATCTAGGACTATGCTATACTTTTCCACTAAACTAAATCCATCAGATTGACTCCATAATGCTGAGAGGTGCTTCCTATAGAGACAGGACATAAGACACTGTTAGGTTTGGGGAAATATTACCAAGATAGCATTCTTTGTTTTATTTTTTTTTTTAATGTAGAAATCTCTGTTAAAGTATATTGTTTACATTTTAAACAGTGGTTCTCTACCTCATTTTCCTGCTTTGAATTCTAAAAAGCATCTTGCTAGATGGCTGTTATCTCCTATGTACAGATTATTATCTCCATCTACAAATTATCCACATTTCCTGAAGCCAGAGATGTACAATGACTTTCCATGAGCATAAGGTTAGCTAGTTGTTGAGTGAAATCTGAAATGAGAAGGCATTCAGAAACTCATCAACGTATTAAAAGTTGAAACTATAAGTGACTAGCTTACTAATTAAACTTCATTCTTAGGAAACACCTGAGACCTTGAGAATTTAATTTAAAAGAAAGGCTAAAATTAATATTCAGTATATACATACATACTACGTATGTAAACCTATATAATCTCACAGTTACATAATACATAAATTCTGTATTAAAATCTTCAACATTTTTTCCTTAAGTTGCCTAAAATTATTCTTTTAATGATCCTGTATTCTTTTAATGATCCTGTATGTGAAAGATACTCTTAGTTTTATAAGCAATAGTAAGTGAAGTAAATGCACAATAATACACAAGTATGTCACTGTAAGATAGATGTAAAACTATTTGGTGCATTAAACACACACACACACACACACACACACACACACAGAACCAAAATTTATAATCCTTGGATCCTAACCCAATACTCTTGAGTAAAACATAAAATTTATGAATGTACATGATTTTATGAACTTCACAAATAATATTTGGATGTAAAATTGTTTACGAATTGTATTGTAAACCATGGCAAATAAATTTGTTCCATTTGGTACCTTAATCTTCCATTCAGTTCTATAGAATTTTAATGATGTGAAAGTTCTTGTATCTAGTCTAGTGTCTAATAGTCAGGGAATGTGCATCAGATTTATTTGTCAGGGCAAAGGAATACACTTTAAAAAATCATATCTAAGCTCTATCCACATAGTCTACTTCATTCCATCATTACATCCTAACTAAATGTACGAGCATAGCTACATAAAGAAGAGACAGGTCAGAGCAATGAAGTGACTTGCCAAGATTTAGAGTGTATAAAACAGTCTTTAAATTCCCTATCAGGGGCTCCTGGTGGCTCAGGCGGTTAAGCACCCACCTCATGATATCAGCTCAGGTCGTGATCTCCTTCAGGCTCTATGCTGACTGCGTGGAGCCTGCTTGGGATTCATATTCTCTCTCTCTCTTCTCTCTCTCTCTCTCTGCCCCTCCGTAATTGCACATGCTCATGTGGTCTCTCTCTCTGTTTCTCTAAATGAATGAATGAATGAATGAATGAATGAATGGATGAATAAATAAATAAATTCCCTGTCCAGTACATGTTTCTCTTCACATAATCCTAATTGGTTTATGGGAATAAATATCCCTGAGAGGAAAGACCACTCTCTAACTGAAATCATGACCAGATCTAAGCAGTACTTCCTGAAGTAATCATGTAGAGAGACACAGAGACCTAAATGAAATAATATTGGTGAGAAACAGCATTCCATTTAAAGATTAACGTAGAAATTAAATAGGGGCACTGAAATATACACCATCATCTACAAAAGAAAAAAATACACCTATGTATGTAGTAAACTATACTCAAGTACACAAAATTAATGTTACCTTTTTTTGTGAAGGTGATAAAATTTATTTTTATATGTAACAAAAATACTTTCGTCCTTTGTGAACTTTGACTCTTCCAATATAAACTAGCCTTTTTCTTACTTGCATTATTAAAATTTTCTTTGTGGATATACTTTTAGAGACCTCATTTTAAACCATGTTTTTACTTTTAAAGCTCAGGTATCTTAAAAATACCTTCATATGGATTATTCATAGAGTAAGGTTATTACATTGGATACCTTTTAATGGAATATCCTTATTTAAAATAATTTTGTATCTTACAACAGCTAGATGTAGATTTTTCCAAAGTTGGCAAAAGTCAGGGATAAAAGTACACCTAAAATGTGTCTCCTACTCTCTTGCCTAAAATTATGCATTCCCAAATTTTATTTAATGTTGGAAATTGACTATCAACCAATTTCTCCATTTTAAAATTGATTATATTATAATAATTCACTTCAGCTTATTGAAATTTTAAGTTACAAACTGACATATTTTTTTTCTTGATCCTGGTGATGGGAAGGGGAAACTGATAATTCAAATTCCTTTTCTTGGGCTTGTTCACATTCCCATTAGCCCCTTGTTTCTCTTTCACCGTTACTTAATAAAATTATCAGCTCTGTTTTATTGTTTTATATTATTCTAATTTCTCAAATATTAGCTTTCTAGAGGGACATATCTTTTACTTTTTGTGTGCTTATTTACACTATGAGTACTGTCTGATTTCAAAGAAACCTGTAGAAAAAAAACGTTAATTTCATTTCCTCTTACAATACCATAATGGGCACCTGAGATCTACCAACCAGTCAATAATTTAAACGTATACTTTTAAGTTGTATTTTATCATGAGTGTGTTAATATAGAGAAGTGAATATGAATCTAGGCTGTTGTTATTCTACTAAAACATAGTAAGATACTGTTAAAAGACTTCAACTTCAGGTAATTTGTAAGTTTTAGAAATGACTTTAGTTTTAATATACAAAGTAGATTTCCATATATAGGAATGACTCTTTCGAATCTGTTATTGGAGGTGTAATTTGAATTTTCCCCCAAATGTTTGTAATGTATTTATGCTGATCTAACTGCATGTTCTAATATTGAACTCTGTGTTGCTAAAAGCTGCATTTGCAAGATAACGGATCAAAGTTAGGAGACGAGGCAGAATAAATACAATTAAATATCTTGGAGATGAAACGTACTACCTTGGATTTATTGGCTCCGTGCTCCAACTGACTGAACTATATAGTCTAGACAAAATATTTACTCAGCGTTCACATATATGGAGAAACTCCGAGTTAAGGTTTTTTGGCTGATGTCTAAATCAAAACAGCTGAACTGATTCAAATGTTTTGTGTAAACAAATTTGCATCCATGCTGCTAATTTGTGTGCCAACTTACAGCTTCATAGTTTCTAAGATGATGGAGATGATAAACCCTCTTAAATAAAGTTTGCAACAGAAATGTTGACAGGCCTATGGTTGCCTGTATTGAGTTCATGTCCAATGGTTTCTTCATGGCTTTCAAAGAAAAATTTTCATCTATAAATCCAACTAGTACTTGATTGCTCTTTTATCTGTTAAATCTTTCCAGAGGAGGCCACGGAGAAACTCTTAAAATCAATTTTCTAGCAACATTCCAGGAAATCTTTAATACCTATGTTAGTTTGGCAGTTTTCATTAATATATTAATAGATGAAAATCAGAAGTGACAATTTGAACTTAATTTTTAAATATTGCCAATATGCAAGTCCTTAGAAATTAACCATTTTTCAATATGTTGAAGATTACTACTTATTTTACCTGTTCTTGCATAGATTATTGAAATCTCCCAATTTTAGGAAAACTATATTCTAATTATGTAATTCCTTCAAAAGCAAAATTCTCAGAGGCCTCGAAAGCCATTGGAAGATGTTAGACATATTAGGTTATATCTTGTGCTGTTTCACGTAAATATTACCCGAAATGTTTGCATCATTTTCTTTGGTCTAAAGTTCAGTTTGGTTTAGTAAGCCTTTTGTTAGAACAGTATTATTTTGAATTAAATACTCTAGCCTTGACACAGTTTAATTTAGGAGTTGTGAAAGAGACTGAGGTCAGTAGATTTCATATTCACAGAAATAATCAGTAGTGCACTTATCAGTTCCGGGACTCAGTAATACATTCCTTCACCAATCAATCATTTATTGAGGGCCAATATGTGTCAATATGTTTAGGATACAGAGATGAAGATCCAGTCACTACCCTAAAACAAGACACTCTTTATGTTGAAGTAGGTTTCCTGTGAACATAATAGCAAAACAATCTAGTTATTGTAAGATTGTTTAGCTCTTTAATGGGATTCTCTTATCATAAAATATCAATATAGTTCATACCACCTTTATTTATTTATCCTACATATTAAATCTTTATCCTATCACAGGTGAGTATTAACATCCTACACACATTGAAACTTCCCAATGGAAACTTCCCATTCTGTGATCTAATCTAATGTAATTTTGCCTTGTAAATTTCAATTTAAAATGTTTATTGACTCCTATCTGTTCAGCCAACTAATATTAACTAATTTATCCAGTATCAATGAAGATCTCACGTTTTTTTCTGTAACAGTATTTGTAGAGAGATTTTGTGATCAGCAAATTGTTCTTACCCATTTTTTCTGTGTTAGTTCCTGCCTCAGAACTCCTCACTGGCTTGTTAAGTCTTTCAAATTAAAAAAAAAAATTATGTTTTATTTATTTTTGAGACAGAGAGAGAGGGAGAGAGAGCGAACGAGGGGGGAAGGGCAGAGAGAGAAGGAGACACAGAATCTAAAGCAGGCTCCAGGCTCCAGGCTCTGAACTGTCAGCACAGAGGCCAATGTGGGGCTTGAACTCAAGAACCATGAGATCATGACCTGAGCTGAAGTCGGACACTTAAAGGACTGAGGACTGAGCCACCCAGGTGCCTCGATGCTTTTCAAATCTAAATTCAAATCTCTGCCCCTTCATTTAGTGATGCACAAAAATAAGCCTTGAGCCAAGGTCAACACATGCAAAGGGAAAAACAAATAATTACATATAAATATAACAGATTCTATCATAGTTTTCTATTTCTTATTTTTTGTCTTTATTGGAGACCTATGTAAGTAGATTGTTTTTTGCATTGCTTTGTTTTTAATTTGTGATATAAAGAGCAATAGAAGGATGTATTGATAGTTTAGTAAGAAATACTGGCATTGGAAAATACCAATTTTGCTACATAGGAGTTAAGTAGAATGATCTATCTTTACAAGGTTAGAACATTCTCTAAATTTGATATTGTATTTTACATTTTCCTCACCACCCCCCCGAATTCAAACTTTGATGAGTCATATTATTTTAACGTTTGCACAAACATTGTGCTTCGTGATTCGTGATTGCCATCTCCCTCTCCATTTTCACATTCCAGAAACCTCACTTTTTTTGTGATCTAATGAAGATTTAATGTGTATGAAACCAGACTTCATGTTTATTAATACAACACATATAAAGGGTTTTTTCTATTTCTATGCTTCAAAATGTTGACTATTAATGAAAGATCAAAACCAAGCATTTCCATTAAGTATGCAAATTGCTATCTATTGTGCTTAGTTAGATTACTTCAGCGAAAAGTAAATCTAGAAGCTTGAGATAAAACAGCTTTGGGTAACGTGAATTGTTTTATTTAACTTGGTACAACTAAAAGAGGGAATAATGTGAACCCCATTGAATTTCTAACACTCTCCACAATACATAGCATTAGCTTCATTTATTAAGATCCCATACTAATGCATGGGAGTTAATTTGCAGGATATGCTGATCTGGTTCCACCAACACCTCAAAACCCACATCTAAGCTCCTTCCTTTCTTTGATATAACAAAGAAGAAAGCAGTCCTTTTAGATTTCACAAAGCTTTATTATACAAAGGACCCTGCACTGCCTTTCTATTCATTTTGTTTTTCCTTCTTAAGTTCCAACTCTTTTTTTTCTTTCAAAGTATTAATGATAATTTACATATAACAACTGTGTCATAACATGGACTGTTTGTTCAAGATGCAAGGGGGAGGTTTTTATGCTGGCTTGTTTATTGTCAGTACACAAGAAAATCTGAGAAGCCACCTATAAGATATATACCAAGCCTTCATGATAACTATGAAAATGGCTACAGTTAGTTGAGATCAGAGTTTGAAACAAGTATCTGCTAATTCAGCTAGTACTGAGAAGGGTGTTTGGTTCAAAGATGCAACCATTGCACACACTTCAAGTATTCTCTAAACCCCAAATTAAACACAATGAACAAAATTGTGTTAATAGTGTGGATAAACGCAGGGTAAAATAAGAAGTATATGCATTTTTAGTAATTATATCTTTAAGCAAAAATATTCACAATTTATGAATTCTTTCTTCTGTACTTTGTTTCAATTTTTATAATAGTCCATTTTACATGTGAAAACACTTCCCTCTGTAAGGTAAGTCATTAGGTGTTTCTATTTTTTTAAGTAAAGTTTGTAGTCTTTTTTTTTTTTTAAGTATATTTATTTTGAGAGAGCGTGGTGGGGAGGGGCAGAGAGAGAGGAATAGTGAGAGAGTCCCAAGCAGGCTCCAAGCTCTGAGCTGTCAGCACAGAGCCCAACGTGGGGCTCAAACAATGAACCGCGAGATCATGACCTGAGCCGAGATCAAGAGTTGGATGCTTAACTGACAGAGCCACCCAGGTGTTCCTAGGTGTTTCTATTTTATCTGATTCTTCACTTCCTTTCTCATCTTCATGGCAGGAAAAGAAACTGAAGTTCCTGGTCCACTACTGTAGACTGTGAGTGCCTCTCATTTAAGCATCTCTATTTGGAGTGTTTGATAGACTTAGCTCCTTTTTAAATTTGAGGAAACAATTTAGGAAGAGGAAATTAGCTCACTTGTGGAGAAAAATCGGGTCCAAACCCTGACCGCTCAACTCCAAATCTTGCCTGCTCTTTTCATCACACCAAACAGGATTTCATCAACTTTGAGAATAAGAAAAAATTCTGAGATTGAGATGAATTCTGAATTCTTTCACATGGATAAGGTTATTTCTTTTCTGGAGTGACTACTTCTGAACATAGAACAATTTATTTTACATGCTTCAAGATGAAGGGAAGGCAACAGAAACAGGAGAAGTCAGGGGTAACAATTTAGAAAGGTCAGGCTGGTTATGTTGCCGGAGGGACAGTGCTCATGTTAGCATTTGGACATGCTTTGTTGAATCCTTTATTAAGTTATAGTTTGTTGTTAGAATGGAAAAAATATGTATTGTGGAAAAAACTTAGGTGTTATGATACCATAGTTAGGTATTGTATTTAATGTTCCTCGATAATTGGGGTGTTTTGTTTTGTTTTGTTTTGTTTTTGCTTTTCTTTTTACAAATTAAATTAGAAGGGAACCTTAACTGTAATGTGTGTTTAAGGTCTCATTTCACATTTACTTTTATTCTTTATATTCAGTAACTCAGACCTCATGGAAAACTTTGTGAATTTATTTATTAAAATGTAAAAGAAATAAATCATGTTTCTTTAAATCATGACACATTGTATTAAAAAGAATACTTCAAAAAATCTTAAATTACCTACCACAGAATCTCCATACCTAACTTAGTTCCTTATAAACAGAGTAGCACTCAATACACATTTGGGGACTTGAATTGGATTATAGTTAATTGAATTCATTAATTTAGTTTAAGTCCAATCTGTACTCAGAAAAATCAATCCATATTGCCCAAATCTTTCAGCTGTTATATACTTCACGTTTCTCACTCTGTTAATGGTGGCTACAGATACCTAGGAAATAACATAATTTATTTAAAAAAACCGTACAGCTATTCAGTATGTAAAAGTATGAGTTACCTTTGCTACTTTTACTTTTGAATATATAATTGTTTCTTTTACTTGAACAATGTGCATTAAAGTTCCTAACCTCAGAATATCAATATCACTCTCTCCATTATCATTACAGTAAGAATCCAAGAAATGTACTGAGCCCTGATAAATTACCCTTGCTATCAGAAAGAACTGTTCATTATGAGGTACTTTCAGAACATATTTTCAAGTAATGCTCAATATATTGGGGAGTAAATGAAGTTTGGAAACACTTATTATAATTCTCAGTCTCTAATTTGATAGAATAGAAGGTGGATTCTAATCCCAGCTACATGCTTACTGGTCAGGTGACTTTTGGTGCTATGTTTCCTTTAGGCTCAATTTCTTTACCTCTTACATTCTCTGTAAACTTCATATAATCTTGACACCAAATTGATCAGTATGAGTAAACACTCTATGAAGTATACATTGTTACATATAATGGCTATTGCAACAACAATGACTATTGTAGTATTTATTTGAAAGTAAATGGATGACAAGCTTGGATTCTGTGTGTGTGTGAGTGTGCATGTAGAATGGATTTTCATCACTGTCTACTTTTTATTTTAATTTTTTCAATGTTTTTTTTTTTGAGAGAGAGAGAGAGAGAGAGAGAGAGCGAGCACACAAGCAGGGGAGGGACAGAGAGAGAGGGAGACACAGAAACAAAAACAGGCTCCAGGCTCTGAGGTGTCAGCACAGAGCCCAATGCAGGGATTGAACTCACAAACTGTGAGATCATAACCTGAGCTGAAGTCAGACACTTAACCAACTGAGCCATCCATGCACCCCAGTTTAGTCTACTTTTTAAAAAGAGAAATTCTATTTTGCCTCCCTGACCAATCCAATATTTGTTAAGATGGCTCCAAATATCTAGCAGATGCAAGAGCTCTGGTGCTAATGTATTTCTCTACAATTCTCAAAATGGTTGTCCCTGGTCAAATTTTTCAAGAAAGCATACCCCCTATTGGAAAGCTCCAACTATACTAAACAATGAAATTCTAACACAAATTATTGCCATTCTTCTTTGACCACTGATATACTTCACTTCTGCTTGATTTCTTGATACTGCTCTTGAACCAAATCTAAATCTGATAATAAGCTGTTGAGGTTGGCCTAGTATGTAGAGGAAATTGATTCCTATATGATCTCAGAGACGTTTTAGTGGTTCAAAAGTATGAGGAGCATGTGGAGAGGCCAGTGATTCAGAATAAAACAATTCAATCAATTTACACTTAACATTCTAACAGAACTTAATATTCTTTATCCACATAGGTGACCATAGTTTGGCATTTAGGAGGGTTTTTTTGTTTGTTTTTTGGTAGGCATGTGTATTTTGTTTTCTTATTCTAATATATGCTGTTTCTGGAGTGGATTTTTAATTCTTTTGTTTTAAAGAAAACAAACGTGCTCCCCGGTTTAAAATATATCCCCCTACCTCTTCAACTTATTTAAATGTTACCTCTCCTCAGATACATTTCTCTGGATGCTGTTTAGTTGAAATAAACTCTTCTTTCCTCACATCAACTTTAAATTATAAGGTTAAATATAAAAATTATGACCTTATAATTTAAATATATAAAATTATAACCTTAAATATACATCAGAATTATAGTTCCTCCCACAACCTGCCATGTAATCAATTTATGCATATTCTATCTCCCTCATGTAACAGAGAAATATGAGAGGTCAATGGCTGTGTACCTGGCAATGTTACATCCCCATGGAATCTTGCACAGTGCTCTAAAGGTAGAGGCATAATAAATGTTGGTTGCTTTAAATAATACTGAAATACAACAAAATATTAACTGGCTTACTATTTTCTAACATTTAAGATATTTTATATATTTTTTTCTTATTACTTAATTTTATTTATGCATTTTCTCTGCCTCATATAATCTTTTGCTATAATATGTTAGGCTTTCATTTTCCAGTAAGATTTCTAATTTGCCATTTGATTTTGTGCCATTTAACTTGACCTTTGTTAGAGTTTTGATTTTCTTTTGCTTGTCTTTTTAATTTGTTTTAAAATTTGAAATTTCTCTTGAAGCATTACTTATATCAAAATGTATGGGCACATTGTTTCCAGTTTCTTACTTTTATAAAAGAAAAAAATAGGCTACCAATTGTGTTATAACGATTTCTCTTAGATATTTACACTTCTTCAAGATGTGTTACCTTAATTCATTCATAAACTCCTATCTTTACGACCTATTTTTTTTCCACATGTTTTAATGTTTATTTTTGACAGACAGAGAGAGCATGAGTGAGGGAGGGGCAGATAGAGAGGGAGACACAGAATCTAAAGCAGGCTCCAGGCTCTGAGCTGTCAGCACAGAGCCCAACGCGGGGCTCAAACTCACAAACAGTGAGATCATGACCTGAGCTGAAGTCAGACACTTAACCAACTGAGCCACCCAGGCACCCCAATTTATGATCTATTTTTTTTGAGGTATGAAACATTGGGGATTCAAGACATCTTTGAACTTTGCTTCTGAAACAGCCTCTGTGCAACGTCTTACTACCTCTATTGACGTCGTATTTCAGATCATAAAACAGACCATTTCTTCCAACTATGATTTCCTCATTGCTTTTAGTTTCTCTTGTGTCTACATATCACTTATAGTTACATTGTAAAAGTAGGAGCACATATTTAAAATCCCATGCATTTTGAAAACTTGCACCTCTATGTTACTGTTCAACTCACCAAATTGTTCCTTTCTTTGGTTGGTGCTATTTTTACCTCATAAATTATTTTCCTCGATTTGAAACATTTAAATATATTTTTTATATTTCATGTTTGAATCTTCTTTGTATTGAGCATGAGATATTTTTGGAAGAATAAAAGTGGTGTGACAGGCTTTGCTTTGAGAGGCACCATTGTCTAATACTTTACTATGGTATTTGCCTGAATTTGCTTCAGAGATAATTATTTTCATTTTCTTTTTATCTTCAGGAGCCAATTATATTATTATAATGATTAAAGCTATTTGTCATTCCATAATATGTTTTTATATTAACATGTGAAGGCTATATTTCTATAGAGCTAATCATTAAAAAATATACCTGTCTTTCTGACTATAAATTTTGCCTATTTGATACTTTATGCCAATTTATGATGATTGGCTTTTCTCTTAATTTGAGAATAAAGAGGAAATCAATTCAGACAGCATGTTAAGTCAGATTTTTCTTTAAACTGATTCATTTTGCTATAAAAAAAACATCTTTAAAAAGTAACAGGGCTTCTATCAGGTAAATGGTTTATAATATGCCAATCACATAGTTGAAAAATGTTTAGATACTCATTTGGGGGTTTTACATTTAACTTGTTCTATTTTAACTTACTTCTTGGTTAACTAAGAAGGAAGCAGAAAGTGATGAAAGTGGTGTATTCCAGGAACTTTATTCCTACTGCTTCAAAAGCACAGGGGGTGTAAGGATTCTGAGATGAGTTTTCAGTGCTTGGGCATGTAACAGGTGAGTGATTATTTGCAAGGCTGACATAGTTTATAGAAATGGAATTATAATAGTTTTCCACAGCATGAATGATTCTGACATTTTTGTTTTAGAGATGTAATAATTTCCAATGCCAAGTTTTCGACTTTAAAAATTTATTAGATTGTATAGGACTACCTAGTGAAAACTGCTGTTACATTGTAATGTTATTGGCAAATAGGATAAAATAGCTGTAAAAAAATATGTCATGTAGGTGGCAAAATTCTGTACACTATTATAGCACAACCACTAACAACAATAAAATACAGAAGGGAACATTTCATGTAGTAGGGTTTCCACTGGATTTTTTTCCACCTTTAAATTTGATCATCACTTTGCTTTATTCAGTAAAAATTAACTATGGCAAGATTTATTTAAAACCCGAAAAGTGGAATATTGTGGTGATTTAATTTATGTATCACACCCAGTATACAAAAATCATGTAAGACATAGTAAAAATCAAGTATTTGAATATATTCTATATGATTATGTATTCATTTTTTGTATCTTGTGAAATTTGATAGAAACTTATAGCTGCTGTTTTAGGATACATGTAAACACTGGAGAACATAAAAAGTCTACAACAAACAGCATTTAATATAAACATTAATAGGTCATTATCCTTTGCTTTAGTATTGAAACTGATTTTGATTGTTATTTTACAGTTTACAGAGAGAAGTATACAATTATTTTCAGTAATTCTCCCACTACATATTCAATGTTATATATTAAAATATATTTTTAAATAGTGGAAAAAAAACTTCATTCATAAAAGGTAGCTGCTGCATATGACAACCCTAAGCCAAACTGAAAATAATACTGTTTAATGAATTTTGAATCATTTTGTATAATTATGTTTTTCAATATAATACATTCTTTTAAAATAGAGATATGTTAGATTTCTAATCTGCTTGCCCTGTTGAGGTAAAAGAATTGTTACAGAAATGGTATCAACATCAACAAAGTGATTACCATTGATGGAATGTTCTGGAAAACCCATTAATTTATTTGCATAGAATTTGAAAACTTAATTCTAAATAAAAATTATATATTGTGCATAGGCTTGGAAGGTTTTACCTGCCATAAAGAAACCTGCTTTTGTTTTCTTCCTATACTGATGCTTCCTCTTTTAAAGTATTCATCTTGGCCTTTTTTTATAAGCCTTGTCTTTAAATATTGTGGATTATTCTGAGTTCCAGTCTGGTGCTATTTTCTTTTCTCGTCACACAATCCCTATTCACTGGGAAGGACCAAACTTTTATTTTAATTTCAGATTTTTTTTTTGAGCTTCATATATTTCTCTGCTCAACAGACTGTCCTTAAGACATTTGAAACTCATTAAATACAAAAGATAATATGATTTCCACCTGCCTAGATCCAGGAACTGCTCTTTTTTCCTATGTTAAATAATTTCATTATGCTCCAATTTGTCCAATCCAGAAAATGGAGATTTTCAACCTCCTTCTCCTTCTGTTATCCAGTAGAAGTATAATGAGAGCTATCTGTGGAATCCTAAATTTCCTACTATTCATTTAAAATAGTAAAAATAAATAGGGTGAATTATCATAATTCGTTTTATTGTAATAATATATTTATTTAACTCAATATTTCAAAATTTTTATCATTTTAGTCCATATAAAATAATTAATGAAATATTTATTTTACTTTCTATTTATCCCTACAAAGTATTTATAATCCAGGGTGTGTTTTATATTTTCAGCATATAAAAATCTAGATACTAAACTTTTAAAACAAATACTTGATGTATATTTAGATATAATAAAATTTGCAATTGAAATGATGGATCCATGTGAGGAAGTTGCTTCAGATAACTTTTAAAAATTCCAAGAACCAAATGCATTGTAAAAAAAAAACAATTTTTTTTAAATATTCTCATTCACTTTGACAAAACTTGTCCATCAATTTTGAAAGACTTGATGTGACACAAAAGAAAAAACATACCAATTTCACAACTAATTTTGTCAAAAATAAGTAAACTCACTAACTCTGTATCATCTCAGTTTTATTAACATCAAATTGAGAGGGTATATTATGTATATTTAAGCAATTCCAATTTTATCTATATCAACAATATTGTTCAAATTTTTCTTATAGTGTTTTCAAACAATTTACTGATCACTCCTGACAGAAATATTATATTGTTGACTCATGTTGAAATATGTGAAATCATTATTATTGCATATTATAAAATGTTTATTTTCAACATAAATATTTGTCTAGCAAGGTAGTGTTTTCTTTTCTTAAAGCCTAAAATTTAGCTCATGAATATTCACTAGGATATCAGTGAGGAAACATAAATCACACTGCTGATTTTGGCCTTTGATTATTGAAGATTTGGCAAGAATCCTTTTGTTTCAAGGGAATCCTGAATTGGAAGCAACAGGATGGTAAATATTTGTAAAATCCATTCACAACTCAACGAACAAGCATTGGCAAAAACACAGATGCTTTAATTCATTGTCTTCTCTTCCTTTCAACAGTTTCACAAACTAGGGATGATTCATGGCTTGTTCATATATATATATATATATATATATATATATATATATATGAATTATTTTTAACAACTGTAACCATGATACTTTGGAATGATGCACTATCTCTTGCTCTTAAATTCTAATAAATCCTGATATTTGACCTACCTTATCTGAAGCAATCCATCTGTCATAATAGAAATTAATTAAATCATATCTATCTGGAATATTTGACATATACATTTTCTTAAAATATCTATGTCATAATTTCGATTACTTAGGCTGTGAATTAACAATTCTTCATAAAATTTGGAAGCCCTTTGAGCAAAACATGCCGGAGTATTAATTTGAACAATGATCTCATGTTGTGTGACCCATCTAAAGATTAAGAATACTTTCTAATTCTTTGATTTTGTATCAACTGAGATTTGATATTAGAAATTCTTATGCTTAACATGCAATCGTTTACTTAGTTGAAGATCTTTCACTTTTTTGTAAATTATTGGTTTAAGCCTTTCCTTCATGATTTTCTAACAAATTTGTTAAAGCTAAAATAATAATGTATTTTACCACCTCTGTATCTAAAATTGGTTTTCTGTGTGTGTGCATGTGTGTGTGCGTGTGCGTGTGTGTGTGCAAGTATCCGAGTCATTCTATTCCTGGCAAAAATGAAGAGAACACATCCTGTAGACATTATTTTTAAAAATTTTGTTGAACATTTAAGTCTTATTTCAAGTGACTAATGTCTTCAATTATTTGTTGACTGTGCTATGTATTTTAAATACCCAAACTTTCTTAGGCTACAGATAATAATAATTTGCAATAGTCAGAATAAAACAAAGGAAGATTTTCTATCATGATAGACTTTAAAACCAGTGTGTTTTTAAGGATCATTTATATAGAGTGCTGTGAATTTCTGTGAGGTATAATGTTAAGTGAAATACTTTTAAAATGGAATCTAATAAAAATAGAATTTAGATTCTGTTCATCTTTTTAAAATGATCAAAAAGGTTACATATCTTTACTAAGCAATATTGGAAACTGTATTTACAAGTTAATGACCTAGCTAAGTAATGGAAAGTTATTTCAGTAATACTGATGTAATTTATAAATCTAAATTCAACCAAATATCCATTTTTTAATTTATACCAAAATTGCTAGCAACTGAACAAATATAATTTATACCAGTTGCTAGCAACTGAACAAATATAGTTTCAAGGTATATAGGATGATTTATACTAAGTGGCTAACTTATCATGTCCTATTAGTTATATATGATCTGGAGGGAATTGATGTTTTTTCACTTCTATTTGTGATTACTCTGGTCCCCAAGTGTGTGATTATGTGCATATGTGAGAGATAAACTGGCTAAGCATGCAGACCATACTTCAGTTTCTCTGAATTTGTAAGATAATTAATGCCTCTGTGCTTTGGCTTTTCATCTGTAAAGTTGTCTCCTAGCTTGGGGTGAGGATTAAATACAATAATTCATGTCAGGCAAAAATGTTTGGTAACACAGTAAGTACATCTGTGTGAAGAAGATGGGAGAGTAAGGAGATAGGTACAATATTATGAAATACCTCCATACTATAGTTTTAAGTGAAATAGAAAAGCAATGATTTATATTAGAAAGAAAAATTTCCTTCTAGCACAAGACTTAAATGTGGAAGATACCATATGATCTTTCACCATTAACTGGCTTCCCCTTGAGCTTGGATGTTTCAATTTATAAAATAGCAAGCAAGTCCAGATCAGCCAGAGATTAAGGAAGTTTCAAGTGATGGGTTTACTTCACTGCATAAGAAGAAAACTTGCTTTGGGGTTGTTGTTCTTGGAGAAATTCAATTAACTTTAGCTGAGATTTCTCAACTTTTGATTCTCCATCTGTCTACCCAGTTCAACTAATAGTAGCTCCATCTAGTGAAGACAAGGCAGAATTGCAGACACAAGATCCCATGGGAGATAAGCCCATCTCACCTATAGGTACTGTCATAAAATTTTAATGCCTGAATTTATGCTTGTATACAGATCAATATGGCTCAAAGTTACATTTCTTTAATTGGTCCAGGCTAATGAAAATCATAGATATTGACTTAATAAAACCTTTGTGTCAAGATATGTCTCTTTTCATGTATAATAACAATATTAACATCAAATGCTCTATAGTCTTCTATAAGCTACTTTAATCATACTAGCAACACTGCAATGTGTCCTCATCCCATAATATAAATAAGGAAACTGGGGCACAGTGATATTATTAGGGAGAAGCTAGATCTCAACAGTGGAAAAAAGCCCTGAGGAATTTCATCCCCCCAACCTGAAAGATTTCAGTCTCAAGTCCATGAGTGGGGAATGATATAATAGACAGTAAGACATGAGCTGGAGACAAGAACAGTGATAAAAAGGTAGAAGCCTGGGGGCACACCATTGTGACCTGTAGTTTCCAGGACCTTCAGGCTAAGGGACTAAGAGCCATAGGTGCAGAGCATGAGCTCTCCTCTTACACCTCTGTCCCAAAGGTAACCCTTAGGCTCATTATAATACATTTGCATTGTGGTTATACCCCCCCTCACACATGCCCATGAAGAAAGGCTGCCATAATGGTTCTAGCACAAACTTCCTAGGGTCAAAAACTCTCCCTCCCAACCTGTGGAAGGAGTCCCCCAAATAACTAGTAGCAGCCTCCATTGAGACCACCCTACCTTACATCACAGCTCCTTCCAGCCCAAAAAGACCCAATAAAAATCCAATTTCAAAACAACCTAGGGGCCAGTTCCACCTCAGGGAAATTGCCAGCTTTCCTCTAGAGAGTGTACTGCTGCTTTCCTAAAACTTTTCTGCTTTCACTTTGAGTGCTGGTGTCTAATTCTTTACTCTGGTAAGACCAGAGACACAAAACTTTTCACGCTGACAATATTACATAGTTTGCCTAAGTGCACGGCTAGTAGATGGTAAAAACAGAATTTTAACCCATGCATTTTGGCTTGTAAAGTCCATAGTCTTAACTACTATGCTGAAGATAAGAAAATTTTGCTTGTTTTAGATTTTTAAAAAGAAGAGGATTTTCTATCAATAAAACTGACATAACACACAGAAAGGATCTTGCCCTGAAGCACAGTACCATATTCTTGGTACCAGCGAAGGATTAGTTCAGCAACTCACCATCATCTGTCACATTCAAATTAATATGGTTAATTTGGAAATATGGGTTGTTTACTTTGGTCTAGAGTGCTATAAAGTCTATAAGCACTGGGAATGAATAACAAATTTTAGGCTTTAAATATTTAAGAGTATTGAATCCTAAGTTTGAGAAAAGCTAGCTCAGTTGATTCACTCTCACAAAACAAACTACTTAAGTTTCGGGCTTTAAAGAATAACCCAGAATTGACACATTGTAATGATATGTATTTCTATTTATTGAGTTCAAGACATAATGAGGTTTTTCTTATGAAGTATTTGAGTTTTAACGAAGAAGACCCTGTTATTTGACCTGGGGCACAGGTCAGAAAAGAATGAACAGCACATGCAAAACAAACAAAAAGGTCCTCAACTCATAGAAAGTAAAATTTAAAGCGAAGATAAAATAAATATAAAATTCACCTTATTGACATGTGGAAAAAAAGGAATGAGCAGCACAGAGGATTTGGTGGTGTCAACCCAAACCTAACTTCAGGGTTTCCTAACTAAAGTTATTGTGGCTTCTGTGTCTCTGTGGGTCTTTAGAAGGATATTAATTGACTCCAGGTATGTGGTGAGGCAGCCAGAGAACACGATTCCATGCTTGACAATCTACCGTCAATCAAAAGCTTCAAATTATTTTTCCTGACATGATTTCTTATTTGACAAATGGCTCACTTTCTCCTTCACGGCATTTTATTTTTATATTTTATATATCCAAAATCATATTTCCCATAAGAAATTCTAAAGAACAGGGGCACCTGGGTGGCTCAGTCGGTTGAGCGTCCGACTTCGGCTCAGGTCATGATCTCACGGTTCGCGAGCTCGAGCCCCACATTGGGCTCTGTGCTGACAGCACAGAGCCTGGAGCTTGCTTCGGATTCTGTGTCCCCCTCTCTCTCTTCCCCACCCCTGCTTGTGCTCTCCCTGTGTCTTCCAAAAATGAATAAACGTAGAAAATTAAAAAATAAATAAATAAATAAAAAGAAATTCTAAAGGACATAAGGTAGTAGATGTAAATCTGATTCTGTATGGAACTTGAACTCTCTGGGCCTCATCTGCCTTCATTATAAAATCACTGAATTGTTATGTATATACATACATATTAGATGTATTGGATATATTCTATATACTGACCTTCTTGACTTAACTAAACCATATGCTCTCCACAGGTTAAGACTTTTTGTGGGAAGAGCTTTTAACTTAAGTTAAAACCATTGTAATCATAATAGCAAATACAGGATAATCAGAAGAAGGAGCTGGTCATTGGGGAGAAGAAGGACTAGAGTTTTAGGAACTGGGTTTGAGATGCCAGTAAGACATTTTTTTACTGACATCCAGTGAACAATAAAAGTGTGTTTAGACTTTTAGAAAGAATATGATGATAGAAACCGTATACTGAATATGTATTATATGCTTCATTTGATCCTCATACCTGAATAGTGGGGAATGTAGAGCATAGAAAGAATAAAATGTCAATGACTGAAACTTGGAAGACAATCTTTTCTAAAAGTATAAAATGGGTGGTGACCTAATGAAAGAGGCAGAAGAAGAATAATTGAGAGAGACTGGAAGGGAGCCATGACGGTTCACTGGTGGGGGACAGAAGGGTATTCAGAAGGATGGGAAGATGAGCAACACTGAAGGCATTAAAGATCACAGGGAAAAAAGTGCTTGGAAAGGATTATTGCCTTTGGCCATTGATAAATAACCTTTTAATGAGCTGTCCCAGGAGAGTGATAGAGGCATAAATCAATTTGCAAGGCATTGAGGAGATAGTAGACGATAAGAAAATGTAGATACACATACACAGTTTTCCTAACAAGCCTATGATGTGGGCTGTTGGGAGTGGTATATAAGGCAAGATTTGCTGGAGCCCTAGTAGTCAGAATTTATCTTCAGTACATAATATCCGTTACAAAACAGAACACAAAAACAAGCAAGCAATAAGAAAGCCACAACTACTAGTGTCTACAATTATTTGAGAATTTACTTACCGTGTACTGAATATGGGGAATACATTAGCATCTATGATGGTGGATATAAGGCAATTGAGGAAATAAGGAAAAACAAACCGTATAAAAGTTATTTGTCTATGTAACAATGAAACAATATGGTTATGTTAAATAAAAGAACTGAATGCATTTGCCTGGGGATAAAGAAGGCTGTATCTGGTCCGTCCACTTGCAGATATAGAGATTTTCTTTTTTTAGCATGCAGGGGAGACCAAATGGCTTTGAGTAACTAAGTGCCATCACAATTAAGACTGACAAAAGAATTCCAGTCTATTAATTCTCATGGAGAATGAGGAATGTCACAAGGATCAAAAAATGCTGCTGTACCTGTGGTCACTCATTGATTAAAATATATGTATATAAAGGTAAGTTTTTATTATTTGCCAGGAGCTGTGCTAGGCATAAATATATAGTGCTAACCAAGGTATACTTTTGTGAAGTTTACAGTGTATCTCTCTGCAGTCTAGTTACATGGCAAACCAAGACTTGCTTCTGTGAAAACAGAGAGGAACTAAAGAAAATTGGTTAATGTTATAAAATGTCCCATTTGGTAAATCTTTACCAGGAATAACACTGTTGGCTCTGGACCTAGAAACATTTGAAGTTTTCTTGCAAAAATTCTCTCTACATCACACAGAAATGTAGGCATTGTAACTATGTGAACGCTTGCTTCTTTGCTCCATTTTATTATTTCTAGTTTGTTCAATACCTTTATTTTCTCTTCAGATCAGTCAATGGCCTTGTTTATGCAAAAATACAGAATACAGTCCCATTTGTTTAGAATTACATCTGTATTGCCTCATTTAAAGAAATTCTTAAAAGTTTTTCTATTTTTAGCCTTCTGCTAACCCTGCTGGGTCAGCCAACTTCTGTCACTGAGTGGTGGCAGCGTCATTTCTTTAATTTTCAACTTCATGAGGAAAATCTTACTATGACCTTCAACTACTGAAGACAATTTCATGTTTGTAGATTTTTCAAAAAAATTATGCCTAGGGGTGCCTGGGTGACTAGTTGGTTAAGCATCTGACTTTGGCTTAGGTCATGATCTCACAGTTCATGGGGTCAGGCCCCATGTCAGGCTTTGTGCTGACAGTTTGGAGCCTCAAGCCTGCTTTGGATTCTGTGTGTGTGTGTCTCTCTCTCTGCCCCTCTCCCACCAGCACTCTGTCTCTCTCTCTTTCAAAAACTAAACATTAAAAAAAAATTTTAATGAAAAAATTCATGCCTAATTGTAACTGAGCATTGTAACTGCCATGTACATAGAATGAGAATAACTTCATCAATTAATAGCTTTTTCATCCCTATATATTAAAATTAATTGAGGAAGTATAAAAAATATCTGCTGCCTATAATCTGATATGTTGTGATCTGAAAACTACTGAGTTAGATCATTAATTTCCTTGTTCAATGTAGAATGTCCCTATGGAATTTCTGAAACAGGTGGTTAACTTCATGTTTATTTATTTATTTATTTATTTTACTGTGTTACAAAAGAGCTCTAGCTTAATGTTTAAAACAGATTTCTTTTTCCTTGAAACTTTAAACTTGGGTCCTAGGGGTACTTCAATGAGCTATTCAGAATAAGTCTAGTCCTTTTTCTATGTGAGAACATTGTAACAATTTAGATATTGCTAATATGTTACTTCCTTTGTGGCTAGCTACCAATATAATTGTTCCTCACAACCTCAGATGTATTTATTCAATGAACATTTGTTGAACATCTCCTCTGTGCCATCATAACCCAGTGCACTATGTGCTGGTGGGGTGCTGGGGCCCTGGCATTGGAAAGTCAATTGATATCTGGACATTGGCCCTGGTGGGACTATCTACACTGTTAAATTCAGCAAATGCTACAAATCAAGGGTTTTTGTGTTTTGGTTTTTTAATATAAAGCCACGTCATTGGCAAACACCACACATGCCCTTGGTTCCATCATACCACATGTTACCACATAGTATTTTCCACACAGAATTCAAAGTGTATCTATGAAGCAGATATTTACATGGAAAATTATGATAAATTTTAAAATGTCCAGTGTTAGGGGCGCCTGGGTGGCATAGTCGGTTGAGCGTCCGACTTTGGCTCAGGTCATGATGTCAGGGTTCATGAGTTCGAGCCCCGCGTAGGGCTCTGTGCTGACAGTTTGGGGCCTGGAGCCTGATTCAGATTCTGTGTCTCCTTCTCTCTCTGCTTCTCCCCTGCTCACACTCTCTCTCTCAAAAATAAAGATTAACAAATTTTTTTTTTAATGTCCAGTGTTAAAGTCACTTTCAATGAATCCCTTAAGTGTAGCTCCTTGAATCCTGTCTTGATAGCTCAAGTTGCATCTATATAGCGCAAAGTCACCTAGACTTCATCTATCCTCATCTTGGGCATTATAGTTTAGTTGAAGCAAGTTGTAATTGCCATGTTTTAAAGTTATCATACATGTCGACTCACTTAAATTCTAGGAAGCGCAGTTCAAAAGATGTACTGAAGACTTATTATATCACAATTACAGAACTAGGCTCGAGACAGAGAATAAAACAGATATATTCTACCTTCAAGGAATTTAAAACCAAATTTTCTTGTGATCAGATGAAATGTCTATAGTCTACTCATATAAAACATTGATAATAGTTCTTGATTGGAAGATTTTGCCTTTATTTTCTTTTCAAATTTAGTTTTTACTCCTAGCTGATTGTTCCAGAATGCATAATTCTTATAAAGTTCTAATTTAGCTACATTTTCTAACTTCTATAATCTACTAATTTGGTAAATACAACTTGTGCTCTGCTGTATACAAATTTGCTAAATATATTCAATATTACTATAGGCCAAAACAGAGCATTGTCATTAGAGAACTTTATTCAGGTTACCAAAAAAATTAATAATAGACCATTGTAGATACAGTGATTGAAGCATCTGCAATTACCACTGTTCAGTTTATAGGTCTACAAATTATCCATATATGTACCATCAGTGATAAAACATGACAGTTAATATAAGCACTTAATGAATGACAGCTTTGATTGTTGTTTCTAATCGTCATACTTAACAAATTTGTTGTTTAAGTCAAGACACATACTGTGAAATTCTCCTCTCTGTATAGATTATAATAGATAAGACAAAAACTGCGGCATAATGCTTACTTAAAAATAAGGAAACTAGGGCCTGAAAGAATATATTACTATATGAAATAGATCTGTTAAAATAAGTATAATTAATATAGATTTAAAACATTTTAAATAAATAATTTATTAATATTTATTGAATATTATATATTTATATTAATTATATATATATATATATATATATAAAATCCTGAGTACCTCGACTAAGCTCATGTAGTTTAGTATTAGACTACAGACCATACTGCCTGACTCCTGATTTATTGTTTTGTTCACTATGCCAGCTTTATATTATTTGTTCTTAGTAAATTATTGGCACCTTACTTCTTTTTCGAATGCGCTGAAAGATTTGTGTCTCTGTATGTGAATGTATTTTGCCTCCTTAGCATTCAGTTTAAAAAATTATCTCCCATATAAAGTCTATTGCCACTTCCCTAGATAATATTGGTGTTACCTCTTCATGCTTCAGACCATTTGTATGCAAATCTATCACCACCCTTATCACATGTCTGTTTATCCAGGATCCTGATTATAGCAAGAGTGTACGTTTCATGTTACGTTAATCTTTAATGATCACAATTGAATATAATTCTTTGAAAATGGTGATGTCTCATAAATATTTTCAAAATAGAATAGTTTTGCTGTATATTTGTGCCACTGCTATGTGTCAAACTCTTTTTTTTTTTCCCTGTATTTCTGGAATTTGCTCTTTCCATTACTTTGAAATTTGACTTTTTTTTATCACATACAACTTTTTTTTTTTAAATGTTTTTTTTCAACGTTTATTTATTTTTGGGACAGAGAGAGACAGAGCATGAACGGGGGAGGGGCAGAGAGAGAGGGAGACACAGAATCGGAAACAGGCTCCAGGCTCTGAGCCATCAGCCCAGAGCCCGACGTGGGGCTCAAACTCACGGACCGCGAGATCGTGACCTGGCTGAAGTCGGACGCTTAACCGACTGCGCCACCCAGGCGCCCCTATCACATACAACTTTTGACAATAGTTATTATTCTTGTGATTTATCAGGTGGTGACAATGGTTGTAAGATCAAATCTGCAAGTTGTTACATTATCCAAGGGCATAATTCAATGTAACTCATTTAAAACAGCTTGATATCCTCTAAATAATCCTCTCCCTAACACTGAGCTTTAAGGCCTTCTTAATCATGATTATTCTATACTCTAACAACAACAACCAAAAAAAAGCATGCATGCACTTTATCCTATATGCTCTTGATCTTAAGCTTTCTCGTTTATCAATTTTGAAGGTAACCTTTAATTTTTTTCTTGTTTTTGCCCTTAAACTTACAATTTTGACAATATTTAGATTACTGTAAATTTTAGTCTGCCTGATGGTAATCATACAACTTGTGCTGCCTTCCTTTGTGATTCCCATGGAATGTTCTTATCTCCCCATTTACACATAAACTTTTACGTGAAACTCACTTTGAAACTGAATTAGTATTCTTTTTCCTAATCATTGTAATTATTTATTACATAATTTCCAGATTTAAAAAAATTCTAGAACTTACCCCTCATTTCATATTATCTATTAAAATATTACACATCATTTTGTAGTTTATAAGTACTTTCATATACCCTTGAGGCTAATAGACATTATGACTCACATTTTATACATGAGAAAATAAGACAAATAGTTAAGAAATTTGTGCAAGTTGCCTAGCTCTCAAATGACAGAGATACAGTTGAAATCCAAGTCTTCTTGTGAGAAACACATGAATTACCTAATGCATATTTCCTCTGGCTTCCAGTTTTAGAAGCATGTCACTTTTTAGCATTAATTTTGTGTAAATAAGTTTTTTCTAATAGGATATATGTTTGTGTAGGTGTGTGGATGTATATATACCTATATCTATAAATGACAATTGACAATAACAATACTCCTCATTCCTTTCATGGGATTAAATCAAAAGAAAGCTTCTCTTACTGCTCCATGAGATTGTTAAAGGAGTACATTTTCAGCAAAGTATTAAGTGATCTTCATGATCAGACTGAAAATCACAGCATGTCTAGACAATTTATATTTACTATTAGCAACATAAACTCCATTAGGGCAGGAATTTATTTTCTTTTATATTGTATATAATAAGGATCTAACTTCATGTTTTACACGTAATACATAGATAACACATTCATAACACACAAACACACACACACACACACACACACACACACATTGATTTTTTAATCTTTTTTAGAGAGCAAATGGTTGTCAACTTGTTTCTTTGGTTTTAATCTGCCATAGGAAAATACTTTCTTAATTCTGGCAGCCAGTATCATGCCACGCTATTCCACTTTTCAACTCTGCCTTTTCCCCCCAAGATAGTTATGCCATGTTTTTTATTCTCCAGTACACAGAAGTGTGTACCCCTGTACATATAGCATAAATAACACACATTTGTAGGAGTGAGTGAATAATATGTGGAAGAAATGTCTGCTGAACAAGAAAGTGAATGAACAATTACCAATTCCAACAGATATCAGTATATCACTATAGAATTATAACTGTTTCCCTCTTACTACATGCAATTTTTCAATATATAACAAAAAATGAATTAAAGACTTCATAAATCACAATAACTGAATTAGAATATGATAAAGGGAGAAAAAGACATATATCCTGCTTTAAAGCAATGTAAATAATTGTAATCTTGTCTTTGGATGAAGCTTTTATAATCTATCAATAAGAACAAACTTATGTTTATTCATGGTTGTTTATGATTATATACTTTTTCATTACATGTTACTCAGTTGTCTTCTTTCCTTTTTATTTAAAATTTTTTTTACATTTATTCATTGTTGAGAGACAGAGAGAGACAGAGCACAACCAGGGGAGGTGCAGAGAGAGAGGGAGAGACAGAATCTGAAGGAGGCTCCAGGCTCCGAGCTATCAGCACAGAGCCCGATGTGAGGCTCGAACTTTCACAAACCGCGAGATCATGACCTGAGCCAAAGTTGGATGCTCAACTGAGCCACCCAGACACTCCTACTCAGTTGTTTTAGACAATGTAGATTATGTCTAATTTATCTGTGGTTGATACAGATCTAACCTTGGTAATAGTAACACATTATTTTACATCTCATATTACATATTTACATTCACTGACCTCATGTTTGTATTCATATGTGCAAATACAGAGATTTAAAAAATTAAAGCATTTTTTTAACTTATACTTTTAAATTTTTGAAGAAATTGTGTTGTAATATTCATTTTAGAAATTGTACAGGACACATTTTTAATTAAGGAATTGTTTGAAAGTAAAATTTCAAGAAAGCGGTTATTAATGTTTTAAATTAATAAAATTATTTCTTGAAGTTGGCTTTGGGAATCACTTTGGTGGTTGAGTTTTTCCACTCACTTTTGCCTGAAACTAAAACTTTACATGTGAGTAGATCATAAGCATTACTTGGTCGTGCATAACACATCAACAACTACAAAATGAACTACCCTGGTTCACCTTGCTTTATGGGAGCCAGTGTGGATCTTTCTACCACACAGGGGTGGAAAAACTAATTTCAACCACATACAAATGTTTTCAGAGGGGAAGTATGGTTTGATTGCTGAGATGAACATTTTGTCATCATAATTTCAAGAGTATTTACTTTTACATTTGCTACGGATGAAATTAAAACAGCTGTTTCTGGGTGTTTCAGAAGGATTTTTCTTGATATTAATGCAAAAATTGCTTTCCCTTTAGAATGTCATAATCATAGGAAGCAATCATGTTTTATTATTGCTTTTTCCCTTTCTATGTCCTCTGAAAAGAAGAAGAGGGGAGAATGGGAAGATTCCAAACCTCAGCCTAGTGCTTTTGCCAAATTTCTATATATAGTTTCCTACCCGCCCCCACCTCGGATTCTTCATTTATTTGAAATAATTCATTTAGACTAGAGGCTCTTTTTATTTAGATCCAAAAGACACCCATAAGATGGTACTATAGAAATAGGAAGTAAATACAATTTAAAGTATTAAATTTTGCCTTAAACTCTAGCTTTTTTACATGAGTGTTCTATGTTACTCTAGTGATGCTATCTTTTCAAGAAGGCTTTTAGAAATAGAGCTGTCAAAATTAGTCTCTGGTTGTTTAATTATTCATCATATTTGTAATACAAAACAGTTTTTCATTAGTTAAAATAAAAAAAAATACGATGAATCCTAGAGAAAAAGCTTTGCTAAAATGGACACAGCTGTGGGTTTATTAAATCCAATTCATTCCTAATTTAGTAAGCACTCCCACTGATTCTAAAGATAGTTTTGACTGAGTAAGGACTAAAAAATTGGTCTTTATATTCAGAGGGCGCAATTGTATTTAATGCTTGGATAGTTATTCTATTCTGTCTTGAAGTCAATAGTGCACCTGGTTTATAACTTAATGTTCAGAACCAGAACGCGGTTCCTGAAAAAAAATGTAAGCTATAAACAACAACAACAACAACAACAACAGCTACTTGAAAGATATACTTTACTATGGCACACTGTTGTCTTTTTTAAAATCACATACTAGTAAAATACAATGTTTAACTCTTTGTACTAGTATCTCACAGTTCTTCTGTCAATATTTATTTAGGCATATTTTAATAGCAGTAATAGATATATGCTTTTAGGGGTTGTCAAAGCTTTTCAGAGTTAAGATGAAAAACTCTGGCTGTGAAGAACACTACTACAATTTCCTTCAAGCTATATTATCGTAGCGAATAAGGAAGATGATTGTAAATGTAACAGTAGGCCAGTTATTTTCACTTGTATTAGTGCACATCCTCCCCAGATTATTAAACCCTGGGACATATAGCCTTATCTTCTAAACCACAGTAGTCACAGAAAATACAAATATACTTTTGACGAGTTCTGAGCCACTTTTCTTGTTACTTACACCCTGGCTTTACAGCAATCCACATTGCAAAGAAAATAAAATGTATGTATGTATGTGTTGTATTTAAACTTGAAGTATAATTTTGATATTTTGACAAGGGATTCTGGTTGCTTTGGTGACTGTTCTCTCAATTTCCAGAAGAGTCAAATGGAAATTAATGCGTTTTTACTGACATGGTTAATTTTATATGTTAACTTTGGTGATAAGAACTAATGATTCTTTGCCATGAGGAAAACTGTCAAATCAGAAAATTAAGGTAAAAGGCTGGTTGCCACTCAAAAGATGTTATGAAATGACAATCAAAGCCACAAATAGCTATCTGCCTGAAGCAAAGATAATCATTTTTTTTCTAATGGTATGCTTTGTGTTTAGTGAAACATCCTGTCTGTAAAGGTATTTATATACATGACAAAGTTGTTCTTAATGCTGCCTTAAAAACCTATTTAAAAGTCCTTTTAAATATATGTTATTTATTAATTCACTTGAAAGTAACGATTATTTGTGGGACTTTGTTCCTTTTCTGTATACATCCTCATACACTATATTCATTATTTTCTATGTTGAATTTCTATGTACTGCTGACTACCAATTACATTTAAGAAAAAAAATAATAGTGCTTTCTTCTCCTTTTCACTAGCCCTCCAGTTGGTCGTAAATGTCCTTAGATACTTCAGAAAGTCAATTTTATTATTGCATCCAGTGACTTGTCCATCTCTAAAGGACAATGTCCACATAATTCAGGCGTTCACAACTCTATAAGACCTTGAACTTATATTTTGGCTAGTGCTCTATATGGAAAGTCCCTTTCAGAGATAGTGAGCAATTCACTTTCTAAAGTTAGCTGCGCACTCTTCTTTGTTTACTTAACTCACCCTGTAATTCTTCCCTTCTTGTTTACCCACTCATGTTTATCAAGTTTTGGGGTTGTATCTCATATTTCCACTTCTTGGATGATGCCTTCTGGAACTGACTTCTTTCCACTGAAACAAATACCATAAAACCCAATTCTTACCTATGCCATGTCATTGTTATTTAAATGACTTTGCAAAATAATGAACCTTTAACTATTCAACTATAAAATAGATTTTAAATAAGTTTTCTTTGAGTTTCTTACAGTTTAAAATTTAATAAGCCATCTCTGTAGAATCTTAGGGACATACACTTATAACTCTGAGCACGGAATAGAGAACACTCAAGCAACATTTTTTCTTCTTTGTTTGCCAAAAATTATACAACTACTTTTAAATATTACTTAAGTAATTTAATACATGTTAACTATTAATAAACCTAAATAATTGAACTGGCACTAATGGCTACTATTCCTGATACATCCTATGTTTCAGGCACTGGACTAGTAGCTTTAATTCATTTTTTTTTCCCTCAAGCACAACCTCCCCCTCAAATTTTGAAAATATTAGAGCTATCTGAAGAAAACAGTAACAAAAAGTAGAGATGTTACCTCATATTCTAAGAGTCCCAGACAGTTCAGGTTGGAGCCCGTTTGCAAATCAAGTTCCAAAGCATGGGTTCTTTCCTTCCTATTACTAAGCACTCAAGTTCTCTATTTCATAACAGCCACCACAACCACATGTAAGAGCTGGCCTTGAAGCCCAACAATATGTCTGTGCTAATGCCCTTATGAAATAGATTCTATGATCATTTTTGCTTCTTTACTTAACAAAATTGGCAATTAAAGAACCTAATTTTTCTAAGTACTATCAGTGCAAAACAATTTTCAAACTAGCTTCCGACACCAAAACTCTTGCTTCTAGCCTGTGTACTATAGTGCTTCTATTTCTCCCCCATGAGATATTATTTATCTCAAACTATGATTCGTGTACCAACCATTTCACTGTTCCTACTGGAGGTTGAAATGGGTGCAAATGTTTTCTCTGTTGTGTACTTTGAGGCCAGTTTTCTAACTTTACTGAAAGTCAATCTCTCTGTTTTTGGAGGAATATGATAATGGTTTCGAAGAGGATTAAATCAGAAGGTAGTAGTGCAAATGTTTCACCAAATGAGATATAAAATAAATTGTAAAAAATTTCCCTGGGGCGCCTGGGTGGTTAAGTATCTGACTTCAGCTCATGCCATGATCTCATGGTTCCTGAGTGAGAGCCTTGCATCAGGCTCTTTGCTGACAGCTCAGATCCTGGAGCCTACTTCACATTCTGTGTCTCCCTCTCTCTCTCTCTGCCCCTCCCTGCTCACGCTCTGTTTCTTTCTCAAAAAAAAAATAAATAAATAAAAACAATTTTTTAAATTTCCTTTTGTGAAAAAAATTGTGTTTGTTGTTGTTGTTGTTGTTTTGGACCATGTTTGTAAAAGCTGACAAGATTTCTAGGTCAATTACTTTTAGTGGATTGCTTATACGAGAATGAGACCTAGGCTTCTCTCCATTCTTATTTCTTATCCTTATGTTTCCTTCTAATCATCTATTTATGTCCTTGTTTGTTTATTTTGGTTGTACTTGCTTTGGTGTGTGTGTGTGTGTGTGTGTGTGTGTGTGTGTGTGTGTGTGTGTTTGCGTAGCTATCTATTGAAGTTTTTGGCACTGATACATATCATTTTTCTACAAATTGTTCCTAACATTATTCCTCTAGTAGGGTGGATCACTCTGCCCTTGGTAACTTCCATTGTGTCTTGCTCAATTATTTTTCTATGAAACATATGTTGAGTATCTCTTTTAGGGAATGGTTCCTAGGCATTTTAATTTTCTTTCCTCAAAATTTTCCTTAGAGAAAACAAGCTCTGCCAATAGTACTGAAAACTTTGCTTTTATCTCAATAATTGTCCTCTTGCTGATAGTGACTTCTTTATCCTCTTTTTCTTTTCCTTACTCCTCCTCTCCCTTTCCTTCTCTTTTTATCTCATGGTCTCCTCCTCCTCCTCCTCCTCCTCCTCCTCCTCCTCCTCCCCCTCATCCCCCTCCCCCTCCCCCTCCTCCTCTCCTTCCTCCTCCTCCTCCTCCTCCTCCTCCTCCTCCTTCTTCTTCTTCTTCTGTTATAAGCCTTTTTGATAAATTGTAACTAAACTTGAACATGACATTTCCTTCAGAAGAGTTTAGCAGGAATTTTAACAGCTCTCTAGTTAGGTTTTTCTTTTAATATGTTTTTCCTTTCCATGTAGAGTTTTTGCCACTTGACCACTATCCTAGTTTGAATATTTTAAATGTCCCATGGCTACCATGGCTTTATTGTTCAAACATATATCTGATCAGTCCTAGAATATTCAGGATTTTTAGTCACTATACCCATATTAATGACACAGTTTTCTGCGTAGAGTAAGTAGCTGATGAAGCATCTTTATTAACTAGATTCCACAAAGATTACATTTAGAGAATTATGGCTGCAGTGTCCCTAGTAAGGAAACTCCTAATTTATATTTTTGACCTATTCAGACAAACAGTCTGAAATTTAGTAATACCATGTCCACATGTAATAGTAGCTATTGTTCAAAATGATGTGCAACAAACCAAGTGCCAATGGCTGAACACAAAAGCATTGATTTAGCTCAAAAGTCTGAGGGTTACTTGGAGTTTTCTACTGGCCTTAGTGGGACTTATTCACACAATCAGGTATTTGTTTTCCGTCAGTGGAACTAGGTTGACCATGGCTGATACAAGGGGGGTGAGTTGGTTCTGGTCTATCTATTCTAACTACCAGCAAAGCAAACCTGGGCACGTATTCATAGTGATGGTTAAATCACAAGAGCCGAAGTCAAAATACACAAATGCTTTGTTAAGGCTCTACATACACCACATCTGTTAACACACCATTGGCCAAAGCAATTCATGTTGCCAAATTCAGAACAAAGTGTCAAGGAAATAAACCTAGTCCCTTTAGTAAGAGGAGCTGTAAAGTCACAAAGCAAAGGACACAGATACAAGGAGGGGTTAAGAACTAGAGCCATTAATGTAATCAATCTTCAGTAATTCAATTCATCTGCCGTTTCACATTTTGTAAATACACAGGAAATGGCCTTTATTTTTTAGCTTAATAGAGATTAAATGTTACGTTAAATAATACACTTATTTTTCTTCACACCACTCTTTAGATGCTCTTTTCCAATTTTCTCAGGGTTATATAGATTGAAAATCCGACTTTATGAGTCAAAGATTTTAATGCCTTATCTTGCATATCTCCCTTGATTTTTAGCAACTTATCTTTTGTGCATTGCCTTTAAGTACACATCAGTCACTGAAAATGTCGTATCTTTCTATTTTAACTGCCATGTTGCAGTTTATTTTAAGTAGACCATTAATCACTTCTTTGAAATTTGAGCTCCTTAAATCCTTCATTGTATCAATGTTCTTTCTCAGTCATTTTACAGTAACTCAAGCTGGTGACATTTTCACAAATTAACTTTTAAAGAAAATGTATTGTGTATATTGTGTAACTTTTATGCATTTGCATTCAAAATTAAATTCTAACTATTCAACTTGTAGCATTTCTGAAATACATTGTGCAAGTTCACTATTGCAACATTATGGAAAAATATTCAAGTTGATATTTGAAAAGCAAGAAAATATAAGCCATTCCTCAACCAACATTAATTACTATATGTCACCCGTATTAGGGAAAATGAAGTCTTTATTTGCCTGTTGATATGTTAGTAGTGGAGCTTCATTAATCTTTCAAGGTGTCAAGTAAATGTTAAAATGTACGTGAAAGAAAAAAAGACAAGAATTTAACGTTCTTTTCAAAACGTTGAAAAGAATTATAACGTTTTACTTTTCAAATTGAGAAATGTTGACTGAATTGTTTATCAGTGTGCTCACAACTGTAAATTTCCACAAATTTTAGTTCTACTAAGGAGATAACTTTGACTACTAAAAGAATATTTCATGTGGAAGAATACTTCACCTAAAAGAAGTGGTTCGCTGAGTTTTGAACTAATGAGCTTAAGAACAAAACTTCTTAAGGAATCAGTAAATGTAACCAGTAGAAAACTGGGTAAGATGATGTACATTCAGAAGTCTTTCATTCTGCAAACATTGTTTGAGCCTTTACTAAATCTCAGACAATTGGTATCACAATAGATGTGATCCTTGTTCTCATGGGGCAGTCAGATATTACAGAGATAAGGCCAAGTAAGTATTTAAATATGCTGCTAAAATGTCAATAACTGTTATGTAGGATAAGAATATGACAGAAAAATGACAAGGTAAAAATAATATCTATGAGAATCAAAGTAGCATGGTGAATCAAAGTAACATGGCAAGGCAAATCTCAGAAAGGGACATTTGAGCTTAAACATGGAAGATGGTCAGTTGTTATCCAAATGAAATGTAGAATTGTCAAATCAATATGTTGTACACCAGAAACTCACATAATATTGTATGTTATTTATATTTCATTATGAAAATAATAAAAACAAAAGTAAATATGATGACAGAAATAAAAAGGAAAAATAAATAAATGAAGAGTGCTTACAAAGAACATTCCAATAAGGGAAAATGCATGCACACACATACACAATATAGATGCAAACATACTTGTCTTACAATAAAACATTACTAATTTTGGAGACTTGATAAATTTTATGTAAGTGAAAAGAAGAAACACATATAATCCCATATTCTAGAGATAAATACAGTAAATATATGGAATGAGTATTAGGAACTTCAACTATTATTTCTTTCTAATTATTTCTTCACAGTCCATGCATGCACATGCATATTCTTCTACAACATAGGTATCATACTCTATGTAATTTTGTAGTCACTATCTTTTCGTTGACAACATAACCCAAGCAGTTTTCATTGCAGATGAATGTCCATTGACAACCCCACTATTTGGCCTGTAACATTTCTATCTGTTTATTTCTGTATCTGTTTCTGCATCTCAACTAATACAATCTTCTATTGTGAATATTTAGGTTGTTCTTTGTGCTATTATAATACTATTTCAAAGAACAATTTTAACAAACTCTTTAGCCACATTTCTGATTATTTACATGGAAACAATTCTCAATGAGAAATGACTGAGACACATGAAATGTCCAGTTTTTTTTTTTAATTTTGATTTAAATTCCAATCAGTTAACATACAGTGTAATATTAATTTCAGGTGTACAATATAGTGATTCAACACTTCTATACATCCCTCAGTGCTCACCACAACAAGTGCCCTTCTTAATCCCCATCACCTATTTCACCTATCCACCTATCCACCTCCCGTCTGGTAACCATCAGTTTGTTCTCTATAGTTAAGAGTCTGTTTTTTAGTTTGCCTCTCTCTCTCTCTCTCTCTTCTTTTCCCTATGTTCCTTTGTTTTGTTTTTTAAGTTCCACATATGAATGAAATCCTCTGGTACTTGCCTTTCTCTGACTTATTTTGTATAGCAATATACTCTATTGCTCTATCCATATCTTTGCAAATGGCAATATTTCATTCTTTCTATGGCTAATATTCTATCATATATATATAATATTCTATCATATATATGGATAATATTCTATAATTTATATACAATACCACAACTTCTTTATTTATCAATGAAAATTTGGGCTGCTTCCATAGCTTGGCTATTATAAATAATGCTGCTATAAACATCAAGGTGCATGTATTTCTTACAGTTATTATTGTATTTTTTGGGTAAACACCTAGTAGTGCAATTGCTGGATTGTAGGGTAGTGCTATTTCTAACTTTGTGAGGAATATCTAAACTATTTTCTGGAGTGGCTGCACCAATTTTCTTTCCTACCAATAATGCAAGAGGGTTCCCCCTTTTCTACATCCTCACCAACACTGTTGCTTCTTGTGTTGTTGATTTTAGCCATTCTGACAGCTGTGAGGTGATAGCTCATTGTAGTTATGACTGTATTTCCATAATGATGAGTGATTTTCAGCTTTTCATGTGTCTGTTGGCTATCTGTATGTCTTTTTTGGAAAAATGTCTATTTATGTCTTCTGCCCATTTTTTAACTGGATTATTTTTGGGGGGGTGTTGAATTTTATAAAGTGTATATTTTGGATACTAACCCTTCATCGGATGTGTCATTTGCAAATATCTTCTCCCATTCAAGGCTGCCTTTTATTTTTGTTGATTGTTTCCTTTAGTGTGCAGAAGTTTTGATTTTGATGAAGTCCCAAAAGTTCATATTTGCTTTTCTTTCCCTTGCCTCAGGAAACATATCCAGAAGGAAACAGCTATGACCAATATCAGAGAAATTACTGCCTGTGCTCTCCTCTGGGATTTTTATGGTTTCAGGTCTCACCTTTAGTTCTTTAATCCATTTTGAATTTATTTTTGTTTATGGTGTAAGAAAGTGGTTCAGTTTCATTCTTTTGAATGTAGCTGTCCAGTTTTCCCAACACCATTTGTTGAAAAAACTGCCTTTTTCTGATTGGATATTCTTTCCTGCTTTGTCAAAGATATACTGACAATCATTTATATAGCTGTGGGTCCATTTCTGGGTTCTCTATTATATTTCATTGATATGTGTCTGTTTTTGTTCCAGTACCATACTGTCTTGATCACCATAGCTTTGTAATATAACTCGAAATCCAGAATTGTGATGCCTCCAGCTTTTCTTTTCTTTTTCAAGGTTGCTTTGGCTATTCAGGGTCTACTGTGGTTCCATAAAATTTTTAGGATTGTTTGTCCTAGCTCAACATGATGGTGGTTTTTTGATAGGGATTGCATTAAATGTGTATATTGCTTTGGGTAGTATAGACATTTTAGCAATGTTTGTTCTTCCAATCCATGAGTATGGAATGTCTTTCAATTTGTTTGTGTTCTCTTCAACTTCTTTTATTACTTTTTTTAAATAATTTTCAGAGTATAGATCTTTCACCTCTTTGGTTAGATTTATCCCTAGCTATCTTATTGCTTTTGTGCAACTGTAAATGACATTGATTATTTAATTTCTCTTTCTGCTGCATAATTAATGATGTATAGAAATGCAAAATATTTCTGTATGTTGATTTCATGTCCTACTTTACTGAATTTATGTATCAGTTCTAGCATGCTTTTGCTGGGGTCTTTCTGTTTTTACATAGAATGTATCATGTCATCTGCAAATAATGAAAGTTTGGCTACTCTGTTATCAATATGGATGCCATTTATTTTTTTTTGTTGTTGTCTGATTGCTGAGGCTAGCACTTCCAGTACTGTTAAATGTTAGTGGTGAGAGTGGACATTCTTGTCTTGTTTCTGAACAAAGAGGAAAAGCTCTCAGGTTTTCCCCACTGAGATTGATAATAGCTGTGGGTTTTTTTGTATATGGCCTTTATGATGTTGAGGTATGTTTTTTCTAACTCTAATTTTTTGAGGGTTTTTATTATGAATGGATGTTTTACTTTGTTAAATTATTTTTCTATTTCTATTAAAAGAATCATATGATTCTTATCCTTTCTTATATAAATGTGGTGTAGCATGTTGATTGATTAACGATTACTGAACCACCCTTGCATCTTGGGAATAAATCCCACTTGATCATGGTGAGTGATTCTTTTAATGTACTGTTGGATTCAGTTTGATGGTAGTATTTTATTGAGAATTTTTGCATCCATGTTCATCCAGTATATTGGCCTGTAGTTCTGTTTTTTAAAATGTGTATTTATGAGGGGCACCTGGATGCCTGACACCTCAGAGCCTGGAGCCTGCCTCATATTCTGTGTCTCCCTTTCTCTCTGCCTCGCCTCCACTCATGCTCTGTCTCTCTCTCTCTCAAAAATAAACATTTAAAAAATTAAAATAAATGTCTATTTATTGATTTTGAGAGAGAGAGAGAGAGAGAGAGAGAGAGAGAGAGAGCTGCGTGCGTGCATGCACTTGTGCATGTGGACTGGGAAGGGGCACAGAGAGAAGGAGACAGAGATTCTCAAGCAGACTCAGCACTGTTAGCACAGAGCCCAGTGCAGGGCTCCTGAGATCATATCCTGAGCTGAAATCAAGAGTTGGACACTTAACTGAGCATCCAGGTGTCCCAAGTAGTTTTCTTCTTTAGTGAAGTCTTTATCTGGTTTTGGTATCAGGGTAATGCTGGCCTCATATAATGAATTTGGAAGTTTTCCTTCCATTTCCAATCTTTTGAATATTATGAAGAGAATAGCTATTAACTCTTCTTTAAATGTTTGGTAGAATTCACCTATGAAGCCATCTGGCCCTGGACTTTTGTTTGTTGGGAATTCTTTGATTATTGATTCATTTTCTTTGCTGGTTATTGGTCTGTTCAAGTTTTCTATTTCTTCTTGTTTGAGTTTTGTTAATTTATATGTTTCTAGGAATTTATCCGTTTCTTCTAGGTTGGCATATAGTTTTTCATAATATTCTCTTATAATTATTTGTATTTCCATGGTATGGTTGTTATTTCTCATCTTTAATTTGTGATTTTATTTATTTTGGTCCTTTCTCTTTTATTTTTGATAAATCTGGCTAAGGTTTTATCACTTTTATTATTTTTTCAAAGAGCCAGCACCTTGTTTCATTGATATGTTGTATTATATTTTTTTCTCTATCATCTATTCCTACTCTAATTTTTATTATTTCCTTCCTTCTGTTGGCTTTGGGATTTGTTTGTTGTCCTTTTTCTAGCTCCTTTAGGTGTCAGATTAGGTTGTTTGAGATTGTTTTTGCTTATTGATGTAGGCCTGTATTGCTACCTACTTCCCTCTTCGGATTGCTTTTGTGGCATCCCAAAGGTTTTGTACTATTGTGTTTTCATTTTAATTTGTTCCTATGTATTTTTTTTTTATTTCTTTTCTTATTTCCTGGTTGACCAATTCATTGTTTAGTAGCTAGTTGTTTCACTTCCATGTATTTGTGGTCTTTCCAAATGTTTTCTTGTGGTTGACTTCAAGTTTTATAGTGTTGTGGTCAGGTCAGAAGATGTGCAGGGTATGATCTCAATCATTTTGTACTTGTTGAGGCCTGATTTGTGACCTATCATGTGATCTATTTTGGAGCATGTCCCATGTGCACTTGACAAGAATGTGAATTTTGTTGCTTTAGGATGAAAAGTTCTGAATATATCTGTTAAGTGCATCAGGTGCAGTTTGCCATTCAAAGTCATTGTTTCCTTGTTGGTTTTCTGTTTAGATGATCTATCCATTGCTGTAAGTGGGACATTAAAGCCCTGTACTATTATTGTGTTATTATCAATTATGTTTATTGATAGTAATCCTTTATCCTTTATGTTTATTATTAATTGTTTTATATATCCGGGTGCTTTCATGTTGGGTGTGTAAATATTTACAGTTGTTAGATCTTCTTGTTGTATTGTCCCCTTATTATGGTATGGTGCCCTTCACATCTCTTATTATAGTCTTTGTTTTAAAGTCTAGTGTGTTTGATGTAAGTATTGTTATTCCAGCTTTCTTTTGACATCTGTTTGCATGAAAAATGTTTCTCCATCCCCTCACTTTCAATCTACAGGTATTTTTAGGTCTAAAATGAGTTTCTTGTAGGCAGCATATAGATGGGACTTTTTTTTTTTTAATCCATTCTGACACCCTATGTATTTTGATTGGAACGTTTAGCCCATTTACATTCAGAGTGATTATTTGTAGATACGTGTTTAGTGCTATCTTATTACTTGTTTTGTCATTGTTCCTGCAGATTTTCCTTTCTTGATGAAATGGTAAGTTTTAAGGCTCTTGATATTCATTTCCTAACAGCAGAGTATGAAGAACATTTTTCTATAATTTCATTAACATTAGTATTAAAGCTATGCTAATTTGAAGAACTAATCATAGTATCTTGTTTAGTTTGCATTTCTTTGTATATTGGTGAAAATGGAAAGTTTTTTTTCCCCAATTTTTAATTGCTATCTTTATTTTTTTCAAATAGGTTTTCATGTTCTCAATGTTCTCATGTTTTAATGTTGAATGTGATAAAGTTAAAAACCACATTATTGGGGACACTGGGGTGGCTGAGTTGGTTAAGTGTCTGACTTCAGCTCAGGTCATGATCTTATGGCTCGTGAGTTCAAGCCCCACTTCGGGCTCTATGCTGACAGCTCACAGCCTAGAGCCTGTCTCGGATACTGTGTCTCCCTCTCTGCCCCCTACCCTGCTCCCGCTCAGTCTGTCTCTCTCTCAAAATTAAACGTTTAAAAATTAAAAAAAAACATGTTATTAACCTAAGTTTGATAAATATTTTTAAATATTTATATTTTCAAAAAATAGCTCCCCATGCCTTAGTCTTTTACTTTACTTAAAATAATAGATTACCATATTAAGTGGGAAAGGATGCAAATGATTTAGTAATTACTGTCAATAAAACTGAATACTGTTCCTATTCTTTTAAGTGCTATCTATACTCTGTAATAGGTTACTTCATATAAAGGGATAGCTTTTAATTAAATTAATATAAAATATGTAAAATCTATTTTCATGAATTTACTTGGGCAAAATTTTTGAAAATTAAATTCTATTCATTTAATTGTGAAGTTAATGAATCTGCTGAATAGAGATAATAAAATAAAGAGGTCACTTTGTCTATAAGTAAAATTTTTTTGTAGATGTTAGAAAAATGTAAAGAAAGAAGGCATTGCCTAATGAAATCAAAACTATGAAAACATTTTGCTATCTGAAGGAAAATACTGTAAAGAATAAAATTTTGGTCAGGCTATGAAAAACAAAATGATTACTTCAGCTAAATTTATAAATGTATGACCTTTGAATTTTTTTAGCATTAAATTACTTATGATTATAAATTATAAGAGAACACTGGTTATTTTTAGCAGTTCTAGCATGTCAGCAAAATTCCCCTTACACTTTAGTCTATATTAAGGTTATTGTATATATTTATTATTGGATATGTTATAATTTTACCCTAAGTTTTGCATTTAAGCAAATTTAAGGAGTGTACTAGATTGGTATACTTAGGTTTTTTGAGCAAGTAGCATGGTACATCTAATTATATAATGCTTGTAACAAGGAGGAAAATAGTTGAAGAAGAACTATATGCCATCATCTTATGACTACAATACAAAAGTAAAATACTAATATTGAGTTTAGAATACAGAAAGACTAATGGATCCTGATAGGGTTTTCAAATTTTGCCTTTACTAAATCTGCTTCCTTTCATCATTTACATTTTACAAAGCTGAAGGATGCATTTAGGTTCAGTAAATGACTTTCAACTCGAGGCAATTTTGGGGGGCCTTGGGTTTTCAGGTGACAATTTAATAAATTAAGGATCTATAATATACTATAATCTGTGGGCATTACAAGATGAGTCATACCCTGTGGCTACAGCTCATAGTGAATGAAGGAGGAAGGCATGTCACTGAAGCAGTGTAATTCAAGAATCTAGGGGTGAGGAGTGACTTTCTCAATGGAAATTGGGGAAAATATCCTAGAAGAAATATTATTTGAGAATAATGCTGAAGGTTAATGGTATCTTAGAGAAGGAGACAGGAAAAAGGGCATTCAAGACTTAGGAAATGCAGAAATTCACCTATTCCTGGGAATGTGCAGTGCATGTGTAACCCAGGGAACATGCTAGTATGATTGGAAAGGTAAGCAAGTTGTAGCCAGAAAATGGCAGGTTTAGAGTGCCAAGATGTTATCTTTAATTTTATTATCATGGAAGGAGGAAAATTACATTTTTTTTTCTTTGAAGAAGGATCTGTACTGATTTGGTTAAGAAGCTGCATTGGTTAAGAAGATAATGGTGTTGGTAAGAATAGTGCACTGAAGGCGCAATGATAATGGCAGATAAGGAAATCAAACAACTTGACATTTGTTTAAGTGAGATGCATAAAGTCTTCAACTGAGGATAAAGCATGCATAGGCATCAAAAATATAGAGAAATTATCAGAGTGGAATTAAAAATAAACACTGACACAGATATAGAGGGGAGGGGTTGAAGATGACAGGGAGTGCCAGTTTAAATGATTGTGAAAATGGCAAAATAATTAACGATAAAGAACAATATAATTTAGAATTTTTCCAATCATTCTTCTCTTATTTAATATTATTGCCTAACTTATTAAAATGTTTTTATTTATTTACTTATTTATTTATTTACTTACTTACTTTCTTACTTACTGTTTTTAAGTAGGTTTCATACCCAGCAAAGAGCCCAACACCGGGCTTGAAATCACAAATCTGAGATCAAGACCTGAGCTGAGATCAAGAGTCGGACACTTAACCTACTGAACCACCCATGCACCCTCCCCAAATATTTTTATTCTTATTATTTGATTAACAAACATGTATTGAGTGACTACTAAGTGTCAACTTCATATGCCACCAAAAATATTGTCACGGTCTCCACATCCGCAATTATCACTCTACAATTTCACCCCTAGAAAATTGTTTGTTTAGAAACAGATATCTGGAATAAAAATACTTTAGTACCTTTGTTCTACTTCAAATTTCTTCCCTATCTTTGGCATTCTACATTTATTAAATTTAAATTCTGTCACTGAAAAATATTGTTTTCTTAGTACAAACTCATTTTTTTTGTTTTTAATATTACAATTCCTAATGATCTTGTTGTTTTATACAATCTTTTAATAATATCCTTTTTCCTTTTCTTTTCTGCTTAAATGACTCATGACTCCTCCCCTCTAGAATGCATATATAAACAAGGGTCCCAACCAAATATACCTGTCCATGATTCCATCACCATGTTAAATGGCTAACATATCAGTCTTGTTCTTTTCTGTTACCTTCTTGAAAAGCTGATACCAATTATTTACAATGTTTCCTCATCACTCATTTCTTACTGTCTTGCTGTAAGCCTGCTGTCTCTGTCTCTCTCTCTCCTGTTGTACTGAAGATCCTAAGATCCTAAACCTCGCCTTGCCAGCAGTATGGGATATTTCAGAGCACCTGCTCATTCTCAACATTCTTCCTTCCTTTGCATACTCTGGTGCCTTTGTTCTTTCTTGTGCTAACCTACCTAAACAAAACATCCTTTCAGGTTCTTGTTCCTTAGCCTTTTTCTTTTTTTCTTCCTACATTGCTCCCTTTATTAATCATATCCCTTCATACAGCTTCACTGGTGTCCAAATCAGTCTCTCTCCCCTTCTTTTTCAAGGTTTCTTAGTTACTGCCTCTCTTTTCACCTCATTTTTCTTACCTTTATGTTTCCAAAGCCTGTTTTCTGGAGTTTCAGCTCCATTTTCAAACTCAAGGTACGCAAATACAAATTCATTCTCCTTTCCTACATCTGCACTTTTCTCACATTTTTAAAAAAGTTTATTTATTTATTTTGAGATATATATAGAAAGAGTACAAGCAGGTTAAGGGGCAGAGAGAAGGAGAGATAGAATCCCAAGCAGGCTGTGCACCATGAGCACAGAGCCTGATGCAGAACTCGAACCCACAAACCATGAGAACATGACCTGAGCCTAGATCAAGAGTCAGGTGCTTAACTGACGGAGCCACCCAAGTGCCCCTGCACTGCCCACTCTGTCACTCAGGATTGAATCCATACTTCATTGTTTACAATTTTTTTGTTCTTCATGTGCAGTTACTTTGTGCTGACCTGATTGGTAATCATCCATTCTGTTTGCCAAATAAATCTTGTTGGCTCTGTATAGGGCCAACTATTGATGTATTGATTCAATCTCCTTGTGATTAATAAAGAAAATAAGTGTGAATTCAAATGTGTGCGTGTGTGTGTGTGTGTGTGTGTGTGAGAGAGAGAGAGAGAGAGAGAGAGAGAGAGAGAGAGAGAGACTTTGGCTGCCTTCTGGAAGAATTACTGGCACTATTCAATATGGTAACTGGGTTTTCAAGTGTCTCTGATGACAAAAGACATCTTGTCTTGATACATATGTGGAACATTGAGAAAAATACCTTTACTGTCATAAACTGTGGTATTTAGGGATTGTGTATTATAATATAATCCACTTTCTATTAATTGATAAACATGTTCTTTTTTCAATTCTTATAACCTCCATACTGTATTCAACCCATATGGTCCCTTCTGTAAACTGTAAGTGAAAAAATAAAATGTTCTAATTCACTTCCCAACCTTTAGCTCAATCCATTTATTTGTGCCTACTCACTACTGGCAATTATTGTTAGAACTATCTGGTAAATATTTCTCTTTCCTACTGATGTTTTATTAGTTTTCACTCACCAGTGGTATAAGATTTAATAAGAAAAAAAACCTATATTCATGAAGTTGTTTTCTTATGGTGTTTATTTATTCAATGAAAATATGTATGAAATGCCTACTATGTGCTATAAACTGTCATTGCCACATTGAATAAAACAGATAAAAATTCTTGCCCTTATGGATAATACATTCTGGTGTCATTTAAAATGGGAAGAAATTTATAGTTAAGTTAAATGCCAAAAAATCCCAGAGTATAGAATAAATAATTCATGATGTACAAGTTTACTGAAATACTGTGTGATATTTAAGATGATGCTTCTTAACACTAAGTTAACAGTATCATTCAGTGGTTAGGAATGTACGCTTTGAGGTCATATTCAAATATCAGCTCTATCTCCTTCTAGCTCAGCCTAAGATTTCTTGCTTGCAAATTGTGGACAATAATAGTACTTATTAAAATAATGTTGTACGGATTAAGTATGTAAAGTACATGATGTATAGTAATTGCTCAATAAATGCAAATATTATTATTTTCCCTGTGATAATATCCTATGCAGATATTAAAATTATGTTTTAAAGAATATCTATTCATATGTGAACATTTTCAATGAGAGTGCTGAATAAAAAAAGTGCTAAATATAAAGCACAGCATCAAAACTTTATATATCATCTTAATGCTATAATCATACAAATCTTAATCAACTTGTCAATTTACTTTATTAAAAAGCAGGAAATAAAGGTTTATATAACATACAGTTTTAGTTTAGAATATTCTTATACAATGTCTTTTATATCTTTAAGATTTTCCCAATTCCAGGATTCAAGTTATAGTACAAAGTGGTAGCAATTAAAACAATATGGTAATGGCATAAAAACAGATACGTAGATCAACAGATGGGAAAATCCAGAAATAAACCCATAATTATATGGTCAATGAATTTTCAACAAAGTAGGGAAAAAGATAGTCTCTTCAAGAAATGGTGTTGGAAAAACTGGATGTACAGCTACATGCAAAAGAATTAAATTGGATCACTTTCTTACACCATACACAAAAGTAAGCTCAAAATCGATTAAAGTCCTAAATGTGAGATATGAAATCATAAAAATCCTTGAAGAGAGCACAGGTAGTAATTTCTCTGACATTGGTTGTAGCAACATTTTTCTAGATATGTCTCCTAAAGCAAGGGAAATAAACGCAAAAATAAACTATTGAGTCAACATCCAAATTAAAAGTCTCTACACAACGAAGGAAACGGTCTACAAAACTGGAGGCTACTACTGAATAGGAGAAGGTATTTGCAAATGAGATACCTGACAAAGGATTAGTATGTAAAATATATAAAGAACTGATACAACTCAACACCAAAAAGCATATAGCCCAATTAAAAAAATGGACAGAAGACATGAACTGACATGCTCCAAAGACGACATACAGGTGGCCAACAGACACATGAAAAGATATACAACATCACTCATCATCAGGGAAACAGAAACCAAGACTACAATAAGATATCACCTCACATGTCAGAATGGCTAAAATAAAAACCATAAGAAACAAGAAGTGATAGTGAGGATGTGGAGAAAAAGGAATCTTCTTGTACTGTTGGTAGGAATGCTAATTGGAAAATAGTATGGAGGTTCCTCAAAAAATTTAAAATAGAATTACCCTATGATCCAGTCATTAACTACTCAGTATTTACCCCCAAAATAAAAATCACCAATTGAAAGTGATTTACAGTTTATTGCAGCATTATTTACAATAGCCAAACTATGGAAGCAGCCCAATTGTTCATCAACAGATGAATGGAAAATGAAGATGTGGTGTGTGTGTGTGTGTGTGAATAATACTATTTCATTCCTATGTGGGAATTAAGAAACAAAACAAATAAGCAAAGGAAAAAGAGAGAGAGAGAGAGGGACAAACCAAGAAACAGATTCTTAACTATAGAGAACAAAGTAATTGTAAATAGAGAGGAAGTGGGTGAGGGGTGAGTGAAATAGATGATGGAAATTATAGAGTACACTTATCATGATGAATAAGAAAAAGAATGAAAATAAATGCATAAAATACATGAATTATAAAACAGTCTGTTTACTACTTGTTAGTTTTGGATTATTTATACCACTTTGTGTTTCATCCATTCTTAAAACAATTAAAAGTAAATTATATTATTTTATAGAAAACCCTTATATTACCAAAAATTCTTACTCAAATAATTTGTAGCATTGATGATTCACAGGAACTATTCATATTCTCATTAGCTAACAAAATAATGATCAAATTTTATACAGTAGTTAAATAAAGCACATTCTGTTGTAGTAAAAAAGTAATTTTACCATAAAACACATTGAGTAATATATTTCGGGCAATAACAACAAGTACTAGATGGTATTTCACGTAGATGTTTTTTCCATGAAGATAACAAAGCTATATTTTTTTTGTTCTGTCTTATTTCAAGCAAAGTATATCTACAAGTTCTGATTCTGCATGGTTTAAATAATGTTCATTTCCTCTTTTCTCCTCTCCTTTATAAAAGAATAATGATACTAAGTGTTGGCTCAACTAGATGATTAAGGAAGAACCTGCCAAAATTAGAATATTATAAAGTATCATGAAATTATAATTTTTTAAGCACAAATACTGCATGTCATTGGCAGTGCAAACTGTCTCTTGAGAACCAAAAACTATCAGTAAGTGTCTATTATTTTTTTACCTTTTATTCATTGGCACATCACAGTAAGATGTTAAAATACTCTAAATAAATAAGCAATGAGAATCAACACCTGTAGTTTAACTAATTCTTATCCTTGCTGCTTTGAATTAGGAAAGAAAGCAAGCATGAAATAATTCCTGTTATGTTTAAGACTGTGAGAGACCTAATAGAACACTGGAAACATAAAAGTAAATATCTTTGTTACTGAAATTTCACTTTTAAATACAGAAACTATAAATCCTTTTACAAGGTGACATGTGAGGGACACCTGGGTGGCTCAGTGGGTTAAGCCTCTGGCTCTTGATTTCGACTCAGGTCATGATCTTACGGTTTGAGACATTGAGCCCCATTGCAGGCTCTGCGCTGATAGCATGGAGCCTGCTTGGGTTTCTCTTTCTCCCTCTCTTTGTCTCTCAAAATAAGTAAAAAACATTAAAAAAAAGTGATAGGTGAGATGCAGAAAAGTTACCCACATATGTAAATTGATAGCAAACCTTTTTTTTTTCTAAAAGCATAAGTGAAATGTCCTTTTGCATAAATTTTATTATTGATGACTAACTATAGGATTCAAATAAAATGAATCTGCTTGACCAAAATTTTTAACCACATATTGTAACCACATATTGTAAAAAGCACACCATTCATAGAACCAAGGTCTCTGAGAATTGAAAATATTTATTTTCAGATTTGTTTATATATGAAACATTTATATTTCAGATATTTATTTCAATTTCTCCTCCAGGGCAGGAAGAACTTTGCTAATATTCCTTGCTTTGTTCCTCAGCTTCTTTTTTTATTTTTTAAAGTTTTATTTATTGAAGTAATCTCTACACCCAACATAGGGCTCCAACTCACAACCACTGAGATTGAGTCTCATGCTCTTCGAAATGAGTCAGCCAGGCACTCCTCTCCCTCAGCTTCTATCTCACTCAAGGTTATCAGAATCTTTGATAACATTCAGTTTCAATTGTCTTACTGTTTTCATAGAGCCCACATTAGCTTCGTTTATTTTTCAACTAGGTGAAATCTATCAAGGTTCATTGTCTGTTAACTGATAGGTCATGTGAATCACCTCAGATTCCATCAAATTTAACTAAGGATTATAAATGCTCTCGAATCAACAAAGAGAAAACTTAATTGATAGGGACACTCTTAACCAAATGACAAGCATGTAACAAATATACATTTGGTGGGGCTCTTTTAACCTTTTTGAAACTCTAATTTCTGGTTATGTGTTATGTTTAAACATGTGGTAAAGCTCTAAAAACTCAGTTTCCTTCTATTTGGAATCTTCCCATGTTTGTTTCAAAATTAGTGCTGAACTTATAGAGCCAATACTGCCATGAACACAATGTGCCACTACTATCCACTCCTTTCTCTTTTCTGTGGCTATTTTATTTTCCCCCATAGTTGAAATCTACAAATGCATATGTTAGAAATTTTGAAGAGTTATTTGTAGCACTCTGAATCGTTCAAAGTGTAGTGCCCAAAAGGTACAAAAAGTGTCATCGTATTTTTTAATATGGTCACTCTATTTTTCATATGAGAGCCAAAAAAAGAAAAAAAATGGAGGAAGAGATATATTTTTCTTTCAGTTCAGCATATTTATTCTGTGCCCATTTTCATTATTTGACCATGGTAGGGCAGTGAGGAGGCTGTTAGAATTCTGGAAAATAGGTTGGTGATCAGTTTCAGGATTTATTTTTGTGAATTTTACACTTTTCTTTTTTTTTAGAATTTTTTTAACATTTTATTTTATTTTTTGAGAGACAGAGAGAGACAAAGTGCAAGAGAGAGGCAGACACAGAATCCAAAGCAGGCTCCAGACTAAGCTGTCAGTATAGAGCCCGATGTGGGGCTCGAACCCACAAATGCGAGACAGTGACCTGAGCCAAAGTCGGACATTCAACCAACTAAGCCACCAGGCGCCCCTACATTTTTCTGAGCTTTAGAATTACTCGATTGTAAAGAGGCGGGATCATAACATCTTAGCCAGATGCATTTGAAACTCTAAAATTATTTCTAAACATAAAAGTATTTTTCAAACTGGGCAAAACTTTTTTTTTTACTCAATTTATTCATTAAAGAGCATTTTAAATCCTCAGAGTTAATATTGCATACCAATCCAAACAGAAATACCAATGTACAGTTTAAACAGAGCCAAAGCTCTGTCATGGTTTTCTCCTGGAATATTACCAAAAGTTGTTATTTAGAATCTAATCAGAAGTTAGGTATTTTACAGAATAAAGATAAATATAACTGTAGCTATTCCAAATAATTGACAATGCATGTGAAAGGTATATACATCACTTCCTATTATGAAGAAAAGAAATCCTTACATTTTCTTTTAAATGGGTTAATTAAAATATAATTCATTTACTGTAACATTCACCTTTATTAATATACAATTCGATGTGTTTTAGTACATTACACAATCTAATTTTTGAACACTTTGTCCCCCATCCAAGAAACCTTACACCTATTAGCAGCTTCTCACCAACCTTCCCTCCAGCATCCCCTCAACCCAAGGCTAATTCTATCTCTATACATTGTCTATTCTGGACATTTCATACAAATTGAGTCATAAAATATGTGATCTTTTGTAACTGGCTTTTTAAACTTAGCACAAGATTTTTAAGGTTTATTCAAGTTGGGCCGTGTATTGATACTTCATTTTTTTGTGTGCCAAATTACATTACATTATATCACATTTTATTTATCTATTCATTGGTTAATGAACAATTAGTTTATTTTACTTTGGGGCTATTATGAATAATGCTGCTATGACACTGGTATGCAAGTTTTTCTGTAAATATATGTTTTCATGTCTCTTCTACATTTACTTAGGAGTGGAATTGTTAGATCATAGAGTAACTTTATGACTAACTTTGTGAGGAATTGTTCAACTTTTCCAAAGGAGTAATACTATTTTAAGTTCCCACCAGTATCTTTTTGATTATAGCCATAAGAATGGGTGTGGTTTTTATGTTCATTTTGCTAATTACTAATGATGCTGAACTTCTTCCTCTTTTCCATGCGATGAAAAGGATTATACACAAAACTGTTTTGAGTTTCTTTAAGTTTCAAACACATTCTTTGTCCATCAACTTTCTTCCTGCCCTCAAAACCACTTAGTTCCTTCAACACATTTAAGCTTCATTCCTTGATGGTTTTAGATCATGCAATCCTTTTAGAATCAGAAAACATTTAACCCTGGTAAAGAGTCATGACTGGAAAATAATTAGATATATATTGCTACATATCTTAATTACTATTGGGACAGGTAGTTGTCTGCATGAAATTAAAGCTATTGTGTTGAAAGCTACTAATTCTATAGATAACTTTAAAAGAATGGAAAAGTAGATCCAGAACAAATGAAGAAATAAATGGTGTCCTGCATGGGAAAAACCATTGGTGTAAAGATGCCATTTCTCCCCAAGCATCTGGAACTCTAATGCCACATCAATAAAAATATTGCCTGGATCTTTGGGGATGTTGACCTAGCAATTGTTCCACATGTAATCAGGACAATAAATTTTTAAGTGTGGACAGGAAAATTGCACAAAATATTAAGCATAACGTGGGGACCTGACTTACCAGATCATCTCCTATAAGGATACAGTAATTAAACTGTGCTGTTGGTACAATAATAGATAGAATAGTGAGACAGAATAGAGAGTTCAGATACACTCCCATGTTGTAGCATTCCAACTCAGTAGAGAAAGAATGTAAAAGGTTTTGAAACCTTTGAACCTTTGAAACCTTCACTAAAAGGTTTTGAAACAATTGGCTATCTATTTGGAGAGAAAAAGTTAATATTATCTACCTCACACCTCAAGAAAATAAATTCCAGATGGATGAAAGATCTAAATGTAAAGAATAAAATGATGAAATTACTAGGAGAAAATACAGAAGAGTATTTAAAATCTTGGGGATTCAGGAAGTCTCCCAAGATATTAAATCCCAGATCCATAGATAGCAATGGTTAACACTGGTTAAAATCTAGTATTGAGATAAGGTGCAAGGTATACAGTAATATCATACACGGTTGGCAGAGGTGTAATTGATACCTTATTAGATAACAATTTTTTCAGTTCTTATGGAAATTTATAATAGGCATTATCTTCCATCCAATATTCATTTATTTGTTCCTTCAACAAATATTTATTGGGTACCTTTTTATGGTTCAGGCAACTGTACTTTGTATTGATAATAAATTAGTGAAGAAGACAAGATCCCACTCATGTACTTTATATTTTAGATGGAAGAGATAAGCAATAAATAATGAAATAAATAACTTATCTGATAATGATAAGTCTAATAAAGAAATAGTGTGATTTGATAGAAGGCAACTGAACTCCTTATGTTGTATATATTTGACAACTTATACTACCATTGCAGAGGACTTCTGTGGTGCTCCTTTAATGAGAGACCATTCCTTTGAATATTCTAATTGGATACCAATTTACCCACTGATCAAAATATTCAGAAAAGTACTGTGCTGTAAGACATACAAAGATCTTAGCACTTGAAGATCTTGCAGGTCTATTTGAAAAAAAGGAAAAACACTTGAGAATGTATTTACTAGTCAATTTATAGACCAAATGGTGAAAATGTGCTGAATAAATGGAATATACATTAACTTCCTGTATACTAAAGTGGAAGTAAAAAATTGTGAAACATTTTAAACTCAAAACTGCATGTTAATTGGACTGGTAACCTAGTCTCTGGAATATACCATGAATAGTCTTATTATCCAGCACAATGCGTTATTAAGACCTCGAGGTTGGTCCTAAACACTTCCTAATTCTGCCTGAACTGGTTAAGTATATCCACACTGCACACAATCCAGCACTTAGTTTACCTATGTAATCCACCGTTCACATATAGAGTACAAAATCTTCTGGTTCATCTAAGAGCTCCACAGCATTGCATATAATAATCACTTATGATTCTCAATGGGAATCTTCTTTAACTACCAAGTCTGAGCACTCAGAGGTGCATTTAAAGCATAATTAAAATCCTCTTCCAAATTCATCCCTTAGAGAGTTGTTTAAATGAGGAAAACAAAGCATATTTTATTTAATTAACTATGACATGGTTAGTGGAGTGGACATCGATTATTATTTGGAGCTCCTCTCCTCAATGATTTCAATTTAGGAAGAAGAAAATCAATTGTTATTGTTGGCAGAAAGGAACTGATACCCAAACTGCCTTCTTTTCCAGGATCCAGCTACCACTGAATCTGAGTAGAAATTTGGTAGAAAAAAAGGACCTTTGTAGTACAGGAACACTGCTAAAGGAAAGCATTACTAATTAAAGGTATTTTTGAAGAAAACAACAGGAAGTAAAAATACATAATCAGGGACTGATAATGATGGAGTGAGACCCATCAGTAGAGAAAGTTAAATGCCAGGAAATTTAATAAGTCTTTAATGGCTACGTAAAAATAGGTGTTAAAACAATCACATACTTTCTTTTGTATTTCATCCTCAGTTTTGATTTTTAAGATAAGGCAGTAATTGATATAAGGTATTGATAAAAGCAGTCACACTTTCATTAGAGTCATTCATTATGAATATGGAGACACGAAGGTTAAAAAACTAAATGGATAGCTTCCTAAAGTTAACTATTCATTGTATTTGTGGTTAATGCCAAATTTTGTTATTTACAAGGCCATATTCATTTCAGAAAAATGTCACTAAAATAGTACCACACCAGATATATCCAAAGGAAACCTATATGGTCATTATGTAATTTCTATCATATCTTGAGCATATACCATGCTATTTCATATCTTCGTGTCTTTGGAATTTTTCTCTGTAATACACCACTCCTTCTCTTCTCAACTTCCAATTCAATGTCATCCTTTAAGGCCAAACTTAGGGTCACAATTTATGCAAAACCTTCTGAGAATTCTTCAGTTAATTCTTTATTCTGGTTCCCTTGGCACCTTGTCAATATTTTGACTATGGCTCTGAACCTATTTACTTGTTTTTGTTGCTTTCTTCCAACATACTCAATTTCTTAAAGACAGAGTTCATGCCTTCCATATACATAATGATATCATCTACCAAATTTTCTTTCATTTGGTTGGCAAACAAATATTTGTTAACCTGAAGAGCATAAAGGTATCTAAGATCACAGATTAGTGAACAATTTTATAAAATCTGTCTTACAATTTTTCTTTGTCACACTGATGTAGAAAACACCTTTTAAAGAGTTAATTTTCATAAGAGTTTAAAAATACATTAGAATATTTTTATGAAATATACTTTGAAATCCTATATTGTTTAGCATTTCAAAGAAATTCTCCCACTAGCCCCTTTCCATTTTAGAAACACACACTCAATCTGGATGGATTAAATGGGCAATTTAGCATTTTCTGAATTTTGTTCTAGGAGAAATAAAGTTAATAAGTGTTCACTGAAAAAGTATTTCAAAGGACAGGTGTGTTTCAGACACACTAACTACAATAGTCTCCTTATTTTTGAAAATTCACAATACGCATTAGTATATTAGATTCTGAACAGTTTTGTAAACAATAATCCTGTTTAACTTTAACTCAGCGTTTCTCAAATATATTTGATATATTTTTTTGTGATTCAACAAACTTTAGAATTACTTAGTATCTATTTATAAAAATGCTAGAGTATATTTATTACTACCAGCAAGTTATCTGGAGGGAAAATCATCTCCAGAATGCATTTTCCATACATTGCAGGTGTAGTTTAACACTGCAAAGATCTCTTTTTATACTAAACCTTTCTTTATAAAATAAAGCATACGAGCATTTTATAAACTATTTAAGGATATATGACGTGGTTTGCAACAATACTATGAATATGGCTCTGGGGGTCAGCTGTCTTCAGATAGGTGCAGGGATTAAGACCACCCAACGCTGTATGTTCACTTTGGAAAATTTTTATTAAAAAATAAAATTGAGAAACAGAATGATAGCTTTCTTGACCTTGAAAGAGTCTTTAGCCATAAGTTCTTTTCATTGTCCATATGTAGGGAAGCTAACACAAATAAATCTAACAGCTCTTGTTATCTACTGTAATGTATTCGTACTTTTAAGTTGTGTTTGTTATCCTTGGAGCTAAATGAAATTGCACCAACTGTGAAAGTGTCGCGCAGCTGTCTCTTTTTCCTTCCCTAATAACTTAACAAGAATTGGTAATCTATAAGTAGCATCATTTGCCCACTGTAACCTTGAGAAGATTGCATTTCAATTTCTTCTCAGTATATTGAAGTGAAGATGGTAGGTACCTTATCATGTACATATTCATCAAGATTTCTCCAGCTTCATGTTGTTTTTCAGATTAAATACTTCTGTCAGTATAAAAGATGAATATATATTTTTAAAAAGTTTATTTGTTTTTGCCAGATAAGTCACTTTTATGTCTGTGAATCCTTTTCCAATGCTAAGTCTGTGAGCCTCAATGGTTTCTGGAGTGTTGTGCAATAGAAAGGGAGATCAAAAGGCCCGTTTACTAAGCTTTCAAAAAGCTGCTTAACAAAAATCTCAAATTAGCAACAGTATTTATCAAGCACAATATGCCCGTCAGTTTCTACAGTGTACAGAAATAAAGTATAAGACATACGGCTTGTTCTCAACCTAGACTGAAAGATAAGATGTACATTTTTTAAGATGCACATTTTTAAGCATAGCTATATGATACATGCATTATACATTCTCACAATAAAGTAGTTAATGGTATAATGTTAGAAAACATAGCATACATGGTACCATATAAAAAATGAAGGCAAAAGAAGAGAGAGAATATTCAGTGTGCATTGGGAAAAAGAGAAAGTCATCATCAGTTCATGAAAAGCAAATAATTTTCTTTTTGAGCTGCTGGCACCTTGCTGGTGACTTTGTAGGCTTCTTGTGAGAATCATCTGATATATTTGTGAAAGTGCTTCCTAAACTGAAATCTTCTATAACATGTAAAATATTAATATCATATGTATAGGCCTGCGAATCATTTCCTGAATACTTGCTGAGAAATAAATCATTATAGGTATAAGATCCCAAATTTACTTACACTCAGTTTTTAATAGTTCAGAATCTAGTGATCCACATTATGCTAGAAGTTAGCATCTTATTCCAGTTAATAATGATGTGGCATCTCAGGCTAAATGTCCTCCTTTCCTAGCTTTGACCTCAATTAAGTTAACCTATGTGCTCATTTCTTCATCTATAAAGTGAGGAAAATAGTATGGTGTATTTTGTACGATTTTTGAGAAGAGAAAATAAGTTAATATAAGAAAAGTGCTTAAGAACTGTTCCTGTCACATGGTATACATTCAAAATCTGTTGGCTACTCTTGTAGCTACTCTTGTACCATGTTCCTAGGTTAGATGCTGTTTTAACATCAGAAAACTGAGGGACAAACACCATATGATTTCTTCCATAGGTGGAATTTAAGAAACAAAACAAGTGAGCATAGGGGAAAATAGAGGCAAACCAAGAAACAAAGTATTCTTTAAAAATGTTTTATTTATGGACTCCTGGGTGGCTCAGTCGGTTGAGCGTCCGACTTCGGCTCAGGTCATGATCTCGCAGTGCGTGAGTTCAAGCCCCACGTCTGGCTCTGTGCTGACAGCTCAGAGCCTGGACCCTGTTTCAGATTCTGTGTCTCCCTCCCTCTGCCCTTTTCCCGCTCATGCTCTGTCTCTCAAAAGTGAATAAATGTTGAAAAATATTTAAAAAACTAATTTAAAAATGTTTTATTTTTGAGAGAGAGAGAGAGAGAGAGAGAGAGAGAGAGAGAGAGAGAATACGAGTGGGGGAGGGGCAGAGAGAGAGGGAGAGACAGAATCTGAAGCAGGCTGCAGGCTCCAAGCTGTCAGCACAGAGCCTGATGCGGGGCTCAAACTCATGAACTGCAAGATCATGACCTGAGCTGAAGTCAGACACTTAACCGACTGAGTCACCCAGGTGCCCCCCAAGAAACAGACTGTTAACTATAGAGAACAAACTGAGGGTTACCAGAGGGGAAGTAGGTGGGGGATGGGTGAACTAGGTGCTGGGGATTAAGGAGTGCACTTGTGATGAGTACCAGGTGATGTACAGAAGTGTTAAATCACTAAATTGTACATGTGAAAATAATATTATACTTTATGTTAACTAACTGGAATTTATATAAAAACTCACGAGGGAAAAAAAAGAAAAATGAGAGAAGTAAACATTCTAGAGTAACACAATGGAATCCTCATAGGCACTGGCATCAGGCTTCATTGTGTCTGAACTGTAGCCCCTTCACCATAACCTATCTAGGGCATCCAAGCTCTATTTCTCCCTCTAATATTATCCCAAGTCTCCTGTCAACTCCTGAACAACAGAGGCAAATGCATCAGCTCTTGTTGTTGATTTTGTATAAGAAATATTTACCTATTTACTATAGAATTCTGTGTTATGTGTGGGTCAATATCCTATATTTCAGCTGTAATATAGACCAACCAGCACTTTAGACAAAAGACTCTTTGTACATTACTCTCAAAACTAATGATAGTTTGTTGTTTTTAGAATGATTTCGAGCAAGAATTTGAGTACTGGCTCTGCCAACTATTAGGTATGTGATCCCTTCAGTCTATTTCCTCATGTAGTATTAGGAGTCATAAAGTTACAGGTGAGAGAGTCTGCATTGTATGAATGGAGGTCTGGGTCCTTGGATTATGCAGAAGATTTATGTAGGGATCCATGTTCAGAATAAAGACAGTCAGGAGGAAAGTAGCAAGCACAAAATAGTTAACTAAAGTGAAAGTACACTCTCAAGGTAGGAGAGTGGACAGGTTCCGAGGTGGAACCAGCCCCTAGGTTGTTTTGGGATTGGATTTTCATTGGGTCTTTCTGGGCTAGAAGGAGCTGTGTCATACAGTGGGGTGGTATCTAACAGAGGCTGCTCCCAATCATTTGGGGGTGTCCTCCCTCAGGTTGGGAGGGGGAATATTTGACCCTATAAGGTTTGTACTGGAAACATTATGGCAGCCTTTCTCCATCAGGGTACTATAATCACAAAGCAAATGCATTATAATGAGTCTAGGCGTTACCCTTGTAGCAGAGGTAGAAGAGTAGAGCATGTGTTCTGCACCTGTGACTCTTGATCTGTTAGACCCACAGTCATGGAAGCCACAAAGTCACAATGCTGAACTTAAAATGTGTAGCTTATTTAAATATAATCCTTGTCCCCAGTTCAAGTCTCTATCATTCCCCTTCAAGGATTTGGGGCTCTGACTCAGAGTGTTCCTTCGTTGCTCATGTCTAGCTTCTACCTAACAATAATAAAGATTGCATGTGCAACTTGCCTTAGAAAATGAGAGTAATGCATGCTGATTAGTTTCCCATACCTAATAAGCACCAAATGTTAATATCTGCTTTTATATTGTTGCTACTCAATTTTTTTTTTTTTGCTTTTCTTCATTATCCTTCTCTTCTTGTTGACTTTGTTTCTTAAAAAAAAATTCTTTTTCATCCTCCTCTTCTGCAAACCATTCTCATGTTCTTTCTTTTTCTGGACCATCTTCTTGAATCCTGTCCTTATATCCCACATGCAGGTCTATCACTATATATGTTACATTTTCTCACATATATTTATTCTCCATTCATTCCAGGTGGCATTCATACTGGACCCTTATTTTATAATTCCAGTACTGTTATCTTACACCCTTCGTGTTTTCATATAAAACTTCAGATTTAATCAAGAGATCCATTCACTAATTAAATCCTCCCACAAACTAGTCCTAACTTCTCATAATTTCTTAATGTCATGCACTGTCACAGTTATGACATTGCTTTTCTAATATAAATAATTACTTCTAAAGCCATGGAATTCTGTGAGGAATTTAGGCAAAGTCTCATATACAAGCTAATTATCCCATGTTACCACCAGGGGAAACCAACAGGAGTATTTATACATATTTGATTTGCTTTTCTAATTATTACAATGTTTCATCATCACAAACCAATTTGAGGAACACTTGGGATATCTGAACACTTGAAATGTGCATATGTAGGGACTATTGCTAGCCCCATATCTAGGTCAAATTTTGCTTTTACTTTACTATGGATCTTCTCCTGCCTAGTTTCTTAATCTTAATATTTCAAAGATATTTTTGTTGAATATAAATATCGATCTAACTGTGTATATACTAAATTCTGTTTATATAATTTTAATGAGTTGTCTGAGAATTTGCCAGTATTCTTTGCATCCATTTGCAGTACTTATTTCTCTAATGTGTAAGACTTGTCAACTTTAGAAAAATCTAGGTGCTTTCCCAGTCTTGTTGACAACATGAGGAATCTTCCTTATCTCTCCAAATATATAGCTTCTTTTAGAAATGTTATTTTGTAACTCATTATGTTACAAATGAAAATGTTATTTTGGGACTGATTTCTTTTAATATTCTCAAGCTTTAGGATCTATAAATACATCCCAGAGAAGTTCTGCAATATGTTTTTAAAAATAAAAGTATCTTTAGGATAAATTCATAAACACATCAGGGAACAACCAAAGGATAAAGCCTATTTGAATACACGATTCACTGTTTAATTTAGTTATTTACTAATCAAGAAGTGTGGTCTTCTTTTTAAGTGTCAGATCCTTGGTTGAACCCAAGTTCATATATAAAAGAGAGTATGACAAGTCATGTTATCCATTAACTTTACTGATCCTTAAAGGAGTATTATTTTCCATAATTATAAAATGCCATGTGGTGAACCTCCAGAGGTTCACAACATAGCAATGGAAGTAACTGACTAAATAAATTAATAATTTTAAATGTTAAATGCTCTGTAATGGAGACAATAGAAAGTTCAGTAAGAGTATTTGAAACTTAATTAGAAAATTTTCCACAGAAGAAGTAACAAGTTTTTCTGGGTCTTAAACTATAACCATTCTACAAGTTATAAATTCAGATGGGAAGTTATACAGAAAGAAAACAGCATGAATGAGGAAAATACTGCATGTATTTTCTCTGTTGGTATTGTTGTGTTGGGTGAACAGGTGTGGAACGGTGATAGATTTGAAAGGGAAGGCAGATAGGGGGCGCCTGGGTGACTCCATGGGTTAAGCTTCTGACTTTGGCTCAGGGTCATGATCTCGTGGTCTGTGATTTCAAGCCCCCCGTCAGGCTCTGTGCTGACAGCTCAGAGCCTGGAGCCTGTTTCAGATTCTGTGTCTCCCCCCCCTCTGTGGCCCTCCCCCTCTCATGTTCAGTCTCTCTTGCTCTCAAAAAAAAAAAAAAAATTGAAAGGGAAGGCAGATGTAAAAACTCAGAGGACAGAAATGAATGAGCTTTTGTTGAAGACAAATTATTGGCAAGATAGTTTACAATCATCATTTTATCTTATGTGCACAGAGATACAGGGTCAATACTGTGCCCCGTCATTTAAAAATGAAAAATCGAAGTGCTTGGATAGCTCAGTCGGTTGAATGTCTGACTCTTAATTTTGCCTCAGGTCATGATCCCAGGATTGTGAGATTAAGCCCTGTGTTGGGTTTGGCACTGAGGGTGGAGCCAGCTTGAGATTCTGTCTCTCCCTCTGTCCCTCTCCCCAACCCCTATCTCTAAAAAAAAATTAAAAAAATAATTAAAAAGGAAAAATTGAAAATGTAGAGAGGTTTAGCATTTCCAAAGGTTACACAGCTAAACTGTAGAACTGGATCCAAAGCCTGAAATACTTGACCACAGAGTTTGCCCTGTTTCTATCCCTTGTACTGCCTCAAGAAGTCACTGAAGAGTAAAGAGTGAATTGCAAAGAATCGTATATTACAAAATAGATACTTTGTTAAGTAGGCAGTACAGAGCCAACCTGTTTCGTTAGCATGCAAGTGGCATTATCAATCTAGGTTTTCTACCATAACTTGGGTAGCAATATGCACAATAGAATAGAGCAAGAGAATCTAGGACAAAGAAGATAAGGGTGAAAATTACAGCAGTAATGATAATAAGAATTAAAAGTTACTGAACACTCACTATGAGTCAGTCATTATGCTAATACTCTACAGATTATCATTTAATACTCAACAAAAATCCTTAAAGGTAGGCACTTTTACTACACTCATTTTTCAAATATGGAAGGGTAACCAATTACTCCAGGTCTGTATCAATTTTAGCCTTAAAAATCCTGTGTTTCAGGAAGTCCTGTCTATTGCAAACCAAGATTGTAATTCACCCAGGACCAAACAACTAGAATATAGGGAAACCAGAATTTAAATTAAGATAATCTGATTTTGAAACATGTATATATTTGGGCAAGCTACTTAATTTGTTTATGGTTTAATTTCTTTAAGAGGAGAGTGAAGATAACGTCAATTTTCACCTCAAAGAATGTTTTAATGATGAAAACAAAATGCTGTAACCCGTGGGAATGCTTAGGCTGCTGTGTGGCACATCAAAAGTGTTCAGCACATGTTACCACTTTATTCATATCTGTACTATAGACAGAATGGACAGAGTCAACTAAGGGCTCAGTTTTATTTTTGTGTGGGGAGTTATGTTTTGTTGTTGCTGTTTTTAACTTAATAGTCTGACTAGATAGTAACTATTAATTTAGGAAGAAGTTGAAAAGGAATAGATTTACTTGGAAAAAAAATAAGATTTATGCTTAAAATACTGAATTTGAAGTGCAACATTCTCAATATGTATCCTTAGTCTATTCCAGCCTGTAAACAGTAGGAATTAGATGCAGGCGGACAAGGTTTCATAATACTGAGTTACAGGAATTTAACACTAATCCAAGTGGACTTTTGCTATTGCATTGACAACTTCGGGGTGGTAAGCTGCCATTTTCATATCTTGACATATATATCTACATATCTCTATCTGTATTTATATATATGAGGCAGAGGAAGAAAAAGGAGAATAGAAAGGGGTATGAGTATGTCCTCAAAGGCAGCTGTAACTCAAAAAATTTCCAGTATCATGCACTCATGCTGTAATTATTCCCATAACACTTTAGAACTCATGATAAACAGGTATCTTATTTGATTACCAAATATGTCTCAGTAGCTGATATCTGTGTGCTAAAAATAACTCTGAAATGGAAGTCAATGAAGCTAAAATTGTTAAAAAAGCAATTCAGATGGCTGAAGATGCCTTTTCTGAAAGGAATGCATGCTGGTAAATTCAGAACTTTAGCAACTGTAATCATGTAAATGTTTCTCTTTGGATTGAATTTCCTCAATGATAATGTTGTTAGTCTGACAGTCTATTTTAAAGGAGATAGTACACATATTCAGGTCAATACAGCAACCATGCATGTGTATCTACTATGTGCCAGACACTGATTTAAGCGCTTTGAATTAAAAATTACAAAAAAACAAGGATGTCTGTTTCCTACTCAGACTCTGTTAAATAGTTCAGAAAGACACCAGATAACTATAGTTTAAGGGGATAAGAAGCCAAATAGATGTTTGGAAGGTACAAAAGCAAAATAGTCATCTTTCATTCAAAATGGTTTTCTCAGTGAAGGTACCACAATTTAATCATTCATACATCCAAACTGGGAGCCTGGTTTCTTTCCCTTATTCTCTACTTCAAATTCATTAACATCCTTTACCTCCACCATATTCCAGTGGCACTTTTTACTTCATGCTGGTATCATTGTCCACAAGAAGAATTATAATTGCCTCTGGCCTCTACTCAATCCTGCACATAACATATGCATCTGATTATGGGGTGTCCCCTTTTAAAATCCTGTATTTCATCTCTGTATTAATTATATACTTTTAGTCTAGTATATAAAGATAATAAAACATGGATTGAGTAATGTATGAGTACAGTAAATGAATTAACCTATCCTCTACTGGACTACCCAGGCTCATCTTTGACTTTCCCACAGATAGCAGGTCATCTAGCCCAACAGAGGTGCTGGCCTGATGAATACACCATAATCCCAGACGCCTCTGGTTCTTCTCTAGGCTGTTGTTTGTTCCTCTGCTCTGTTATCCCTTTCAGTTGCATTCACATTCTGGGGTCTTTTTCACCTTCCTTAACAATTCTCAAGAAGATTTAAAATGCTCCTTTGCTTTGCTCTACATGTACTATGTCTAATCACCTCTGTGATTATAGTTATGCTATTAATTAGTCTTTGAAACTCTTGAATTGACCATGAATAACTTGAGGGCATGAATTTCATCCTGTTTATCTTTTTTGCTTTAATTCCTCATGTAATCTTTGAAACATAAGTTACCTATATTTGTTGACTATTAAAGGCGGGTATCAAGGGGGGAAGTAATGTAGAAGTACTACTGTATTCATAAAAGTAAAATAATAACAACCATTTATCAATTCATTACATTTTACAGTTTATAAAACATTTTACAGACATCATCTCACTTCAGTCTGATTAATGTGAGGTGAGTATTTATAAAGATCAAATGTAACTATGCCAAAAAGAGAGGAGGATTTTTGTCTGTTTTTTTCTTTATTTTATTTTTGCTTTTGGTTTTTTGTTTTTGTGTGTTGTTGTTGTTGTTGTTGTTGTTTGTTTTTCTACTACTGAATCCTTAAAAATGAAACCTGCAAGTATGTGTCCAATTAACTAAGGAAAAATAGCTTGAATTTTTCCATCCAAATTATTACTTCATTTGTTTTGAATCTTCTTTAAGAGCCAATGGAATAGTCTCCTGATACAGAGAAAGACTTATAATTCAAAATATTCTTTGCCTTTCTAGATCAAAGAGAGAATTTTTACAAGGTTTAATCACCAGTAAAGATCTGAAATCTTCCATAATATATGTGTTTTACACACGTCATCAATGGAAGTTCTCTTCCCTCATGTTTCCCTTTCTGGGGAATTTTGGATCACGTTTTTTTCTGAGCAAAGATTTTCCAACTTAGTGCACCTATGAAGCATTTGCAGTAGTAGTTTCATATGCAATTTCTGGGATTAATCCCTGTAATTGTTGTTTGGTAAACAGCGGGGGGCTCAGTAATCTTATTTAATTAGCACTACATCTCATTCTGATATAGTGATCGATAGATCATTAACTTTGAAAAATATTAATGAATGTAGCCTAATAGCTACGATTGTCAGTGAATGCCCATTTGCTGCTTTTTGGTGTCAAGATATCAATATCTTTAGGCCTTAGTTTACTTACTTATGAAATATAGGTTTTTGTACATATTTACACACTTTGAGAGAGACAGAGAGACAGAGATCTTAACAGTATGTGCCAGAGAGAGAGAGAGAGAGAGAGAGAGAGAGAGAGAGAGAGAGATCTTAATAGTATATGCTAAATTATGCTAGTCAAATTGAGGACATAGATGAATAAATGTAAAAGCTGTTATTTACTAGGTATTTTCTCATACGCATGTAGTGATTTAAATTAATATATTCATGTATCAATTCAATTAATATTCATAATCACTTTACACAATATTCACAATAATATAATATTCACAATATCACTTTTCTTAGTGATGGTATTTTTATCCTCATTTCATAGAAGAGAAAAAGAATCATAAAGAAGGTACACAATTCAGTCAGGAGCCTATGCTTTTTGGTCAAAGCAAGACTGAAATCCAAGAACTTTGCTTTAGAGACATCTACTCTTCACCTTTAACAACTATATTTGGATATTGCCTACAAAAAAAAAAAAGGAGAGGGAGGAAGTGAAGAGAATATTGGAACAGATTCAACTGCATACCCATATTTGGGGGATTTTCTAAAACATTTTGTATTTTTGACACAATTTTCTTAAACTGCTACTAAAATTCAAGACTGTTTCAGAGGAGCAGTTAGAATGGTGTCTTTAAATATTTTCTACCCTCTGACAATATAACTTTATATTTAAAAGTTCATAGAAATGTCTAAAACAAAGTCATGAAAGCTCCAAAATAAAACTTAACAGAAATAAACATCATCCAATGGAAAAAAAAAATTATCACTAAATATGAGAAAGCATCCAATTGGATTTTAATAAAAATGCAAATTAAAACAGCAGTATGATAGCAATACCCATCTTTCCTAAACTACATCTTTTAGTGTTTTCTAATCCCTTCTTTGCTCTCCCCATCCTCTGCCATAAACTTTATTATTGTTTCTTAAGTATGGTCTTGGGTACTTTATCTTCTTCTACACAGTTCCCTTGGGAGATTTTATCCTCTCTTATGGTTTCAAGTAAATGTTAGAGTTCACAAATTCTATCCTCAGCCCTGGCATATTCTCTGAGGTGCAGATTCATATTTAACATTGTTGTCCCCCCAAGGAATTTAAAAGACCAAAAAGTGTTATAAAGCCATGGTGTGAAGTCAGCACAAAGTTTATTGAGTACCTCTTCTTGATAGTGTACTCCTTATCAGGCTTCAAACCTGGGATACCATCCAGGGGGCATCCATGAATTCAGTGAGCTCAGTTTTATTTTATACATCATTACAGTGAGGTATAAGCAAGATCTGTCCTAAATGTTTTAGGACATTTTGGTAAATCATCTTTTCTTATTTCTTCTCTGAACAGGTATGGTTCTCTTCTCTTTTTCCCCCTACTTATTAGGATTCTAAAATATATTTTTTTTAATTTTTTAATGATTATTTAATTTTGAGAGAGAGAGAGAGAGAGAGAGAGAGAGACAGGGCAGGAGTGGGGGAGGGGCAGAGAGAAAGAGGAAGACAGAATCCAAAGCAGGCTCCAGGCTCTGAGCTGTCAGCACAGGGCCCAATGCGGGGCTTGAACCCACCAACAGTGAGAGCATGACCTGAGCCGAAGTCGGCTGCTCAACCAATTGACAGCCACCCAGTGCTCCCCACCCACCCTGTTTTTTAATAAAATAAAATTTTAAGGCCATTTTGGCTTATACATATGCTGGTTATTAGGCTGTTCTCCAAACTCCAAGTTTATTCATCTGCTTTGAGTATAACAAAATCTAGACTCTGTTTTGGGTGCTGGGCTGAGGTTATTACACAATTTATTCCTTGTCAGTTGGCTTTCTACTAGGTTCCACATATAAGGGTATTAGAGAGCAGATGGAGAGGCAGAGAAGAGGACAGGATGCTTGCATCTTTCTGTTCCCTTGCTCAGTGAATCTCCAGTGTGGACTTCCTTTTCAGGAGTTGCCCTTCACTCAAATCGTCCAACTCAGGAGGTTCCCAAAGCAACTTCATTTTGCCTTCTCAGATGTGCCAGAACCAGCAGAGAGATGCCTCCTCCTCTGGCCTGTGATTCCAAGATATTTGGGATCCCTGCAATGAGCTCCTGGGCGCTGATAGACCCAAGTCCTTCTCTTTGTTTCTCCAGCTCAATGGATGGGAGATGCAATTATTTCCTGTATGATGATTCAGTATTTCATTTTATCTGCCTTATGTACCTGTTTAAGCAATGCTCTGTATGTTCCGTCTGTCTAAACATCTAGTGTGGTTTTGTGTTTGTTTCTAACAGGATCCTGACTAATACATTGTACTCACAGATTCCTTTCCAAAACCTTCTTTAAAAATAAATAGTTTATTACCTCAGAGGAAACAGAATTAACTTACTAAGCATATTTTGAGCACCCTCCAAATGTTAAGTATAGAGTTAAGTGCTAGGGATACTTAAGTGCCAAGGTAAGTAAAAATATTTTCTGTAGAATATAACAGTCTGGCAGAGGAGAAAGAAAAGCCATTAAAATGGAGTATGACCACAGATTAATATTTTAGCTTACAAGAATGGATACTGGATAAGGTATCAGGACATGTTTCTAAGTATGGTGGGAGTTTAGGATACAGAATGAGTGTTGAGAGGTAAGGTGAAACACATCCCATAGATATTTGTATTCCCAGTAGTGTTCTAAAGGCTATAAGAAATAGTATGGTGGTGAATCTTAATTGCATGCCTTAGAAAAATCTCTTTGGCAACAGTGCATAATGGTTAGAATGGAGGCAAAGCTGAAACCTGAGTGACCAATTAGGAAGGTTTGGCCAGTAAGACACCATGGGCAGCTGAATGAATGGAGCGACAGTTGTAAGTGGGAGGAGATGCAGCCCAGAGTTACTAACAATGTAAGACAGGTCAGATCAGCCTGTGAGGAACCTCCCATCTGGTTCACCCGATTTAAATTTCTGGAAACTTTCTTAAATATAATTAATCATTCAAAAGTCAATTACTAAGTGCCAATTTTCCCCAAATCACTACTTACAGGACACCATTACCTGTGATTTGCAGGAACCTGAAAATTAATATGATGAACATGGAACTCATTGTGTCTCTTCAAATGTTTTCTTCAGAACCCTCATCCTGTTGAACTATGCTCCCATCTCTAGGGGTCAGGTGTCTCCTCCTTGCCTCATTCCACTCACCCAGTTTCCTCAGTTTTCTCCTTCAAATCTGCTTCCCTTCATATCCACTTCTAATAGGGTCTTGTGTCAATCACTCCTCAGGGATGAAGGATGGACCATTTTAGTAATATATTCCCTTCGCTTTTCCTGTGAAAGCGCTCCTTAGATCCTTGAAATTTAATCTCATAGCACAAATTTGAACAGATGATTACTTTGCTTAGAAACTTGTGTCATTCGACTGACCCCCGTCCATCTCTCCACTTTCATGCGTCAACTTTCCTACATTATCTGTACTTTGTCAATATGCAGGTATTGTAATTTCTTAGCACTTGTCTCCTTGCTTTTGTCCCTCTGTGCCTATCTACATGCTGTTCCATCTCTATAAAGTGTCTGTTCCTTTTTCTTATCCTAACTCATAGTTATTCACTCTCAAAATTCATATCAATATCACATCCTTTGTGAAAATATAAGGTTTAGCAATTGTTTTATTTTTGTGTGAGTGTGCCTAATCAGTTTGCTGAATAGAATCACTAGGTTTATGAAATTTGTAATACAGACTCATAGGAATTTCCCCTTTATTATAACTGTCTGATTCTTATAGTCATAAATCTTCTGCACTTCAGCATGTGGCACTAGTGTTCAAGAAAAAAAATACTAAATTAACATACCTTAATTATGATAAGATCCACTTAGTTATTTTTTTTAACAAAAAAATCTCAAAACCAATAAAGGGAAATACTAACCTCCCCCCGAAAAACACAAATGATGAAGGATTCAAATGAACAAGTCATTGAAGAAATATGATAAACTAACAATCAATAAAAAGTGATTCACCATCAACATGAATTAAATAAATATTAGGTAACATAAAACTTTAATAATATTTTGACTAATCAAGTTATGATTGCAAATCCTAACAACCAATGCTAATGAGGGCTGTGTGAAATTGAAATGGTCTTAATTCAACGTTCCTGTAAGTTTAAATTGGTAAAATATTTCTTGGGAGTAACTTAGCCATATGTATGAACTATATAAAAACATCATATTTTGCACAAGTATTGATTGTCACATGTAAGACTCTAAGCAATCATTCAATTATGCAGTCCGAGATGTTTGTTATAATAGTATTTATGACAGCAAAAGCAGAAGACAAATACTCCCCAGTAATAAAGGCATGTTTAAACACACTGTGTTATAATTAACTATAATTAGATATTTAAAATATATTAATAGGTACTTTTTGGCTACACTAATGTAAATAATATAAAGAGACATAAATCTGAATACATAGTACAGCTATAAGAATACTAAAGTTACATACTTGTAAATGGGCAAAAATAAAATAGGAGAGACTATTATAAAATAGTAGGGCAAATTACCTTTTTGTGGTGGGACTATGAATATTTTTTATGCTTATACATTTTGTAAAATTTTCAGATATACCTTTTTTCATCAATTTATCTTACTTCCTTTAACAAAGTAGCCATATGGTTATTTAATCAATTTTTTTTTTTTTTTTGCCTACCACACTATAAACTGCAAGGGAACATACAGTTTTCTTTTTTCATTCCTCACTGTATTCCTCAGAAACTACCATGTGAGGGGCATTAGTGTTTTAAATGTTTGTTTAATAAATGAACAATTAGACAGTAAAAAGAGTTTTCCTTCTTTAATAGAGATGAATTATTCTAATGAAACTTAAGCTTCATAGCTCTGGATTTGCTCAAGTCTCTCAAAAACCCAGAAGGGACCTTAGTAATTTTCTTTTTTGTATTTTTTTTTCTCTTAAAGTGAATTTCCTGTAAAAGAATAAACTTGAAGATTTAAAATCCTGGATCTGTCTCTACTCCTTGAATGTTCTTTATTCTCATAAATTTTTCTCGTATGTTACTATTTTATTTCATACAACCCTCTGTAATTCCTAAATGTGTTGTATAAATGGATTTTTCGCACTTACACCTTGATTATTCTATGACAACTATTTAATTGTGCTTCTCTTTCCACTGGTGTCTAGAAAAACAGTTTACCTGGAGTGATAAATTCATACCAGTTGTGCCAAATAAGGAGAAAATCTCCTAAAATAATTTGACAACTTATTGAAGAGAAACATCTATTTTTGAAGTCAAGAAACATTGTGCAAGCTTGGCATTTATCTATGGAGACAAAATTTGGATCTATTCCTAGCTGAAAGAGCTGACTGCCTGGAAAAGGCCTGAGGGAAGAAGGGAGAAGCAATCTTCTGAGATTTGCCTTTTTTTCTTTTTGGCTTATTTATTTTACTTCAGATTGCAGGTCTTCACAACACTGTTTTCTGGCCATGCCACATATTTTGCAAAGCATTTTGTCTCTGAGTATCACACGTCAAAGGCAACATGAAAATATAAAGCATTCCTTGGGCAAGATGGAACTTTTATTGGGTGACTTATTTATAAGTTAAAAGTAATTGCTCCGAGTATCAATTTGTTTGATTCACACATTACAGAAGTAGTTTAAAATCTTTTGTGTGTGTGTTATAATGGAAGGTTATTGTTCACGCACTTTGGTTTTGAAACTGGATGTGTTAGTAAATCACAGTTGATTTTCATTGCCAGTCTCTAGGAAACTGGCAGCATTCTTTATCAGCAAGTTGTAGGAACATTAGGCTTAGATTAAGATCCGTTAAGTAAAAGGCATTTATAGTGGTACCCTTTTTTTCCTAAGTACTTCTTCTCTTACTAAAACAAGGAGGAGAGAAAACACAGAAGCATTTTTATATGTAAATATTCCGATAATACATTTAGGAAGATATAGTTCAGAGACAGGTTCAGAGATGACCTAGTTTGAGAAATTTAAGAATGCGATGATAAATAACTAGAACTGAACTGGCTAAAAACACATTTTGGTAAATTAAAATGCAGTAAAATAAACACATGGAAATATACCTTTCAAAAAAAAAGGTGAAATTACAACTTTCATAGAAATACCAAAATGAATACATGTTAAAGATTTTTTTTTATTCATTAATCAATGAGGGAACCAAGTAGATACTGTAACTGGTTAAAAAGAATCCTCAAAGAATACATAAACTTGTAGATCAAGAATACTGAAACGAATATGCAAACGAAGGGAAAACTGGAAAGTCAATTGAACATCTACTAGAAAGGGCTGAATTTGCATTGTTATTAGTTTGCTGCAACTTGCTGAGTTGAAAAATAGCTTCCATAGAATAGTAGGCAGATAAAATGGAACAATATATCCTAGTGTATAAATAATGCATAGTTTTCCATTGATGCATAATTTTTTTTCTATATGCACAGGGCCACTAAAGTATAAAGTCGTTGTTTTCTGTTTTACAGCTATAAGATAAATCTAATCTTTGCTCAATAGAATGAAAAACACAAAGGTTATATTATTAGAATGATTCTAAGTTAAATTAAAATGTTATTGAATTACAGAGGAAGTGGAGCATTTGAAGATATGGAATTTATTCCAAAGTTCTTTCATGACCACATCTTTTCCATCTTGATTACTGGCACCTGATCTATTTAGGTGCTGAGGCTAAAGACTTGGAAAGTATTCCTGACCAGGTTTTCTTCCTTCTGCTACGCATCCAACCTATCACTCAGTCATATTTTACTTCCACTGTTTATCTTAAACACAACCAGTTCACTCCATTTTTATTGCCTCTAACCTAGACCAAACTTGTATCATTTATACTTCTCCTTGAGTATTGTAATAGCTTGCTTACTGGCATTCTTGCGTTTGCTCTTATCTAATGCTATTCTGTTATCCACAAAATACTCAGAATGTGTGTGTGTGTGTGTGTGTGTGTGTGTGTGTGTGTGTGTGTGCGCGCTTCTAATTCTCAGGAAAACTTTTATTACCACGAGGGAATATGCAGGTTGATATTTTTTCCATTCTAGGCAAAAGAAAATATTAGCTTGGTTTGTTTACCTGGATGGGTTCATGTTCATTATAATTAACTTCTTCCTCTTATGATTATACTTATATGTTGATTATACTTTTTCATTGGCCCAGTGTCTCCCAGAATGATTTTTAAATGTAAATGAAATATTATTATCTTTCTCAAAACCTAATGATAATACATAGTTCTTTACAGAATGGAATACAAATTCCTTTTATCTTTTTGCACTGAAACTTGGGGCATACTGTACTTCTTTTGATTCTTCTAAAGAAGGATTTCTCAAGCGTGGCCCCTTATGAAGGGTTGTCTGGTGCACTGGAGGATGTTTAGCCTCTATCCACTACACAACAGCATCACTAACACACACACACACACACACACACACACACACACACACACACACACAAAATGTCTCCAGCCATTTGTTGCCAAATGTGCCCTGGAGGGCAATATTTCCCCTGGTTAGGAACCATGGCTTTAAAGCACCAAACTTTCTTGCCCCTGGACATTCCCCTACAATTTTCCTCTGTAAGCAAGGCTCTTTAGGTTTTATGCATGGCTGGCTTTTGCTCTTTCCATAAATCTCAAGGACACATCTCTTATTCTGGTACTTTTTTTTCTTATCCATTCACTCTAAAAGTATTATCCCCCCTGTAACTCTCAGGATTAAACACTATACTTTCATTCATACAGCATCACAATATGCAATTAGATATTTATTTATTTAACATCTCCTTCCTCAACTACAGTATAGTTCCAAGCATAGGTAAAATATGCCAGTTTGGTTCACTATTGTACATTTAGATCTGAGCACAGGATTGACACAGAGGAGACATTGTAAACATATTTTTCGAATACCTGAATGAAAATTGAGATTGATCTCTCCACTTATAAACTGGGTCCTTCACATTATACCATAGTTGTAAGTTTTTAAAAGGCTCATTGTGCATAGCAAACTGGTGATTTCAGGAATAAATGCCGATCTAAGGTTTGTGCCTTTAGCAGACAACACCAATTTTCACACAACTAATTATGACTATGACTATGACTATGACTATAATCATCTCCATACTGGAAATTCTAGGGAAGGCAGAAAAGCACAGAATTATATGTTATTTAGAGGCATGCTTTCTTTGTATTAGGCTTATTTACTTATTTGTTTGTCTGTTTTATTCCCTGAGTAGTTTATCTGTTTAAACTGAAATTTAGATGATCATTTTGAAGATAAAGTGTTTTTGAAAATCTTTCACAAAAGCATGCACATTTTGGTTCCATGCATGCTCCTTGGAATTTTTTCATCTAAGAAGCCTTTGAAAGTACTGAAAAAATAACTTTGGTGGATAAATCATTACTCAAAACAATTTGCCATAATAATTTTGTGTTGGAATCTTTACTGCACATATAAAGAGAGTGAATCCCAGTACAGATCTCACAGTATAGCAGATACGGGCTGATATGCAAGTGATTGCACTCTAAGTCTGGTGCTTTTCCAAATAATAGAGTTCCTATCCTTTGTAAAAATACATATTTTGTATGTTTTATAAAAATTATATAACACAAACTAAAGTAGAAAAATTATGTGCTTTATCTGAAATAAAAATGTAGTCCAAATGAACTAAAAATTCAATTTCAGACCCCTGAACATAAGGTAAAATCACAGGAAAATCCTCAGTTCAAATTACAATGTTTGTTTTGTAATATTACTTTTGACTTATCAACATTGCCTAAAAAGGAGTAAGAACTAAATAAATCAGTTTTTCAGATATTATTTCATAGGTGGAAATGATGTCATATTTGTATATATACTGAGATAATTCATTCTTTCCTGTATTTTAAAAAACATACAGTGTTAATGAAGGTAGACTTTCATTTAATGAAGATATCTTTAAACTGATATCAATGATTGTTTCTCCAACAGTAGGGCACAGGCAGGGATAAGGGTAAAAGCAGCATTAATCCTATCCTCATGATAAATTTGTCTTGTACTATGGTGTTTCTTTTATTGAACATTTTCCACTCTTTAACAACAAAGTGCACATAAGAGTCTGCATAAAGAAGAATTTAATAAGAATTTGGATTAGAATAAGAGTTAAATGATTTTTAAAAAATTTTTTTAACGTTTATTTATTTTTGAGACAGAGAGAGACAGAGCATGAATGGGGGAGGGTCAGAGAGAGAGAGACACAGAATCTGAAACAGGCTCCAGGCTCCGAGCTGTGAGCACAGAGCCCGACGCGGGGCTCAAACTCACGGACCGTGATATCATGACCTGAGCCGAAGTCGGCCGCTTAACCGACTGAACCACCCAGGCGCCCCAAGAGTTAAATGATTAAAACAACTCGTGCTGAGTTTTGTCAAGAATACATTCAAATACCATTGATGCGCCCGGGTGGCTCAGTCAGTTGAGCATCAACTCTTGATTTCAGCTCAGGTCATGAACTCAGGGTTTGTGAGATCAAGCCTCGCATGAGACTCCACATTGACAGCATGGAGCCTGCTTGGGATTCTCTCTCTCTCCCCATCTCTCTGCCTTTCCCCCACTTGCACTCTTTCTTCTTCTCTCTCAAAAACAAATAAACTCTAAAAAAAATGATAAAACTTAAAAGGAATTCAGGATTCATCACTTTTGATTCTTTTACAAGGCAAAGTCCAAAGCACTTACTATGTATCTAAGGTACCACATGAAGTTACTAAAAGAGTTAAAACTATGTACAAATCACCTGATTCACATACCAATGGATGTCCACTATGACATTGTTCCAAGTAATCTATATTCCTCTTTTTTGTGAGTTGTCCACATCAGTTTCATTAAGTACATAAGAAAGAAGACTATATGATATCTCATTTTTATGAGGATACAATGGTAAGCAACAATTTAACATTTAACTGAGTACTTCTCTAAAATTCATATGTAATATTTTTCTATTATAATGATCTCAAAGATGGTTCTCTTTTTTCTCTGTATATGTCTGCATCAATATCAATATGTACCCATATTTATATTCACATAAAAAGTACTTATGTAAACAGTAAACAGTACATAACACAGAAGAGTAATTCATATATAGACACACTCATATGTAGTATGTTTGCATTTACAACATATATTTGAAAAAATTTGTTGTCTGATAAATAGTTTATGAGCACGCAAGTTATATGTAACAACGTAAATAAGATTTTAAATAACATCGTGCAGTCTATATATACAAACAATATATTGCCATATATACCTTGCTTGTCTTAAAAATATTATTTTAATTATTTTGATTTACTACTCACACAACACTACTTCTACCCCATCTCCGAAATGCTTCCCTTAGAGATAAGATTGGTACTTAGGAAACACCAAGAAATAGAGAAGTTTGAATTTGCATTCTTCACTACCTATTCTGTCTCACTTCTCTGATTTTTCATTGGCCTATTACCTATTAAAATACAGTGTTTTTATTTCATTATCCCTTCACTTTTTTAACTAACTTGTTTTTTAACCTCTGGTGAGTAAATTAACATTAAGTGTATTAAGATTACCATTTTATATCACCTTCAAGGTTTGTATTCTACAAGAAAAACTGAAAGCCAATGCAATAATTCAAAGGTGTGAACCTCACTCCATGTTAACATTCAGTAAATGTGAATAAATGGATTAAGGGTGGGAATTTCAGGGAAGTACAAGTTTTATGATTATGGTGTTCTTAATATTAAGGGAAGATTTAAAAAAGAAAACAAAAATGTTGATGATATTTTAAAGTAATAGTAAAGTTAATAAATATTTAAATTTCTTCTATATCTATATATGTATATATCTATATATCTATATCTATCTATCTATCTATGCAGGGATTGAAAGCATTAGGCCATGTGGATTAACACGTGTACATATTTAATCAAATTTAAATTTATATGTGAAACTGAAAAATATTTGAAGAAGTTATGTATATAGTATCAGTAGATGAAAATAGGCTCCAAAATGAGAAACTTTTATGCTCATAAAATAAAAGATAACATCACATATTATTTGTTTACAACAAATTAGTAGGAAAATTATTTTTAATAAATCAAAACCAACAAATATATATACAGACATATGTATATGTTTATGTACGTGTATATATATACATATAAATATAAGTGTATATATATATACATATATATATACATATATATATGTATATATATACACACACACACACACACACACACATACACACACACACACACACATTTCCTTAATGGTTTTGAGCAGAGATTTGTAGCAGGTGTTCTGTATGAGGCACAGAATATAGGAATACCATCTGTGTGTGTTTGATTCCAGCCAAAATCTTTTCCTTCACGGTTATTGAAAGATTAGAGGATTTAATTCTGTTTCACAGTGGCTGTTGGGACTAGTAGCTAATCCTGATGAAGATCAAAAGAAATTGCTAATTTGAAACAGTTAAAATAATTCAGTTCTCTCATTAGAGAAATTTTACTGCATAATACACCTCTACATTTTTTACTTTTTTTTAACGTTTATTTATTTTTGAGACAGAGAGAGACAGAGCATGAACAGGGGAGGGGCAGAGAGAGAGGGAGACACAGAATCTGAAACGGGCTCCAGGCTCTGAGTTGTCAGCACAGAGCCCGACGACACGGGGCTCGAACTCACGGACCGTGAGATCATGACCTGAGCCGAAGTCGGACGCCTAACTGACTGAGCCACCCAGGTGCCCCAACATTTTTTACTTTTTAAAAACTGGGCATAAATATAATTTTCCCTTACTTTTATGATCACATAAAAAATCACCCAGATTTCTTTCAACAGTGTGCCACAATTTAAGAGGTTCTATAATTTGGGGGATAAGATCAGGACCCCTCTGCTGGCTACATTCCTGCTTCATCTGTATCAAAATCAGAGTTTAAAGCATTCATGAAAAATTTTCAATTTAGCAAAATGATAAATTGAGATCTTCCAATCCAGACTCCCATGTTAGGTATTAGGAAATTGAGATCACAGATATTAAGAGAGTAATCCTTGTATTCATTCCCTGTAGCCTCACACTTCTAAACTACATGTGGCCAACCAGGCAAAAGTTTACCAAATTAGCATGCTAACTACTATGGTATTAAGAGAACAAAGGATATTTAACGTAGATTTGTGTGCAACTGTGAGCATATGCAAAATAATATTGTGATAGTATTCATAGAATTTTAAACTTGCAAGATTACCATGAAGAACAAGCTTATTCACCTACACAGAGAATAAATTTTCCTCCCAAATACAGGAAAAAATTGTATTTGGCCTTGCAGAGTCACAAAGCCTGAGTGAACAACTAATCAATGGATTCAATCATCTTGACCTCAACTTAATTTTGTTTAATTAGTACAGATTTGGAGATTATCACTAACGTTTGCCTAAAGCCCCTGTGAGTCTAAAATCATTTCTGTTGTTTCAAAATTCTTCCTGAATTCTGCTCTCATTGGAATATTTATGTATGACTACTTTTCTATGAAAAGTGTTAAGCTCCTTCTTTGTTTTTTACTCCATAAGCTAATAACCACCATTCTTTCAACCATTTCTCATAGAAACTATTTCACAATCCTTTAATATTTTTGTTGATCTCCATGGAATCTCTTGAATGTTTATGTCTTTTTTCCATATTGAGTAGCTGACAATATTCTGCTTAAAGATTTCCTCCTCAATTCTTACATATAATTCATTTGTGATTCATCTATTCTCTGTCGTGATAACCTTCTTGTATCTTTGACTCACAATACGCTTAAGAACACTGTCGCTGAGTTTCAGGGCAACCATTATCCAAGCAATAAAAAAGCAAATAATAGTAATGATAATAATAACAATAATAATAATAACCCCGATTTGCATGGAATATATATTTGAGAAAACAAACAAAAGAATCTCACAATCCTGTCTCTGTTATGTAGTAGATACTGCTAAGATGTATTTGGTTTAATATTTGTATTTTGTAATTTTTAAACACTTGTAACAAAAAATAAAGGTATAAAATATATTGATATTGTCAGTATTCCATATAATGTATTCAAATTTTATCATATATTTATACTTGAAAAAGAAGTTTAAAAATAAAAATGGAATACAAAATGTATCTTCAAAATGAATCTAATTGAGAAATAGGTTTGAGAACAAATACGCAAGAAATTAACTGTAACAGAAAAATGGAGAATTCACTTATTATTTGAATTGTAAATTAACATGAATTTTGTGAACACTAGTCTTCAAATTATTGTCCATAATTTGAACAATTATTATCATGGACAATATTAAACATATACAAAGTAGAATACAATGTAATTAACTTCAATTTACCCATAGCCCAGGTTAGACAATTACAAACTAATGGCCAGGTGAGTCGGGTTTTTTTCCTAGCTTTATTAGGATATAATTGACATATAACATTGTATTACTTCAAGGTGTACAACATAATGATTTATGTATATACTGTGAAATATTTACTGCAATAAGTTTTGTTAACATCCATTACCTCAAGTGGTTACAAAATTATTTTTCCTGTGATGAAAACTTTTAACGTCTAATCTCTTAGCAACTTTCAAATATAATAGTGCTATTTTGCTAATTATAGTCATCATGTTGTACATTATATCCCCAGAACTTATTTATCTCATAACTGGAAGTCTGTACTTCCTGACCACCTTTACCCACTTAATTCCCCCCCCCCCACCTCTGCCTATGACAACCACCAATCTGTTCCTTGTTTCTGTAAGTTTAGTTTTTCTAGATCCCACATATAAGTAAGAACATACAGTGTTTGTCTTTCTCTGTCTGACTTATTTCACTTAGTATAATGCTTTCAAGGTCCATCCATGGTGTCATAAATGGCAGACTTTTCTTAATTTTATGGCTGAATATATTCCATTGTGTATACATAAAAAGATACACACACACACACACACACACACACACACACACAGCCTTTGAATTGCTGGATCATATGATAATTTTATTTTTAATGTTTTGAAGAACCTTCATAATGTTCATAATGTTTTCCATAGTGGCTGAACCAATTTACATTCTCAGCAACAGTGCATGAGGGTTCCCTTTCCTATACATCTTTACTAACACTTATCTCTTGTGTATTTGATAATAGCTTTTCTAGAAAGTGAGAAAGCATATCTCATTGTGATTTTGATTTGTACTTCCCTTTATGTTATGGACCTTTTCATATATGGCCTGTTGGCTATTTGCATGTCTTCTATGGAAAAATGTGAACTTCCTCTACCCATATTTTAGTCAGATTATTTGTGTTTTTACTGTTGGTTGTAAAAGTTCTTCATATATTTTGAATATTAACCCTTTATCAGATATATGATTTGCAAATATTTCCAAATATTTGAATTCTTGCCTTTCCATTTTGTTTATTTGATTCCTTCTCCATGCAGCAGCTTTTTAGCTTGATGTAGCTCCATTTGTTTATTTTTGTTGATATTATTGCCTTTGTTCTTGGTGTTAAACCTAAAATTAATCATCACCAAGACCAGTGTCAGGAGCCAAGCTGCTCTACTTATATTTGTAATTACCTTCCCTCTCCAAAATTATTTGGAGACATATCCTAGGAATGAAGATAATCCATTATTAACCTTACAATAACATGTATCACCTGACTTCAAGATAAAGCTGTTGAAATTTAAAAAAAAAGAAAAAGATCATTTTTTATGGGAATTTACAGGAGACCAAATAAAGGTCAGTAAACATGACAGGTTGGGCTCAGAGAATGAGAAGGTTCAATAGGGATAGAATGTATGGAAGAAACTTCTTTTTAGGAAGTGTAGTAAAACACTATACTATGTTTAGGAAAGGACTAATACAGGGAGTGAGGAATACATCTTGAAAGATAGGACAAATGTGTTTGCAGAAAGCTCAGGATGCCATAGTTGGAATTTGAATTTCCTTCTCATAGGAAAAAAAACTTTAATTTTGAGAAAATTCATACATGCCTTCAGTAAATGATCTATATTGATCTTTCACAATATACATTTTAAGCCTTAGTAACAATTTAATGATTCTACAGCTGTCTACAAGGATAAAAATCAAACACCTAAGTATAATTAGATAAGGTCCTTCAAAACTTATAATTCAGTCATATTCAAATACTTGCCACTTTAGTTTGTTATACTATTCGATATTTGACAAGACATTCTCTGACCTAAGAATGTCTTTTCCCTCTTGTCAACAATCCATTGTCAAGTTTATCAGAGAGAAACTTCTCTCTTTCTCAAGGCAACCAGAACAGATTCAAGATAAATATAGATAACAAGAATTCATACAAGAATCTGGATCCCCAAATTCCATTTCACTCTTTTCAAAACTCTAGTCTGATCTCTATTATTACTAGCACACAGATTCTCTGGGACTCCTTTGCACTAAGTTAAATAAGAGCAAAATTATTTTCTAACTGAATTACTATTCTTACGTAAAGAGTGGTGATGAATGGATAGAGATTTAACTAATAAAAACACTAATACAAGAATGAAAATGATTAATATCCTTCTTTTGTTTGCCTCATTTGCTACCATTGAGCAGATTAAGTTTTATTCATGAATGATTTTTGTTGTACATTCTCCATTAAATTATACTTTAATGGATGTTTCTGTCCCAATGGATTAACTTTGGGGACAACAAAACTACCCATGCTTCCTTGGTGATTCTCTATACATGATTCCTATAGTGCTCCACCAATTCCAGCAATCTCAGTGTTCATTTCCTCATCAAATGTTACCTTCATTGAAGAACACCTCAGATAAATAAAGATTAAAGTAGAATTAAATTAGGACTAGGCGCTACCTAGATAAGGTGTGCATTGACAGAAATTTTAAAACATTAAAGTAAATATCAATTGATATTAGAACATGGAGTCAGATCTTAATAATTCAGTTTTAAAGGCTAAAGGACTGACAATGGGTGGTGAGGTCACCATTTCCTTTGCCAAGATTATCCCACCTCATACTTATAACTATAATAACATTATATGGTGACAGATGGTAACTACACTTATTATGGGGAATGATACATAAGGTATAAAATTGTTGAAGCATGATGGTGTACACCTGAAACTAACACAAAATTATATGTTGACTATACTTCAATAATAAAAATTTTAAAAATAATAAAAATGACCCAGAATAAAATGAAAAATTTGAAATGTTGAAAATGGAGTGTGTTTTAAATTTTACCCTTTAGGCAGATAAATATTATGATATATAAGGAAAAGTGACATATCAAGATCTTTATATTAAAGAACATATTTTTCCACTTTCTGCTAGGAAACGTACTGCACAGGAAACTGCTGATATTTAGAAGACATTCTGATATACAGATATACATGTTATAATGTCAGTCAATGTTGATAAATGTGAAACTCTGGGGTTAAAGGCCAGTACTGAGCCTAGAAATCCAAGTTTATTTACGATGAGATCTAGCAAATGTTTTCTATTCATGTAAATGGAAATCTTTTTTTGGGACTAGAGACATTTCTCCTGAGGTTGACCTCAAAGGTGAATCAACCAAAAGAAAAGTTTCTATCGTAACAACTGGGAAGAATTAAGTTCATATCAGTCAAGAGGGGATTGTTGCCTTAGAAGTCTGATAGTCTGGCAATTAGTCAAGTTGTGCTCTTTGGTGGAAAAATTATTTGAGAAAGGAAAATCTCTACTTGACCTGTTTCCCAAAGAGGTCACATAGGAAGTGTAATTAAGAATGTCATTTTTTTTTTCCCCAACAAATATGTATGTACCACCTAATATTGCCAGGCAGTATTCCATCAGCAGGTTGTGACAAGGAATCACCCCAATAATAATTCTACTTAATTGGTGGATATTGACAGTAAATATGTAACTGGGTAAATTAAATAATTTAGATTGCAATTACCATGAAAAACATAAAAGAGGACTGGGATGGAGCACAATGAGAAGGTAAAGGCCACTTTAGATACGGTGGCCAGGAAAGGCTATTCTATGAAGATATGGTTTGGGTTGAGGTTTGAATTGTGAAAGGAAGACAATCATGCAATGGTCAGGAAATAATAAGTATAAGGTCAAACATGAGAAATCCTTTGATTTACTTGAGAAATATAAAGTCAGGTGTAAGAAACACGGAGATCAAGGGGTGCTTGATGTAAAATGAAGTTACAAAGGAAGTAGGAATGAGATTATGGCCCATTCAGACCATGGTAAAGAGTTCAGATTTTATTTTAATTCAGTAAGAGAGGTTCAAAATCTTGGAGAAATCATAATTGTGTTTTGAGTTATAATAGGTAAATTCATATGCACAACTTTATAAAGCAGTATCTAGGCTTGGAGGGAATGTAAATGAAGAAATCTGTAACTTATAAATAATAAAAATATTACAAGATTAAGTAAATGTGGCAAACTTATGATAGGTAGGGATTCATTTTATAATCTCCATTATTAGCTCAAAATTTTCATGAAAAACTTAAAAATTTGCAAAAACAATATATTATACCCGAACTTCTGCTGAATGAGATAATAATAACTAGTAAAGAAAATACAGGTGATGTTTCTAAACAGGGATATGTGTTGGAGATTTCATACTGCAATTTATTTTGTAATTATTATTGTCTAATTAGTAAGCATTCATTAAATTTATGGAAACACTAACTAGACTCATTCTTCCCTGGAACTGAATTGTTAATCTGATTTAAATGAGTCAATCACACATTGATCTTGAATATTTTAGCTTTAGCCTTAGGAAGAACTCATTTCAACATATTTGGAAAGCTATGTTTAAAAACTTAGCTTCAAGGGAATAACCTAATTTCAATAAATAAGGTTTTGTTGTATATTTGTTTATTTATTTTTTCAATATATGAAGTTTATTGTCAAATTGGTTTCCATACAACACCCAGTGCTCATCCCAAAAGGTGCCCTCCTCAATACCCATCACCCACCCTCCCCTACCTCCCACCCTCCATCAACCCTCAGTTTGTTCTCAGTTTTTGAGTCTCTTATGCTTTGGCTCTCTCCCACTCTAACCTCTTTTTTTTTTCTTCCCCTCCCCCACGGGTTTCTGTTAAGTTTCTCAGGATCCACATAAGAGTGAAACCATATGGTATCTGTCTTTCTCTGTATGGCTTATTTCACTTAGCATAACACTCTCCAGTTCCATCCATGTTGCTACAAAGGGCCATATTTCATTCTTTCTCATTGCCACGTAGTACTCCATTGTATATTTAAATACTGTAGAGAAAAGAGAGCCTCTTTGCTTTTACACCAATGATTTACATAACTCTGGTTCTTTGTGGTATCATTGTATAAGCATAATTTTTCATGGTTAACACATCATCCCAAGATACAATAGCTATTATGATAGAGTAGATTATGTTTTGCCATTTGCAACAACATGGACAGAGCTAGAGTATAATGCCAAGTGAAATAAGTCAGTCAGAGAAAGACAGATACCATGATTTCACACATATGTGGAACTTAGGAAACACAAAAAAACAGCAAAGGAAAAAAAGAGACCAACCAAAAAACAGACTCTTTACTATGGAGAACAAACAATGGTTTACCACAGGGGAGGTGGTGGGGGGATGGGCAAAATAAATGATGGTAATTAAGAGTGTACTTTTTATAAGCATTGAGTAAGTAATGTATAGAATTGGTGAATCACTATTCTGTACACCTGAAAATAATATAACACTGCATGTGAACTATATTGGAATTAAAATTTTAAACTTAATAAGAATAATAAAAAAGATATAGATGTTTAGAATTTTATAAAAATTCTAGCTTTATTTCTATATTGTAAAGCTTGTAAATCAGCAAACATTTTGTCAGAGGTATAAACACATACTAGACACTCAAAGTTTTAGTTTTCTCAAAAAATCATTTTGGAGTCAAGGAACATATGTAAATATGCATATAAATTACCAACTGTTTTCAAATCCGATCTGAGCCAGGAAGAAGAAAAAAAAAACTTGTATTTTAAATAATTAAGAGGGTAATGGATGGGGGAACCACTGCTTATTTTCACTATTGTACATTATATACTAAAAATTTTTATTCAAAATACTTGTTCACTCATGTACATACTTGTACACTCATGTTCATTGCAGCAGTATTCACAATAATCAAGAGATGGGAGCAACCTGAATGTCTATCAATGGATAAATGAATAAAGAAAATCTCATATATATAAATGAACACAGCGTGTTGTAGGGAAGTGTTAAATAACTATACAATTATTAAACTATTATTACTAATATTACACTGTATGTTAACTAACTGGTATTTATATAAAAACTTAAACACACACACACACTATTCAGCCTTAAAAAGGAAGGAAATCCTGCCATTTGTGACAACCTGGATGAACCCGGAGTGTAATATGTTTAGTGAAATAAGCCAGATAGAGAAAGACAAATATTGTATGATCTCACTTATTTGAGGAACTTGAAATAGTCAAGTCATAGAAGCAGAGGGTAGACGGTCTTTGCCAGTGGCTAAGTGGAAGAGGGAAATGAGGATGTATTAGTTAGAGGGTACAAAGATTCAGTTATACCAGATGAATAAATCCTTCAGACTCACTGTACAGCATGAGCCTATAGTTAATAATACTGTATTTGTATACTTACAAGTTTGATAAGATGGTGGTTCTTATGTTAAGAATGTTTATTATCATTATCATCATCATCATTATCATCATATAAATAATGAGAGAGGAAGGAAATTTTGAAGGGGATGGATATGTTTATGACATAGATTTTGATGATGGCTTTGTGTTCATATCTCCAGACTTATCAGGTTGAACACATTAAATATATACAGTTTGTGACATGTCAACATACCTCAATAAAGTGATTTTTAAAAATTAACTCAAAATGGACCTTAGATCTCAACAAATGTTAAACCATAAAACTTCTAGAAGAACACATAAGAAATCTGTGTAATGTTGGGTTTGATGCTAAGTTTCTTGATATAATACCAAAATCATTATCCATGAAAAAAAAGTGTTGATAGGTAGGACATTATTCAACTAAAAACTTCTGCTCTGTGTAGTAGGCTGAATAATATCCATCCAAGCATATCAGGCCCTGAACCTTGGAATCCGTAAATGTGGCCTTATAATAAAAAGGGTCATTGTAGATACAATTAAGATCTTGACATGGGGAGTTTATTTTAGATTATCCATATGGTCCCTAAATCCAACGTTTGGAAGAAAGAGGCAGAGGGAGATTATACACAAGAAAAGAAGAAAGTGAAGAAGGAGGTAGGGATCGGAGCCATCTGATCACAGCACACACCAGAAGCTAGAAGCCAGAAGAGCATTTCCCCCCAAGAAGTTCTAAAGGGAGTATTCTAAACAGAGTCTGCTAACACCTGTGTCCCACCCAGTAAAACTTCTGCTCTCCAAAACGGAAGAAAATTAATTTCTGGTGTCTTAACCCATCAGCTGCGTAGTCACCAAAAACTAATATACTCTGTGACAGACACTGCTAAAAGAATAAAAAAAAAATGAGCCATGGACTGGGAGAAAATACTTGGAAAATCCTTACCTGTTAAAAGACTTGTACCAAAATCTTCAAAGGTACATGTGAACAATTGATAAGCAATAAAAGGAGCTTTTGATGTGTCATTACATCTAACAATTATATTGTGTAATTTGACTGTAAACTTCAGAAGCAGTCATTGTGACCAAGACCCTACTGAATCACAATTTATTGATTAACCTTATAAGACTCAATGTGACTTAATGGTAAAAAAATCAGACTCAAAATTTAGACATATATGGGTCCAAATTTTTGATATACCACCTACTGATTGTGACTCCTTTTACAAATTGCAAAACTTTTCTAAACTGTGGTTTTCTAATTGGTAGGAGGGAAATGGAATAGTATAAGTAACAGGAGATTGTTATACACAATAAATAGGATCAAGGTTATAAGAGTTTGAACACATATTAATTATCAATACTATTAATATTATATCTGAAAATGAAAATAGTTGATACTGACATTACAATTTTCATATATATTTTGTTTAAATCCAACTTAGTTAACATATAGTGTAATAATGATTTCAGGAGTAGAATTAGTGATTCATCACTTACATACAACACTGGTGCTCACCCCAACAATTGTCCTCCTTAATGCCCATCACCCATTCAGCCCATTCTCCCACCCAACACACCTCCAGCAACCCTCAGTTTGTTCTCTGTATTTAAGAGTATTTTATGATTTCATACATATTTTTAAAGTCAATCAGAATTCAGAAAACATTGTTACATATAAATTCCAACTTTAACTGGAAAACCTTGAAAGAATAGTGTTTTGTGATTAGAAAAGAAACTTAATTTTCTATGCATACTATTTTGTAATAGCATGACTTCTGGGGAAAAGTAATAATAATAATAAACTTTTCTGTTATGTTCTTAAAGGCTTTCACTGAAAGGAACTTGAGTGGTGAGGGGGAATTTATGCATGAGTATTTCAGTTATATTTATTCTTATACTGTGCTACTAGGAATATAAGATAAAAGTTTAGTTTCCCCCCATGAAGATAAACTGAACAGAATTACTGTCTCACTAATCAAAAATGTTACATCTATGTAGACAGGTTGTGCATTAGAGCTATAAAACAGTTTAGATTCCACTAATGTGGGTCCTTCTATTGGAAAGTTAGAATCAGAAAGCAAAATGGGATGGATCTTCTCCACTGCACCTGCACTATTTGTGTACTTATTTTTGGCAGGTGTAAATACATAGAAATTACTCTGCAGGTGTGATTGAAGCATACTTGCCCCAAAGAGCTGCATGTATCTTGGCCAGTAGACCCTCTGGAAGTTGGCATTCCTCAAATGATGGGACATAATTAAGGCAACCCAGTGTCTGTATCCTACAGAACCCTGGTAAATGAGTCCTACATCATCATGAAAAACATCCACCTAAAGTGAAGTCCTTTCATAGTGACATAATTATGTAGGGAGAGGAATGAATGTAATGTATGGTGCTGGAGACACTATGTTAAGAATTCTATTTTCTAGCCAAGCACATTGGAGATTATGGCAGTGGGTTCCTTGAGATGAGAAGAAAGCCTCCCTTCCATCTGTAAGGCTGTGATGAACAAGAAAGTACTTGCTGCAAGGTTAAAAATCATTTTCTAAAGTAATTTATTTATGTGTTAGGAATCACTACCCCATCTTTTGCTGTTGCTGTTGTTAATGACCATTCTTTACCGGAAGTGTGCTAGGGTAGGAGACTGCCTAGAATAGCATGTTTAGCAGGGGATTTTATTTCTTCCCATTACCAAAAATGTCATGTACCATTGGCTGTTGGTTTTATGACATTTTTCTTTTTAACTACTCTACTGCTTTTATATTGCTTGTTTTTATATTCATCCATATTACAAGTTTTCACCTTTTAAAAAATTTCACAGAGTAAATATTATTCATTATTTCTTTCAAATTTTGGGAGCTAGAAAGTATGAAGAATTTGAGCACATACTGACTCACTTATACCAGACTTTCACCACAGACTCCACATAAAGATCCTGCCACAAACTGCAATCGGCACAGTGGTTTCTCATTTCACACTGCTCCTTGAATATGGATAGGTGCATCTGTACTGCAAAATCTTTCCCTTTTTACCATTTTGATTGTTAATATTATTTTTCAGTAAATATAAGATTATGCTTTGCAAATTCTCCTACAGTTTTTTTTTGCCCTTAACAATTCTGAGATCAGACATATAAATGTATTTCCCCCACTATAAAGTGATACATTGCTTCCCACTATGTGCATGATTACATTATGGTTTATCTTTCTCCTCACAGTCATCTAAGTTGTTTTAAAGTTATTGCTATTGTATATTATTCTGCAAAATATACCTGTATGAAAGTAAGTGTTGTAATCCTGATAGTTTTATTCTCAGAATCATAGATGTGGATTTGCACAGAGACTATAAACTTCTGATAATTTTTTATTACTTTCTCACCCTTACATACTTATTGAATATATTCCAACACATAGTGCATACTGTCATAGATTCAATGACTATATGTTTAGATTATATACTGTTATGGTTTTTTTACCTGAAATGAGTATCATCTCATTTTATTTGCATTTTCTTAATAATGAAATTCTCTTTCTTTTCAAGTGTTTATTTTTAATTTGCTTTATGATCTAATTTAAGATTTTTCTACTTCTGTGCTGTTTTATTTCTCATTGATTTATAAAGCTTCATTTTTTATTACAGATTCCTTTGTTTGAAACATGGTACAAATATTCTTTCCATCTTTCTTTAATTTGTGTTATATAATGCTATAAAAAAGTTGAAATTTTAGTGTGATGAAGTTTCTATCATGTCTTTTACAGGTTTTGAATAAAGGGTAAGATAAAGTTATAACTATAAGAAAGGTTAACTCATTATATTTTTGCATACTTATTTTACACACATGAAATTTTCTCTTTTAACAAAAACTCCAACTTTTAAGTAAAATCAAAGCCACAATTTAAGTGAAAGAAGTTTACATCAAATAACGGATCATAAGAAAGGTTTTAGAAATACTTTGGATCTTACTGAAATACATTTACATTATAAGGAGAAAAATAAAATGTAGAGATGCCTAGGTGGCTCAGTCGGTTAAGCATCTGACTTCAGCTCAGGTCATGACGTCATAGTCCGTGGGTTAAGCCCTGCACTGGAATCTGTACTGACAGGTCAGAGCCTGGAGCCTGCTATGGATTCTGTGTGTCCCTCTCTCACAGCTCCTCCCCCACTCACACTCGGTCTTTCTCTTTCTCTCTCAAAAAAAAATAAACTTTAAAAATAAATAAATAAATAAATAAATAAATAAATAAATAAATAAAATGTAACACTTAGGAAAAACAATCACCTCTACAAAGGTTTTGCCAAGTGATAAAACAACAAAACAAAACAAATAAAGCAAAGCTGGAGGCATCACAATTCCAGACTTCAAGTTATAGTACAAAGCTGTAGTGATCAAGACAGTATGTTACTGGTGAAAACATGGATATATAGATCAATGAAACAGAATAGAAAGCCCAGAAATGAACCACCAACTATATGGTCAATTAGTCTTCAACAAAGCAGGAAATAATATCCAATGGGAAAAAGACAGTGTCTTCAACAAATGTTACTGGGAAAACTGGACAGATACATTCAAAAGAATGACCACTGGTCATTTTCTTACACCATACACAAAAATAAATTCAAAATGCGTGAAAGACCTAAATGTGAGATCTGAAACCATAAAAATCCTAGAGGAGTACACAGGCAACAACCTCTTTGATATCAGCTATAGCAAACTCTCTTTAGCTATGTCTTCTGAGACAAGGGAAACAAAAGCAAAAATGAACTACTGGGACTTCATCAAATCAAGAACTTCTGCTCAGTGTAGGAAACAATCACCAAAACTAAAATGCAACTTATGGAATGGGGGAAGATATTTGACAATGACATAACTGATAAAGGGTTCGTATCCAAAATATACAAAGGATTTATAAAACTCAATACCCAAAAAACAAATGATCCAGTTAAGTGGACAGAGGACATGAAGAGACATTTGTCCAAATAAGACATCCAGATGGCTAACAGACATGTGGAAGTATGCTCAACATCGTTCATCATCAGGGAAATACAAATCAAAACTACAATGAGATACCACCTCACACCTGTCAGAATGGCTAAACTGAAAACCCATGAAACAAAAAATTTTGTCAAGGATGTGGAGAAAAAGGAACCCTCTTGTACTGTTGTTGGGAATGTAAGCTGATGTAGACATTCTGGAAAACAGTATAGAGGTTCCTCAAAAAATTAAACATAGAACTCCACTATAATCTAGCAATTGCACTGCTGGGTTTTTATCCAAAGAATACAAAAAAAGCTAACTGGAAGGAATATATGGACCATGATGTTCATAGCAGCATTTTTTTTTACAATAGCCAAACTATGTAAACAGCCCAAGTGTTCATCAACTGATAATAAAGAAGATGTAAATACAGTGGAATATTACTCAGCCAATAAAAAGAATGAAATCATGCTATTTGCAATGACATGAAGCTAGAGAATATTATGCTAAGGAACAAAGTCACAGAAAGACAAATATCATGTGATTTCACTCATATATGGAATTTAAGAAACAAAACAGAGGAGCAAAGGGGGAAAAAGCAGAAGAGAGGCAAATCAAGAAACAGATTCTTAACTATAGAAAACAAACTGATGGTTACCAGAGGGGAGGTGGGTGGGGGACGGGAGAAATAGGTGATGGGGATTAAGGAGTGCACCTGTGATGAGCACCAGGTGTTGTATGGACATGCTGAATCACTATATGTACACTTGAACCTAATATCACATTGTATGTTAACTAACTGGAATTTAAGTAAGAACTTAAAAGAAAAACAGGAAAAACCAATATGATGCAAATTGTCTATTTTCTTTGATTAATGTACATAGTAAACTCTGATATTTAACACTCACATATATTACAATATCACGGCTTTAAATATTGTGCGTACATTATCTCACCTGATCATCATGAAAACATCATTTAATCATCAGAGTGATCATAGTTATTTTAATAGGCACAATTCCCAGGTGGGAAATCACAATTACAAAGAACTTTTGCATTGTCATGGAGGTGGTAAGTGGTAGCACAAGCTTCAGACCCAGTTATACTGAACCAACTTGTTTGTGTTCTGAGTCTTCTGAGTATGGTCCACCCACCCCCAAGCACTAATAAAGAAGCATTTCACACATGTTTTCTAATACTTCAAACTTATTTGTGCATTAGCATATGGAATTGTTAATAAAAATATGCATTTAAATATTTAATACAAATTACTCATCCTTTTAAACCTGTGGTCCAAATATACAAAACAAATTGTTACACTGTCAAGTGATTAATACCTTAGAAGTAATACTTTAGGAATTAATAAATATAATAACCAGTTTCAAAAAAAGAAACACAAGAGATAAATTATCTGCCAGGAAGTTGAGGGATATAAGTTAATATTCTGACTGGGTGGAGGAGTATTTTCAAGAAAGACTGGACATCTATTTCCCCTTAGTGTTAGAAGCTAAAGTTAACACCATTAAAACTTGTCTCATAGAAACAAATGCTGCATTTGAAATTTTTAAAACTGTGACAGTCAGGAAGAGAACAACTCCCAACAGAAAGATGGGAGTGGAGGATGAGCTATTGTGTACATCCAACTTCTCTTTCTAAACACGCCTACCAGGTTAAGTCACTTCCCCTCTCTTCGGAACTAGATAGGAGGACATTGAGAGGGGACATAAACGGCTCTACTGGACAAAAAAGACACCACAAGGAAACAGATGTCAAGAGTACAGAAAAGGTGACTCACACAACATTTAGAAAGTGACAGTAAAAATATTGAGTGAGGAGAGATATCTGCTTTGCATCCCTACACAGTTTGTCATGAGCTAATAGTTTAAAAAAAATTTTTAACATTTTATTTATTTTTGAGAGACAGAGAGAGACAGAGCATGGGCAGAGAGAGAGGGAGACACAGAATCCGAAGCAGGCTCCAGGCTCTGAGCTGTCAGCACAGAGCCTGAAGTGGCGCTCGAACTCACAAACTACAAGTTCATGACCTGAGCTAAAGTCGGATGCTCAACCAACTGAGCCACCCAGGTGCCCCATGAGCTAATAGTTTTCATTAAAATATTAAATGATACTATTTCACGCTGTGGTAGTCTTTTTACCGACATAACACCAGGGATGGTGACTTTCTAACTACAAGGGAAATTGTCTCAACTTTTACACAATTTTTATTACTAAAAAGTACACTAGAAAAGTGTTATTTGAAGAGATAGATAGATATATATAAAATATACTTACTTTTCTTCATGGAGGTTACCAAATGGGAAATGTTTTCAATTTTCCCCTAGTCTCTTCTTTGTGGCCCATATAACTCAATAACTACTTCTATTACTACCTTTATCAAATCATATTTTCCCTTCTGGTCTATAAGGGTGTCAAGATTGTGAACTGGGCTTTATTTATCTTTGTTATGTCCCAAACCTAGTAGAGTTGCTAGCCCATAGTTCTTCAATAATTGTTTTGAATCAAAATATTCTATCAGCTGGATTTCCATGTTCAACTCTAGTCTAACTTCAAATGCATTATTTTCAATATTTAGCTGGAAATACCATTTTCCTGGATGCTTTAGAGAGATACAGGTTTTTCTGGAGAACTTATTTATACAGACTGTGACCAACCAGAGCTTATGGATATACTTATTAAAACCTAAATTTTTCTTTAAGATCAGTCTAATGCTTAATTCATACCTGTATGTAAAATTAGAAATAACACTGAGTATTGCTTAAATTGGTTAATCAAGCTTTATGAGTAGCTTGTATGAAGACTACATTTCCTGATCTTAATGAACTAGTAATCTCTTTTCTGCCGATATGATTTCTATTTAAATTATGCTTCATAGCTTGTAATGGAGTTCTTACATCATAAATGCCGAGTTGCTTGAAATTATAATTTCACACATACAAATTTAAAGGACCTATTGTGCTAAAAGTACATTAGTTTTGAATTATTTTTTAATAATATGATAGAAAAAAGTAGGTTGTCTTATCTAGTTTTTATGACAACTTATTGAAAACACAGAATTTCAATACAGTGAGTTTTTATAGCAATTTTTTCTTTTTGTTATTTTTAGTTTTAATTGAAGTATAATTAACCTATGATGTTATATTAGTTTCCAATGTACAATATAATGATTCAGCAATTCTATGTTGTGAAGAGATCAGGTGATGTATGGAAGTGTTGAATCACTATATTATACACCTGAATCTAATATTACACTGTATGTTAACTAACTAGAATTTAAATAAAAACTTAACTTATACATTCCTCAGTGCTCATCATGATAAATGTACTCTTAATCCTCTTTATCAGGTTCACCCACCCTCCGCCCACCTTCCCTCTGGCACCCATCAGTTTGTTCTCAGTATTTAAGAGTCTGTTCTTTTTTCTTTGTTTTTTCATTATTTATGTGTTTCTTAAATTCTGAATGTAAATGATATCATATGGTATTTGTCTTTCTTTGAATCATTTCACTTAGCATTATATCTTGTAGTTCTATCCATTTTGTTGCAAATGGCAAGATTTCATTCTTTTTGACTGTTGAGTAATGTTCATATATATATGTAAGTATATGTATATACATATATATGTACGTATTATGTGTGTGTGTGTATATACACACAGTGTGTGTGTGTGTTTGTGTGTGTGTGTACACACCACATTCTTTATCCATTCATTTGTGAATGGACATTTGGGTTGTTTCCATATCTTAGCTATAGTAAATAATTCTACAATAAACATAGGGGTGCACGTATTTTTTTGAAATAGTGTTTTCATTTTCTTTGGGTAGCAGCCACTATGGAAAATAATATAGAGGTTCTTTAAAAAATTAAAAACAGAATTACCAGATGATACAGTATAGCAAATTATTTTTATTTCTATCGTAAGAACAACCGAATTTTTCAAACATGGAGGTATTTAGTAAACACTATAAGCAAATTAGTATTAGAGATATTTATATATAAGGTCTTCTGTCAATGATATAATTAATTTTCCTGCTTTGTTACCTAGTTACAAAAATGTTAAATGTTCAAAATATAGGGTTATATAGTGGTACATGCCTTTTCTGTTATTTTGTTTATTAATAAATGAGTACTGATTTGAAATACAAAACTGTAACATATTATAAAATTTTTAATGAATAGAGAAGCAATTATTTGCATAGTAACTCAAGGGGAAGGAGAATCAAATCAAAAAAGGACATAATCACAATTTTCACTGAAATCGAAAGCCTGCAGATGGAGCTTTTCAGTTACTGTCATATAATCTTTAGTCAAAGCTGCCATCTAACAAAATACAAGAAACTTAGAAATTCCATAAATACCCATTTTTAATTAAAACTACTCAGTCATAACTTTTAAAATGCATTATTTTCAGTGAAGTAATATTGAAATACCCTTATATTTTATCATAAATGTTTAAGTTTCTGAGAGTCTATCAAGCCTCACATTGCTCGTTATGCAAGGGAATTTTATTGAGACTGAAGTCACTTACCAGTACTTTGATATTTAGGTAATAAATGCTTATAATGTAGTCATGTATCCCAGAGTTTATTGATCTATCACTTCAAGCACAAAATACACACAGTATTCCATGGTGTGGTCATAACCAAAATAAATCAATGTGGGCAGGCACTGCAAAAGTTCTTTGATGTATCCTAATTTTTCTGCAAATAATTATGAAATACTATTAAGCCATAATTTTTATATTTGAGAGAATATGAAATTACAGAGACTAAGGAGTGAGCTCAGTCATACAGCTCAAAGGGAAATGGAGTGTAAAAACTCTGGTCGGTCTGAACTAGTACTCTTAGCATTCATATGAGACTGCCTCTATAACTTTTTAGCTATCTCTGTTCCATCTCACCACTTTCTCCATGATTCTCTAGTTCCCAGAGACACTTTTTTAGAAATATTATATATATATTATGAAAATAAAACATTCAAAATATACAGCAAAGTTGTTAAAAGCAAGATCAACTAAGAATTGATCGCTAGTAATAGATTTTAGGCAAATCTATAAAACTTGCAGTAAAATCCTTTATTCACATTTTGCATATACATCTTATTTGTATCTTTGGCTTAGACTTTGGAACTTAATTTCCCATACAAAGAGTGGTTGGCTATACATCTCAGCTATTCCACAACAGCCTATTCCATTTTGAAGACATACCTGTTTGATTTCAGAACCTTAAGTTTGAATATTCTTTTCATATATAAGTAGGATGTAACTTATCTTCTTTTTTCCCAATTCAAAATACATCTAACGAGATTTAGTCTACCATAGAATATAGAATATGAAGCTGAAAGCTTTCAGTTCTTTTGAAGTATGTAAACATTTACGTTTAGGGCAAATCATTGTTTACATAAATCACTATGCATTATGGGAAACAGCTGTCTCAGAATCAGAGCCTAGAAAGATCGCTGTTTTCTCTCTACTGTCAATGGCTAGATACCCATTTGTTGTTATCTCCTTCCAACCCTCTTCTAGATTGCCAGTCCCATATGAGGTAGGCTTTAGCTGCCTCACACTCCCAAAGGAAATTTTCTATTTTATCTGATTTTTGCCCACAACATCCCTGAACTCATCTCCTCTTCAGAAAGCTAGGAGGTTCTCAAGCACTCCAGAGAAAAGTTATACTTAATTCTTCTTTTACTAGACAATTAAACCACCCATTTAACTTTCCTACAACTTTGGAAGTATCTCTAGAGAATCTTGAGTATTTTACAGATGAAGGATTTGAAATCCACTTGGGATCTAATGACTACCTCTGAGAGCCAAGGCACAAATCCATGACCAGTGTTTTCCTAATTAAGGAAATGTGATCTTTAGTTAAGGTGAGAACTAAAAATGCAATGTAACATTTGAAATACTATACCTATGCAAGAATCATAGCTGGCCAAACGCATAAACTCAGATCCTATTAAAAATTCTTGAAAAATTATTGATATTTAATTATGATTTCAGATGACTACATTCATAGATTTGTTTTGACTACTGAGAGTAAACTGTTTATCAAAATCACTATGCACTTGCTGAAATGTGTCTCAATAAATACACATTACCATCCTATATATTGTTAATATTTTCCACCTTTATTGGCTTATAAATGACAAATAAAAAGTGTACATATTTAAGACATACAATATATTTTGATATACCTATCCATTGTGACATGATGACCACAATTAAGCTAATTAAAATATCCATCACATCACTTAAGATACCATATTTTATGTATGTGATTAAGATCTACTCTCCATAATTAAGAGCTACTCCCTTAGTAAATTTCAATTGTATAATACATTGTCTCTTAATAAAATCCATTTTATTATATATTTTTCAACAGGATAAGCTTTTTCATTTTTCTCTGTGGCCAAAAATTGCCATGGCTAGGCACTGAGAAATTTGCTACATTTTCTAACATTCTCACATCTTCTCTCTCTACTCCTCTTCTTTGTATTTATGTATTTATTTTTTTACCTATTCTGTTTGCAGTACTAGCTTTTGCATTTTCACTTAATTCTGTATAAGTAGTAGTTCGTTGTTTTAAAATTAAAACTTTCCCATGCTTATTTTTTGAATTAGAAAAGTAACTTAATTATACTATAATTAAATTAATTAGGATTTCAATTTAATTACCACTTAAAGTGGTATTTATCACTTAAAGTATAGGCATACCTATAATTCATGCTGTCTGAAAAACTGTTCAAATATATACGTTAAAATGTTATATTGGTGCTTAAAAAATCAAACTGTCCACCCATTGACACTCACTAGATTGATCATGAGTTCATGTGAAATACTAGAAACTACTCAGGCACTTGAATGGAAACTTCAAAAAGAAAATAATATATTAAGTAGTCAATATCTAAAGTTAAATATAATCCTACCAATACAACAAAGTTGTGTTTAATGGAAAAATTATTTTCATTTCCTTGTTTTTTTACACTTAAATTGATTGACCCAAATTAAATACAATTAAATACTCATTTTCTCTTCATACTAACCATATGTTAATTGCTGAATAAAGACAAAGGGCTACTGGTTACGATAGTGAGAACCCATGGTCTAGAACATGTCTGGATTTAATGTCCACTTCTACCACTTGCTCATTTGATCAGTGGAAAATTTTTAACTCTCTATGCATTAGTTTCTGCACCTGGAAACAAGGAAAAAACATCTATTTCACAGAATTTTGAAGGAGCTAAGGAATGTTATGCAAAATAAGTGCTTATTACAGATGTTCAAGCGTGATTTGCATTAGGCATTATTTAAAAAACTACATTTGCTATTTAATAACTTCTAGATATAAAATACATGACATGACGGGCACCTGGGTGGCTCAGTTGGTTAAGAGTCTGACTTCGGCTCAGGTTATGATCTCTTGGTTCAAAGTTCAAGCCCGCATCAGACTCTGTGCTAATGGCTCAGAGCCTGGAGCCTGCTTCAGATTCTGTGTCTCCCTCGCTCTCTGCCCCTCCCCACTTGCATTCTGTCTCTCTTTCTCAAAAATAAATAAAACACAATAAAAAATTGAAAACATGACATGAGATGATCTAATAGTTTGCTTTTGGCACAGGTGAAAACAATACAGCTTCACAGCTTTTAAAAGGCTTTTTGGGGGTGCCTGGGTAGTTCAGTCGGTTGAGCGTCCAACTTCGGCTCAGGTCATGATCTCACAGCTCGTGGGTTCGAGCCCCATGTCGGGCTCTGTGCTGACAGCTCAGAGCCTGGAGACTGCTTCAGATTCTGTGTCTCCTTCTCTCTCTGCCCTTCTCCCACTTGTACTCTGTCTCTCTCTGTCTCTCAAAAATAAATAAACATTTAAAAAAAATAAAATAAAAGGCTTTTTGTTTTCAGTATACATCTACTGAAACATTTTTCCATGCATTTACACACACATACATGTACATACACACATTTTTCATTTCCAGATTTTTAAAAAATCTATTTGGTATGAATTTATATTTGCCAGTGTTTATTAATAATAAACTTAAAAAAATCTATCTGTAGAGCCAACTTTGTAACTCCTGCTTTATTCCAAAAATTACTTTTTTGTTGTAGATCCTGGCAGTGATTTAGAAGTGTTCCACATTATATTACCAGTGGTTCTGCTCAACATATTTATAGTCAAACTTAGTACTCTTTACAGAAAAGATTAACCTTGACTTTCATTTTACATTTCTGACATTTGTTGTATTCTTAGTGAGAATCAGGGTCATATGTAATTTGATTTATTCATTCATTTGTTCATTTTAAGCACTCAAATTTCATTCATTCTATAAATTTTATTGATGGCTTTTATATTTTATTTTATTAACTTTTATTGAGTATTTACATTCTCTTTTTAAAAAAATTAAATGTTTATTTATTTTTAAGAGAGAAAGAGAGAAGGGTAGGGACAGAGACAGAGAGAGAGAGAAGGAGAGGGACAGAAGATCCCAAGCTGGCTGACTCTATGCTGAAAGCAGAAAGCCTGAGGGGGATTCGGACTCACAAACTGTGAGATCATGTGAGACTTTGATCTGAGCTGAAGTTGGATGCTTAACTGACTGAGCCACCCAGGTACCCCAAATGCTGATTTTCTCTTAAAAATTATTGGAGGAGGACCAATAAAATGACAATTACGCTATTTTTTTCTGAATTTCTTTTTACGGTTGGAAGTCTTTCTTGTAATTTATTATTGACATTCACACCTTAAAATATATATATATATACACATATATATGTATATATATATATTTATATACATATACACTGACTTTTAGAAACATACATGAAATTGTCACAAGATTAAATACAATATTGTACATTACACATATATTTAAAACCACACAATATGTAACTCTGACATACTAAATTAATTTTGAATTTTTAATCTAACCTCAAATTTCATGAATTTGTAGTTTTGGCTTATGCAACTCTAAAACCAGTATTACCAGTTATTGAGGTGGAAAAGATTTGAAAAGACCTCCTGGGATTGGGGAGTAAAATAATGCTGCACGCTATGTACATGATATATAAGCCCTTCATAATTTAGTTCCATTACTAGTCCGAACCTATGTTTCCAGAAAATAAGTCTATGACTTGTCCTTTTTTTTTATATGCTTTAGACAATCTTTCTTTAAGTTTCAAGGAGGTGCCCCTAGATAGGATAAATAAATTCTTGCTGAAACTCTGGCTTTCTTGTAACTCATTTTTAAAAAAAATTTTTTTTGAGTTCTTCATTCAGGCATTCAAATTTACATATGCAAAACTAAGCAGACTCATTTTGAAAGGTGCTCTTTTGAAACCATTTTATTCCCTGGGAATGAGAGCAGAAGGAAAAAAAGAATAGCAGTAGTCAAGAAGATATTTTGTCTTTTTGACAGTGTTCATACTTTACTCAGTATCTCCTTTCATATACATACAGCTGTCTTTTGTTAATTTAAATAGATGATTCACATATATGCAAAGAACAACTTATGGATATTTATAAATTTGTATTCCTTTATTGAAGATAACAACAAACTAGAGTGTTTTGCTAAAAGGAAAGCAGATAATACAAGACAGCTAAGAGATAAGGGAAATGTGAGTGGAGAGTTTTAAAAAGTAAAGTAGGTCACTGAGACAAGCAGAAAATATGCAATATCTTTTTAAAAATGAAGTAATTCTTAAAACATATACTCCAGCCAGTGATTTTTTTTTTTAAATAGAATAGCTTGAGACTCAAAATCACAGAATACTATTTATAGAGAGAAGCACTACATGATTTGGGGAAAAATATCCTCTCTAGTGTGAGAAACTGATAAGAAACCTTGTCTAAAGGGATGGATTCACTTTAACAGGACCTCTGAAAGGTCATTGTGAAGAAGCAGTGAAAAAAGCGAAAATATTTCCAAAATCAAATAGAAATAGTTTTGAACTCACTCACTTTAAATAAAATAATGCCCAATTTAAAACAAATCTAAAAATGTCTTGATGCAGAGGATGGACCAAAAACAGGCACACAGTAAAAAGAATGTGAGGTTAACAAAATTGAGGCAATTGAATAATTTAGTGTTTCAGTGTTGTATATAATTACTTCTCTTTATAGTCAAAGGGATATAAACAGCTCAACTGCAAATTGGTCTTGTTAGAAGAGCATTTAGTACGAAATCCTTTATCTACCATTCTCCCCACAGCTTCTTGTTTCTTACATTTCATATGCAAGTTTTTAAAAAAATTAGTAGATCATTATTATTCATATATACAAGAATTTTTTCCTCTGAGGAATACTTCTTAATTCTCTCCATTCCAACATACTTGCTTTTTGTACTTCTCATAGGTCCTCTGGTATCTAACTGTTATGTCTCACTGTCCTTCCCACTTCATATCTAACAGTAAGTTGAAAAGTACTTCCACAAGATTCGTCAAAAAAGACAAGTCTCAATTATCATCACCACTAATGGAAAAACCACTGCTCCCTCTCCCTGACAACTGCTAAAGCCTATTTCCAGGTCTCACTCTTTCCACCCCTTTGGTTTCTACTTTGTCGTCCACATGACAGTATTACTATCACCTTCTAAAACACAAATTGAGAGCGTGTACTCTTCTGCCTGTATTCCTCTACCTTTCCACTGCAAAGATGAAATCAGTTTATAAGTTTCCATTGAACTGGAAATGCAATCCAAATTCCTTGATAAACTGTGAAAAGACCTACATGATCTGGCTCCTTTTTACCTCCCCAAGAACCACTGGATTCCTAATGCTCCACCACTTAGTAGACTTTAGCTACAGTGGTCTCCTTTGTGTCATGCAACACACTCTTAAATTCTTTCTAGTCTTTGTGTTATCTATTCCTTTTAATATTCTTAGTGTCTGTTTCCTCCTGTGTAGTACTCCTGGTATAATCTTGAATGCCACACCCTCATGAGCGCTTTCACTAACTACTGCATCTAAACAACTAAAGAATTCATGTTTTCTTTCACTGCCCTTGGCAGGTGCGCAGAAATGGGAAGTGGATACATGCTCTATTAGTTTCCTCATGCTGCTGTGGTAACAAATGACCACATACTTGGTGGCTTAAACAACAGAGATTTATTCTCTCAGTTTTGGAGGCTAGAAGTCTGAAATTCAGGGATTGGGAGGGCTGCACTGCCTCCAAGGGTTCTTGGAGAGAATCCTTCCATGTTTCTTCCAGCTTCTGGTAATGCCAGGCATTGTTTTGCTTATGATAGTGCTTATGATAGTGTTTTGCTTATGCCTCCATTTTCACATGCCCTCTCTCTGTCTTCTCCTTTTGTGTCTCTTGTTAGGATACCCATCATTGGATTTAGGGCCCAAGCTAATGCAGTATGACTTCATCTTGAAATCCTTACCTTAACTGTATCTGTAAACAAAGTCACTTTCTAATGTTTATTCATTTTTGAGAGACAGAGAGAGGCAGAGCACTAGCGGGGGAGGTGCGGTCAGCACAGAGCCTGATGTGGGGGCTCAAACTCAGGAGATCTTTACCTGAGTCTGAGTCAGACACTTCACCGACTGAGCCACTCAGGCACCCAAATAAGGTTACCTTCTAAGATTCCAGGTAGAATTTTTTTTGAGGGGACATTATTTCACCCTCTACATAGGTACTTTTGTGTGGCAATTTAATAGCAAGCAATAATCCCTGCACTATGTTAGGCCTATCTGTTATTTCTTAGCAATATGACTTTTGATGTGACAGACATTAAGAGAGAAAAACATGGTGCTAACAGGATTAGGGTTACTTTAATAAATAAAATCAGTTAAAGCAACTGAAGAGAAATAATAGTTTTTTTCTTTTCTGTAAGATTCTTGTATGCAGGAAATTTTGTAGTTTCATTCTGTCTTCCATTCTGATTGATGACAAGAAAGCATGGGTTTAAACCAGAAATCTGGCAATGGCTCTGGCCATATATTAAACTATATCAACATGGACAACTTTAATTTCCATATTTAAAAAGAGGATTCTACTCCTCTTCTGATAGTTTTTTTTAAGAATTAAACTAAAGAATGTCTCCAAATCACTTAGTACAATGCCTGGTGTTTAAGAAACAAACAATTGATCTCAATGTTTTCTCATTCTGATGGTGAAGAATTCAATTCTATGTCTAAATGAAACATTGCTTAATTTAAATACATGCTTCTTATTCTATAATATGACTAATTTATTTTTACTCTATTTCCATTTTTCTTAAATCATTTTTAAAAATTGATCTCAATGTTTTCTCATTCTGATGGTGAAGAATTCAATTCTATGTCTAAATGAAACATTGCTTAATTTAAATACATGCTTCTTATTCTATAATATGACTAATTTATTTTTACTCTATTTCCATTTTTCTTAAATCATTTTTAAAACTACCACGATCAAGTTTTAAATAATCTAAATTTTTAACAAATACAATGTAAGGTGTAAGATCACTCTCCAGTTCCTAAAATTTATTTTACTTTTCATTATTTCCTAGTGTAAAATTATTTTTTTAAACAACTGTGTACAATTATTTTTATTCATTTCATAGGCAAATTTATAAAAATAATATTTTATTTTTATATTAGTTTTATAGGCAATCCTTAGGCTTACTTCTATTGTGTATGTGTGTGTGTATATATACATATATTATGTAATATATATATTATATATTATATATTATGTAATATATAAATATACATATATATGTGCATATATATGTAATCGTGTTCCCCTCTCCCCGAAAATATTCACTGAACACTTTCAGGCTTCAGTCTATTTTTATAGAACTATTTTTACAATCTGTTATGGAGAAATCATCAAAATAATATTTTTGGTGCCCTTCTAACTTTGTAAAGTATTTTCACATGCATTATCCATTTCCTCTGTTATTCACCCACTCATTCAATATGCACTGCATTTGCTAGCATTCTTGGCACTAAGCTGGGTGCTGGAATAAAGAACTAAAAGCCATCCTCCACTACTTAGGAAGCACACTAATGGAGGGTGCTAAATGCCATGATGAGTACATATGCTGAGTACTATGTAGTTTAAAGGTAGGGTAAATGGTTCAGACTTGAGTGCAAGGTAATATCAGCTAAAAGGGGTGTTTTTTTTTTTTCGTTAGTACATAGAAATTAGGTCTAAAGGGGAAAAGGAGGAGGGAACAGCAGATGCAAAGGCTTGGAGGCTTCCTGTGACTGGTTTGGTTTTGGGTTTGGGTTTGAAACAGAGGCATGGCATGAGTTGAGGGTGGGGGATAAACAAGAGTCAAACCCAAGGGAGCTGGAAAGTCATCCCTTGAGCATGGGCTTTATTCTTAAGATAACGGAAAGCCATTAAAGAATACCAGGTAAGGTGTGACATGATTTCATCTACATTTTAAAAAGCAGTGAATTAAAAATTAGAACTAAATCAGGGAAGAGTTACACACGAGGTACAGGGAATAGGGCTCTTGGGTAATTATTGACAGCAATGAGAAGGGTCTGATATTTACCTTATAAATAAGGTTGAAAACACTTGGCATCCAACTGGATGCTGCTTCTCAATGAATTTAAAGTGTCTTGCTTAAATTAATTGAAATAATAACTGCTCACTCTCCACATAGAGCTATTCCTAATTTATACTAACACTTTTTATTGTGTTGCCTTTGCAGAAATATCTTTATTTTACGGTTTGGTATCTCTAAGGAAATTCTGAAGTTAATTCTCTAGGTTCAATTATTATCTCTTAGTTTCTCATATGTTTCAGTTACCTAATGCTGAAAAAGAAATCCTCAAAACTTAGTGGCTGAAAACACTGATGATGTGTTATCTGTCATCATTTCCTATGCTGTCTGGGCTCAGCTAGGTGGTTCTTCTCTTCTATGTAGTGATGTCTGGGCTGCCCTTACCTAGAACCCCAACCATGACTGCAACATTCAAAATGACTTTACACACATGTCCTGGACCTCTTCTGGGGTGGCTGCAAAGTCTGTGGTTGGTTGTATCTCTCTTTAGCAAAGAGTTCAATTTCTAATATAGTAGCCAAAGTCTCCAAGACTAAAACTGGAAATTGTCAGTGTTCTCAATGGCCAGGCCCAGAACTGGCAAAGATTTACTTCTGCTACATTCTATTGGAAAAAGGAATTCACACAGCCTACCCTGATTCAAGGAGGAAAATAGATTTTGCTTCTTGATGGGAGGAGCAGCATGGGAATTCAGGGATGACAGGAAGTATTTGGAGAGTTGATCCCTTATTACACCACTGGTGCTGACCCATTTTGCAGATAATCTCTGAAAGTAGATATTCTTTTTTCTATAAATATTACCTTCTTTGAAATAGATAACTTTAAGGCCAAAAATAGATAGATAAATTTAATAAATTTTAATAGGTAAATTTAAGGCCATGTGGTAACATGAAAATATTTACAGAACTGGTTACTCCTAAGAATGACAATTTAATATGGTATATAAGAAATTACTTATCTTGGGGTGCTCAGGTGGCTTAGTTGGTTAAGCATCCAACTCTTGATTTCGGCTCAGGTCATAATCTCACTGTTCGTGGGTTCAAGTCCATCATGGGGCTCTGTGTTGACAGTGAGGGGCCTGCTTGGGGTTCTCTCTCTATCCCTCTCTCTTTGCCCTTCCCCTGTGTGTGCGTTCTTTCTATATAAATAAGCTTTATTTTTTAAAAAAAATTAAAAAAATACTTATCTTTATTTATACCTGTCAGATATTCTTGAGACATATGGCTTAAATATCTCTACAAATGCATTAAGCATCTATGCTGTTACCTATACCTTCTCCAGTTACAGTAGTAATGATAAAATTTCATGAACTAGCAATTCTTTCACTATATGACATATATTTTATAATCATCCCATGCAGAGAGAAAAACCTCTTTATGTTCTAGTAGTTTTCAAATGGAAACATTAAAAATAATAGTTTATACATGACCATTTGGTGCATGTGCTGGTCAATGTTAGACATTGGTAGATGAAGTCCATAAAATAAACAATGGAAGATGAAGAGTCACTGATTTTACAAGAACATTAAGGAATCCTCTCGACCTCAGACCAACTTTTTTTAATTGCGAGGCTCAAAGAAACTTATTTTTTTTTTACAATGATTTTATTTTAGAAGGACTAGAGAAGTCTGTCATTCTTCTCTTCTCACTGTTTCTCTCATGGTCATTCCAACTTGGCTTCATAAGTTAAAATCAAATAGTAGTGAACTTAGTGACACTATTAGGATATGAAATTAATAAATATATTTTACATTTGTATCAAAAAGTATCTATCTGAAGAAGAAAGAATTATATGGAGTCTATTATATACTGTTTAAGGGTCGAAAAAATAATGCATTTAAACTTACAAATGCACTGACAATTCCGTATCACACAGGTAAGCCTAAAATTGAAAAGGACATATTTTAATTCACACACACACACGCCCGCGCGCGCACCCCCCTCCCCCGACACACACACCAGAGCAAAGCAAAATCAGACCAAACCAAAAACACTACGTTCTCGAGCATTCCATGACTAATTCTTTTGGTTTTTGGTTCAATCATGTTATGTATTTGGACGATTAAAACTTGTTTAACTGAGTATGAGGACAATCTGGATGTAGACCCCTGCCATCTTCCTGCCAGACACACCTGCCCCCTTGATCTCCAAGCTTCACTTTGTTATTCTTAATAATTAAAGTATCTCTCTTCAATTTCACCCTTGCTTCCCAAAGCTGGGTGCCTTGGTAAAGAGAGGCATCTTAACATTTAGAAAGGCTTCATATACTACATAGGAAGCTTCACCAAATGTGTAAGAGCAAGGGCCATGGGTTCATTTTGCTTCTGAAACAAGGGTTTACTATTTACAAAAGCTATGTGATCTTGTGAAATTATGTAAACTCTCTGTGTTACCACTTCCTTTCCTGTAAAATGAGGATAACACTAGTAGGTGTTTCAAAATGGTATGATAAAAACTACAGGTGAAGGTCATGTATGTTAAGCACCTTAGAAGAACATCTGGCACAAGTATCAATTAAAAACACCTTTTTAAAAAAATGTTTTTGATTTATTTTGAGAGAGAGAGAGCATGCACCAGCAAGGGAGGAGCAGAGGGAGAGAGAGCACAGAGCCCAATTCAGGCTCCAACTCACCACCCAGTAGATCATGACCTAAACCAAAATTAAGATTCAGATGCTTAACCAACCAAGCCACACAGGTGCCCCTCTATTAATAACACCTTTAATCTCCTTAATGATAATTCAAGGTTCCGATGAATGGATATCAGTAATATGCTAAATGAATATGTTGGTCAGGGCACATTAAAATTAAGCTCACTCTTCCTCTTTTCTAATTTTCTGCTTAGAAAACCAGAGGTGACTGTCTTTCTCAGTGTACTTATCTGGTAACCTTTGCGATTTTTGGTGGGCTCTCTTATCCACACAATGTCCAAGCCAAACATCAACCTTTTTTCTTAAGGATTTACTTTTTTCTTGGAGGTGTTCACACCTAGGAAATTCAGTTATCTTCCCTTTGCCAAATTAAGCCCTGCTCTGGGCTCTCAGATATTCTTTTCGCAGTGTATGTGTTAAATATCATTTCTCTTTATTTTCATCATCCTTTGAAATATTCTTCTTAAAAAACTGTTCTTTAGTTAACATGAAAGCTTGTATCTTGACAGTAACTCTCAAATATATCTTCTTGCTAGCAGCCATCTGTCAGCAGGTTGGAACCGGACTGTCACTACCATTAAACTAAAATACACTTTCAGTGGTGTGAAAACCAATTCAACAACAACTTATCTTTTACCTCCCTTTATTACTCTGCACTACATCACCTTCAGAACTGTGTACCCCAAAATGGTAATGTCATCTTACCTATCACTCACACTTATGCTTTCCAAACCATGCAAGAAAGAAAGCCTGCAAGGGATTTCAGTAGTTCTTGTGATTTGTTTGCTGATGTGCCAAGGGCTATAACTGCTCTTTGGAATCACGGAAAGCCTGATTTTCACCTTTACGTGCCTTTCGATGTACTATTCCTTCTACACTAAATAGTGACTCCAGGTCAAAAGGAAGAGCCACAGAGGTGTGGAAGAAGATAATAACCAGAAGTTATTATTAGCACTAGGTTAAGATGTGTAGGGTAACAATAAGAAGAAGAAAGGAAAATCATATTATTGCTGCTGCAGTGAAGAAAAATAAGTGTCAAAAGGAAGATAAGTTTGAAAATACAACCATGAAAGCCTTTCAGTTACTTTATTGATATAGAAATATTTTCTCCACTCTTTCCAGCTGAGTGCTTCTTTGCAGGGATTTTTTTTTTTTAATACAAGTGTTCAGGCAATAAACGTGACACGCAGCTCATGTCTGGAGGACTGTAAGACACCTCTGGATTTCGTAAAGTATGAAGTGATTGAATTCATAGCACCCCAAAATATAATAACCTGTAAAAATTCCATTTCCTGGAGTATCTTTACTTTGTAATAAAGAAGAAGTCAGGGAAAGCAAGCAAAATGTCAGACACCACAGAGTCTTAGTTATTTCTCCATTGGAACCCCAAAGCTGTAAATTCTCTATAAACAATAGAGAAAATAATACCTGTTTGGATTCGTAACCATTGCAAAGCATAAGATCAATAAATCAATATTCACTGCAGCATAACTATAAATTATAATTTCTATGCTTTGTGGTGATGTGTGTGTGTGTGTGTGTGTGTGTGTGTGTGTGTGTGAGATTTTCTTACTTTAATACTTGAGCAAAGACAGGGAGTTACATCTAGATAGTGTGGAGTAAAGTTTACTCTAACAAGGCAGGCTAAAAATATAGAAATCTGTAGTCACAGATACATTCTGAAAAAGCTGCTATGCGTATAGTAACTGTATGTTGTTAGACATACAGAGTTTCCATTTTTTTAATCTAGTTTTCTTGGCAATTGTCAGCTAGTTTTCCCATAATCAGAAAAACACAGCTTTGTTTGAACTGTGATATAAGAATGAGAAGAGCATTCTGATTCCCTCATTTTTAACTGGCTTTTGAGAAGCCACCCCAGAATTTTTTTCATGTCCATTCATCTTAACATTTATGGTCTAAAAAAAATTGTTATGTTTCTCATCAGAGATGAAATTAAAAGGGGAAGGTGGCTGGAAATTCAGAAATAATCTCCCAAGAGAAGTCAAATAATTATTTAAATTGTGCACAATTTCAAAGAAAAAATATAGAAAATTAAAACAAATCATCCCCAGAAATTGACTAAGAATGGGGACTGAGAAGAGAGTGGAACAAGCCTAGAACAGAAATGAAAGATAAATGGCCCGGTCAGCCGAAAAGCTTTAAAAAAAAAAAAAATCAAATCGTATAGTTATGGAAACTTAAATTGTGGAGCCAGATGTATGTATGAGTTCAAACCCCAACTCTGTCATTTGATAGAGGTATCTTTGGGCAATTACTCCTACTTATTCTTTCCAGACCTGTTTCCTCAACTGAAAACAGAAAATCCAGGACTACCTCACAGGTCTGTTAAAAGGATTAAGTGGGTTATTATAGTCAAAGTACTTAAAATAGAAGTAAATCTCAAGACTAGGTATTTATATTCTTTATAAATTTGTGATTAAACAATAAATGAAGAATTTATCTTGAATACTACAAATGGGCTACAACATGAGTGGGTCTCAATTCTGTGAGACATCTAAGGGGATCTTCTTTACTGTGTATGCATCCTAGGTCTATAGAACTTGTGCCCATCTTTGTCTATTCAACTTTTTGGAATTTTTTGCAAGCGTACATATCAAATATAATGTTTAATATAAACAGTAATATTAAGTAAATTACATTCCTCACAGATTTTTGAGGGGAATTTTCACGTCCAAAATTGAGAATTTTTTTTGTTTGATGAATTGTTTCTGTAATTTGCATTACAATTATAGCTAGCGTAAAAATATTGTCCTTTAGAAGTAATTCTGAAGGATCTTTATTCAAGTTTACATAGAAGGCCAGTATCATTTTACTTTTCATACTTGCGATGTCTTGAATCTAATATTAAAGTTAGGTGGCTTTATAGAGCAGCCCTTGTTCTGATTTTTATCAATACTTGTGAATAATTACATAAATACTAAATGTTATGTTCCCTTAAGTACTATGCTTTGTATCTCTGCTGGATACTTTATATACATCATTTTTAATCCTTATAAAATCTTTTTATGTAGTTTTAATTATGAAAGTGAGGTCCAAGGAAGATAAATGATTTACCCTAACTGTATAATACTTATCCAACAGCAGGAGTATGAGGAAGACAATGGTTAATACAAAAGCAAACACCTAAAAATGTTGTAAACTGCAAAGTGTTGTGCAATATTAATTACTATTATTCTATCAGAGATAACAAAATTAATATATAGTTATTTTAATGTCTATTTTGTTGCTCATTACAATGCTAATTTCATGTGGTTTATTTATGTGGTTAAAATGGATATCTTTTACTGTATTGATAACTTAGACTCAGACAATTCATATGGCTTTCCCATAGATGTGTAAACACAATTGCTGGAATATGAAACTACATCTTCAATGCTAATTATTTTTGCACTTAGATCTTATACTAATTTCTTATATTTAATACTTATACTTTTTATTGGTTTGCTATCCAAATGAAACAAATATAATGTAAATGTCACATCTAAATTTGTATGAAGTAAAATGAAGAAGATTAAGGAGTCTGAGTTTATGTAGGAAAACAGTAAAATCACTTTATTTTAAAGCAAAAATGGACTTACAGACCTGCTTCTCCAATTCTGTTCTTTTATGGAGTTCAAATTCTATACAGTTAACACATAGATAATTTCACAATTCTTTGTACTCTGGACAGAAAAGAGAGAGAGAGAGAGAGAGAGAGATCTAAAGCCTAATTTTGCTCTCAAGGACTTTGTGATCTAACTAGAAAGAAAAAAATTAAATCATGTGAATTAACCACTAAGCAGTAAAATACAATTACTAAGTAACTTTGGTTTTTGGGTTTTAGACAGTTACAGATCAAAAGAGGACAGACAAAATAGGATATTTGTATGAAAGGCTGAACTCACATCTAGAACTGAGAGATGATATGAAAGTTCAAGACCGGGGTGCCTGCGTGGTGGCTCAGTTGGGTAAGCATCTGACTCGATTTGGTTCAGGTCATGATCTCATGGTGAGATTGAACCTGTGGTGACAGTGTGGAGCGTGTTTGGGATTCTCTCTCTCCCTGCCCCTTCTCCACTCATGGTGTTTTTGTTTTGTTTTGTTTTGTTTCCTCTTTCTCTCTCAAAATAAGTAAGTAAACTTTAAACAATAATTTTAAATTAAAAAAATAAAAGTTCAAGACCAATACGACAGTTTTGGTTTCTTTTTTTTTTTTTAACGTTTATTTATTTTTGAGACAGAGAGAGACAGAGCATGAACGGGGGAGGGTCAGAGAGAGGGAGTACAGAATCTGAAACAGGCTCCAGGCTCTGAGCCATCAGCACAGAGCCTGACGCAGGGCTTGAACTCACGAACCGCAAGATCATGACCTGAGCCGAAGTTGGACGCTTAACTAACTGAGCCACCCAAGCACCCCACGACAGTTTTGGTTTCAAGATTATGTTTGATTCCTCACTGTGCTTGTGCACTGGAAATTGACATTTGCACACTCAGAGGATAACTCACCCGAGTATGAAAAATACTAATACAGAATTTAGCATGCTGGTACAAATCAACCTATGGACTACAAGGAATATGAAGAAAATAGTGTGCAAATTTGATAGATTTTCAGCATGTATCACCCTAACATATATGGAACAAATTATGATATATTAATTAAAATAATTTATTTATATTTGTGTTTATTTTTTGAATCATAATGTATATAAAGTTCAACATGGATATTATATTTAAAACCTTTAGTAAATATGTCTTTTTTTCCTAAATGTTTATTTATTTTTGAGAGAGAGAGAGAGAGGCAGAGAGACAGGGAGTCAGAGAATCCCAACAGGCTGTCAGTGCAGATCCTGAGGCGGCTAGAACTCAGGAACTGTGAGATCATGACCTGAGCTGAAATCAAGAGTCAGATGCTTAATTGACTGAACCACCCAGGAACCCCAGTAAAAATTTCTTGATTAGCACCTGTGTACAGCAATAATTGTAAAAAATTGTAAATTTTAAAAGATAAACAAAATATGACAATTGTTCTTGACTCTATAGTTCTCACCAATTAAACAAATGACCAAGCAAAACCTTGTAGCACATGAAAATGTTTGTTAAGTTAATAATGGGAAACATGTGGAAATATGAGATGAATCATATGAACAATTTTATACAAATTGTGAATGTGATTTGTTTTCTATAAAATATTATGTTCAACAACCATCTTAATTGTAAGGAAATTATGAGAAGAAATAAAAACATCTTTTAAAAATAGGCATTTACCATTTTGACTTTGTTTATTCCTTCCTGTCGATTCCAATTTCCAACTAGTTATCATTTATCTTCTGCCTAAAGGACATTCTTTTGAATTTCTTACAGTGTAGGCTTGTGGATAATGATTTTTTCACTTTTCATTTACCTGAAGAGCATCTTAAATTCACCCTTTAAAAATATTTCTGCTCAATGTTAGTTGGATTGTTTTTCTTTTATCAATCTAAAATTTTTCTTACATTGTATTCTTCCTACAATTATCTTTTAGGAGAAGCCTGTAATTTTTCTTAATCATGTTCCTCTATGTGTAAAGTGATTTTTTTCCCACAGCTACATATAAATTTTTCTCTTTAAGTGCAGCATTTTGACTACGCGTGTAGTTCTCTTTTTGCTTATTCTGCTGGCCTCCTCAGAGGTATAAGTGTGTACTTCATATAAAATATGGGAAGTCTGTGCTGATATGTGTATATCTATATATCTATATCTATATCACACTCTTTTCCTCAAGAACTCTAATTACACTTATTTTAAATCATTTGACATTGGCACAACAGAGCCTTGAAGTTTTCATCATTTATTTTACTTTTTTCTCTTCTGTGACTTTCAAAGTGGGTCTTCTGTATTGCTATGTCTACAAACGCGTTCTTTATGCAGTCTCTCATATGATACAATATCCTGTCTAGGAGGTTGCATAATTTTGCTCGGATTCTTTTTCAGTTTCCATTTCTATACCAATATTATGTTCACTTATTAATATGTTGCTATTTTCTTTTAATATATCAGAATAGATTTATTAGCTTTTAAATAAAATAAAGTTTTAAGTAACAGCTTTACTTGCTTTTAAACAGCTTTAAGAAATACCTGCTTTAGAATCATTATTGCTAAATCAAATATTAGATTATCATGAATTAATTTTTTCTTTCCTCTATTTCCTCCTCCTCCTCTTCCATCTCCATTTTCCTCCTCTGTTTCTTCTTCTTCAGCTGTGGACTGCATTTCCTGCTTATTTCGATCCCCCAAATTTTTGATTAATTTTGGACATTAGGGAGATTATGCCTTGGAGACAGTGGATTCTTGATTTGGAAAGGATTTGAATTATTTTCTTATCACCCTGAACGTGGGTAGTTTTGATTTAATACCTTGTGAATGGAGATCTATGGAAAGCTCAAAGTGTTTGGCTAGCCCAGTAGTTCGGCAGGACACAGCTTCCAAACTTTATTTCCCAGTGAATCTTGTCAGAGTTTGCCTTTAGGCTTTATAGAGGTAAGGCTAGGGTAGATGTCTGTATCTAATGTCCATAGCATGGGTTCACACTGCCAGTACTCCCGGTGTCCCAGTTGGATGTTAGAGATGTTAACAACAGGTTGATCAGGTCTTGCTACGACCGAAAGGCAAGCACTCTAATAATCTGCTATACTGCTCTTCCCTGATACTGCTCAGCCACTACTTTCTCTGGTCCAGCAATAAAGCACAGAGAGGTTATCTAACAATCTTTGGGTGGTCTTATTCTGTATGCACTCTATAGAACTGCCCTCAACCACAAATTTATACTGAATTTGCAAACAGACTGTCCAGAGAGTTTGCACCCCCTCTGTCCAATTCTGTCTTTCCCATGCCTCATCACACAAATTCTAGTTGCTCTATTTGCCAACTCTGAAATCTGCCTCCTTACAGTACTTTGTAAAAACTCCAATTCTCTCTACCATATTGGAAAATTGTTCCCAGCAGTGAGTTGGTAGGGCTCTAGTCCTGAAGATACCAAAGGAAAACACACACACACAACAACAACAACACCCCACATTGTTCTTGGAATATAGGGGATTTACTAATGTAAAAAGAGAGCTTCTTCCAAGGAGATATAACTATAAAAAGCACCACTACCAGTACTCAGTATCAAGTATGTAAGGGCAATGACTACAATGACCTATCTCTTCTTCTAAACTGTCATCTCCTGCTGGCACATTGTCAAAATCAAATGGAAGCAGGAGGGCTGGAGGGCAAGAGCTGGAGATGTAATCTATGACCAGGCTCTTAAGACAAAAAGTAGTATAGGGGAAGTGGTAAAGAGATTTGAGTAGAATAAAAGAACAACTGGCATACAGACATTTCTGAATTCAGGGCAATAAATCATTTCAAATTTATAATAGAAATATAATTATTCACATAGTTATGTAATCATTGTGTGTGTAATCACTGCAAAAATTATATAAGAAAATCTTATTACCTTGAACAATAGCACTGTGTGCATATATATATATGTATATGTATAAATATATGGCTCAATGTCATTGAAAGGAATATAAACTGATATTTATGTAGATTTTACAAATATTCTAGAGCTGGAATAAGTTTGAGGATTTTGAAGAAGGTAGATTTAAAGTTAGGTAGGCATAGCTGGTATAGTTTTTAGAAGGTGAAACAATAGTCATCTTTTCTAATTTTCTGGTGGTTACATATGTACTACTGCTAATCCTCACAGGAATTCTCTAAGCTGGGTATTATTATCATTCTTAATTTATAGACAGGACATTGAGTCTCAGAAAGACTAAATTCCACAAGATCACATAGCTGTTAAGTGATAAAGGCCAATTATCTGTAAATCCAAAGTTTACTTTCTTAACAGTACTGAGTGTGAAAGGCAATAAAGATAGCGAGATGAATGATGTGAGAGACATTTCACCTAAGGAGGAAATGAATCATATAAACTAAAAGTCAATATTAAAATGTAATCAGAAGATTTATGGAACAATGTGGAGAGAACGGGTCTTTATGAAGTTTTTGGATTATTCAACGCATTGGAATTGTTCCAAAATGCATTAAGTTGAGAGAACATATGATTCATAGGATATTATTACTTATAATTAATATCCATTTTAGTGGCTAAAGTTCATAAGACAATTAAGGTATTAGTAACAGGAAAATATGATGAAAAGCATCATATTAATGGACTATTTTTTTAAACTTTCCTTCAGTCCAAAAAAAAAAGGTATAATGCATATAACATTAGAGGTAGAATGTGACATCTGTGGCCAATGTCTAATAAAACCCAGTTTCTGAAAGCTTAAACTGACAATACTAATAATCTTAACATGATATCTTATCTGACTATAATGCTTGATAACTAAAGTTATCCTTGCTCTTCAATATTTTTGTGCTAATCAGATCAATCTAAAAGTCATTTATATTATAATTTCATTGGAATTTTTTCCTGACCTTAACTTTAAAATAATGTCCTGATGAACTCTTTAGAAGTCCACATGATGATTTAGAAATAATTCAGTTTTCATGATTTTCAGTGGGAATATTCTCTTACAGTAGTAACTCTTTGCTTTTGAAAATGCATCAGTCATGTACTGAAGCTAGGAAGCAACAGGAGACCATCGATTTCCGCACTTTGACATTACAGGCTAATGTTTACATGAAACCTGATAATATTTGTCTAAGACAATTTCATTTGCCTGATTAATACAGTTTCCTTTATTGCTTACATCTAATTTCAAGAGGCATATTCTGTCTCTAAATGTTCTTTTATCACTGATTCATTTATCGCATTTTTCTTCTTGATGTTTTTCCTTTAGAATCTTTCAAATACTACTGGAAATATTTTGGCTACTTCACAAGTCTGACAGTTCCATTATTATGGAAAATGGTGATACTCTAGATAATCCCATACTAACTGGACAAACGAACACATGGATGTTACAATATAAAAGTCCAAAGGACACAGGAAAGCAAAATTACATATTTCTTTCTTACCGTCAAGAATCAAATGAATGGATATTTTGGATATGTACATAATTGGATATTTTGAATAGCAAAATTTGGAATGTAACCGCCATCTACAACATACTGGTGATTGATACACTTTAGAAACTATGCCTTGGAGAATCTCATACTTTACCTTAAACTTAAAGTATATATTTATCTGGTATTAGCAAAAATCTAAAATAAAATGAAATGTCAAATAACAAGTTTGATTCATTGAAAAACTGACTTAGATTTGAATATTTCTTTATTTTCCCTGTTCCCTAAATTTTAGATAGCTTTCCAAGGACTCCTTTTATAGTGCTTATCATATATGTTTGTAAATTATTTATTTATGTCTATTTTTACCATTAGCTTCTAAAGCTTAAGATGTGAAACACTGTTATAAAGTTTTTGTGAAAATCTAATGCCCACTATAGTGTTTGGCACCTAGTCCATGTTCCATGAATAGTACCTTAAACTATTGATTTCTCTGTTGTTTCTGTCCAAACAAAATTGTTTTTGTCCAAACAAAACTGTGATTTGTTGCCCGAACAACACTGTAATTTGTTTTTGCCCAAACAAAACAGTTGATTATTGTAATATAGTTTTGACATTGGGATTTAGAATGAAAAATCATGTTGGTTGAAAGGATGTTGACACAGTAGTTGTGTGACAGAGAATAAAGATGAATAAGTTATAATTAATGGTAAAGCATCACAAAACAACTTCTACTCCTAACTTTGGTGGAATGGCTTGTATTACACCAAACGTCTCATCAAAAACGATTATAAAAAAAATAGATAAAACTCAAAAATAAGTCAAGCACACAAAAAGTATTTGTTTCTAGAATTAAGTTAATACTGGAGGGGCACCTGGTGGTTCAGTAGGTTAACCAATTGGCTCTTAGTTTCAGCTCCGGTCATGATCTCAGGATTCATAGGTTCAAGCCCTGCCTCAGGTTCCATGCTGACAGCGTGGGGCCTTCTTGGGATTGTCTCTCTCTCTCTCTCTCTCTCGCTCTCTCTCTCTCTGACCCTCCCTTTCACTCTCTCTCTCTCTCTCTCAAAAACAAATTAACTTTTAAATACATACATAAATACTGCAGAAAATTATTCATGTAAAAGAAAAATAAACCTAGAAGAAAATACTGAAATGATGAAAAAAAAGTAAATATGTAAGTAAATGTAAATGAATGTTGACTGATTAAGACCCTAAAATTGTCTTTTGGGTGTTTATAATATATGTATAATTAAAGTCTACAAAAATAATAGTGAAAATATCAAGGGATGGGGGAGTTATAATGTTCTATTGTCCTTGCATTGTGATAAGAAAGTGATAAGGCTACTAATTTATAATGTACTCTAATAATTAAGGATACATATTATGTTCTCTAGGGTTACTGCTAACAATATAAAATTGAGCTAATACAGAGAAAATAGAAATACTTCATTAATATAAAAGAAGGCAAAAAGGGAGAATAAAAGGGACAAATAATAAAAGATGGAACAAACAGAAAACACATAAATAATTATAGTGAATTAAAAAATAATGACTCCCATTTAGAAGTACAGACAATCACATACGTTTAAAAAACTCAAACCCTAAATGCTATTTATAAGAAATCCATCTAGACTGTAATACTGTAATAATTCTAAGTGTAGACACTAATGTATAAATAACTGAATGTATCCATACTAATGTTAGATGAAGTAGACTTTGTGACACGACCATTGGTGGGTCTAGAGAAAATCATTTCATAATGGTAGACAGGTAAATGCACTGGGATCACATTATCATTTTAACTATATTTATCTAATAATTTACTGCCCAAATACATGGGGAAAAAGCAAAATAGAGGCTAAAAACAGAAAGTAAATTCATGAGAGTAATAGAGATTTCAGTAACAATTAAAAATTTGACACAATTGGCATACATTCACCCAATAAATGAAGAACACTCATCCATTACAAGTCTACAAAGAAATTTACCAATAACAGGTTATATTTTCTTCCTTTAAGTGAGGCAGACATTTCAGCATTAACATTTGATGTTCTGAGATAAAATCTGTCCTCCTACTCTGAAAATAATAAATTTTTTCATGTGTTTTAATAGTTAAATTATGTAATGGAGCATCATGACTAAAGATGATAATTGTAGTAATAAATAAGAGGAAGAGGAAAAGAAGAAAAGAAGTACTAACACATAATATTCACTATGCTTAAAATATGTTTTAAAGAGATTTGCAGTTGTTAACATGCTTAATCTTTAAAACAATTCCTCATTACCCCACTTTATAATTAAAAGAAACTGACACACAATAAGATTAAGTAATTTGCACAAAAGGAATGCTAAACTGTGAAATCAGGATGTCTAGCTTCAGAATCTAAGACTCCCTGAAAAACTGGAATTTTCAATGAAAGTATAAATTACATTTTAAAGTTTAATTGAAGAGACAGATACAGACAAGAAAATCTCAATAAATTCATATTTTAGAGAATGTATAATAAAAATACAGTGATATTGTAGAGAAATAAAACAGGTTGCAAATTTTTAATTTTTTAATAAATCTTTCAAACTTTCGTATCTCTACTGTAATAATATTGCATAGACACTACCCAAACCAAAAAGCTGTATCAATGGTTGATAATCATATAACCTAAAATTTTTTTGTTTATTTTTGAGAGAGAGAGAGAGCGAGCACAAGTGGGGGAAGGGCAGAGAGAGAGGGAGACACAGAATCCGAAGCAGGCTCCAAGGCTCTGAGATGTCAGCACAGAGCCCAATGCAGGGCTCGAACCCATGAACCGTGAAATCATAACCTAAGCCAAAGGCAGACACAACTGACTGAGCCACCCAGGTGCCCAAATAATCATATAACTTAAAATAAAATTAGTTTTACTATAATTAAATATACTTTTCAATAATATGAATTTTATTTATTTTTAATTTTTTGAATATAGCTGGCACACAGTGTTATGTTAGTTTCATGTGTACAACATAATTCAACTTCTCTATATGTTATGCTAACGCTCACCACAAGTGCAGCTACCATTTGTCACCATATGTCGCTATTACAATAACATTGACTATATTCCCTATGTAGTACCTTTTATTATTAAGTTGTTTAGTTATTATTTATTTAGTCTATAACTGGAAGCCTCTATCTCCCACTCCACCCATTTTGCCCATCCCTCAACCCCCCCCCTTCTGGCAACCATCAATTTGTTCTCTGTATTTACAGGCCTGATTCTACTTTTTTGTTTGTTTATTCATTTATTTTGGTTTTTAGATTCCTCACATGAGTGAAATACTATGATGTTTGTCTTTCTCAGTCTGATTTATTTCACTTAGCATAATACCCTCTAGGTGTCACTATTTGTAGATGACATGGTGTACATGGAAAACTCTAAAGACTCCACCAAAAAACTATTGAAGTAATAAATGAATTCAGTGAAATTGCAGGACACAAAATTCATACCCAGAAATCAGTAGTGTTTCTATAAACTAATAATAAAGTAGCACAAAGAGAAATTAAGAAAACAATTTTATTTACAATTGCATCAAAAAGAATACAATACCTAGGAATAAACTTATCCAGGGAAATGAAAGACCTGTACTATGAAAGCCATAAAATATTAATGAAAGAAATTGAAGATGACACAAATGACAGGATATTCCATGCTCACAGATTGAAAGAATGGATATTTTAAAATGTTTATACTAACCAAAGCAATCTACAGATTCAAAGATTCCATATCAAAATGCCAATAGCATTTTTTCATAGAACTAGAACAAATCATACTAAAATTTGTATGGAACCACAAAAGATCCCAAATAGCCAAAGAAACCTTGAGAAAGAAAAACAAAGCTGGAGGTATCACAATTCGAGATTTAAAGATACATTACAAAGCTCTAATCAAAACAGATTAGACACAAAATAGATTAGGCACAAAAATAAACACATAGATCAATGGAACAGAATAAAGTGTCAAACAACAAACCCACACTTATACTGTCAACTAATTTATGACAAAGGAGGCAAGAATATACAGTGGAGAAAAGACAGTCTCTTCAATAAACTGGGAAACTCTAGGAAAACTGGACAGCTACATGCAAAAAGAAAAAAAAAAAGAATCTGGACCACTTTCTAACCACATTCACAAAAATAAACTCAAAATGGATTAAACACCTAAATGTAACACTTGAAAGTATAAAAATCTTACAAGGAAACACAGGCAGTAATTCCTCTGACATTAGCTGCAGCAACATTTTTCTACACATTTACTAAGGCAAGGGAAACAAAAGCGAAAATAAACTATTGGGACTACATGAATATAAAAATCTGCACAGTAGAGGAAAACATCAACAAAACAAAAAGGCCATGTACTGAGTGGGAGAAGATATTTGCAAATGATATATCCAATGAGAGATTAATATCCAAAAAATATAAAGGACTTAATCAATTTAGCACCAAAAAATAATCTGATTTAAAAATGGGCAGAGGACCTGAATAGACATTTTTCCAAGTAAGACAACCAGATGGCCAACAGACACATGAAAAGATGCTCAACGTCACTCATCATCGGGGGAATGCAAATCAAAACCACCTCAATGAGATATCATCTTACACCTCTCAGAATGGCTTAAAAAGCAAAGAGAGAAAGAGAGACAAGAAATAACAAGTGTTGGTAAGGATATGGCGAAAAGGGAACCCTTGTGCACTGTTGCTGAGAATGTAAATTGATACAGCCACTGTGGAAAACAGTACGGAGATTACTCAAAATTTTAAAAATAGAAACACTGTATGATCCAGTAATTCCACAACTGGAATTTACTCAAAGAAAACCAAAACACTAATTCTTATCCACCCCTACATTTATTGCAGCATTATCTGCAATAACCAAGTTATGGAAGCAACCTATGGAAAAGTAAGATACGCACACACACACACACACACACACACACACACACACTCACACAGGAATATTGTGCAGCCATGAAAATGATGTGGTCTTGCCAGTTAAACACATTTTTAATATTTGTTACATCTATTGTTGTCCTTTGCTGTATCTAAAAAAAAGTTGGTTCTTTAGATCTCCTAATTCATTTGAACATGTGTCATATATCATACACCTTCCAAGAGAAAACAGTGAAAGGAAGTACATGTGGAAGAATAAAATGATAATCATAGAGTTTAGAGAAAGAGAGAACAATTGCATAAAGGGATCCTCTCTGTTTGTAATGGCTTGACCTTGATATTAAAGGATCTGGATTTCCACACCCACCTCATAGAACAGGGTTCTTCACTGCTTCCTGCTGGGGTGATGCAGGTAAAGGGGAGGTAAAGGGGAGGACTAGGGTAGGTAAGGAAGTTCAGCATCACATATTTCTACTACTACTACTCCCTTAGTTATTAACGGGCGATCAGAAAATAGATTTCTCTTTCCAGCAGATTGTACTGAGGTACTACCCACAAGCACTTTCCTAGCTGGGACAGTCTCAGAAGAAGCCAGTTAAAGAGAAGATTTAAATAAGAATCAGAATCTCATAACATAAATGAAATTATCCAGATTGCAAGAAAAAAAATCTTTTATTTTCCAAAAGCCAACAAGATCTCATACTGAATGAAAAAAAGCAATGAATACCACCACCACATGACAGAGATTTTAGAATTATCTGACAAATATTTTAAAGCAGTCACAATAAGGGGCACCTGGGTGGCTCAGGGAGTTAAGCATCTGACTCTTTGTTTCAGCTCAGGTCATTACCTCACAGTTGGTTCCTTGGTTGGAGTCTCACTTCAGGCTCCGCGCTGGCAGTGCAGAGGCTGCTTCAGATTCTATCTGCCCCTCCCCCACTCACAGTGTCTGTTTCTCTCAAAATAAATAAATACACTTAAAAAAATAAAGCCACAATAAAAAATTTCAACAAACAATGCAAATAGTTAAAACATAAAAAATTTAAGTGTCAGTAAATAAAAGTCTCAACAAAGAAATAAAACATAAAAAGGAAGAGTCAAATAAAAATGTCACACACAAAAAAGTACAGTAACCGAAATGAAAAGATCAATGGGTAGGCTCAGAGAATGGAGGGAACAGAGAAAAAACAAAACAAAACAAAACAACAACAACAACAAAACAAGAAACTGAAGTAGAAAAAATTTACCTAAGCTAAACAACAGAAGGAAAGTAGACTAAAAAAACTAAAAATGAACAGAGTACCAAGGACCCGTGGGAATAAAATAAAGGATCTAGCATGTATCACTGGAGTCATGAAAGGAGAGAGAATAGGGCTAAGGAAATACTTTAAGGAAATAATGACTAAAAATTTCCCAAATTTGGAAAGAGACATACACCTACAGGTTAAAAAGCTAAGTAAACCCCTAACTGGATAGGCACAAAGAAATTCATACCGTGTACATTATAATTAAACTGAAGACAGGTTTTGTAGGCAGCTAGTGAAAAAGGACACCTTGCCTATGGGTGAAAGTTAGCAAGGGTAGGAAAGAACTCAAAAGTATCCACTAATGAGATGTAATCAACACTTAGACAAGGTTCTATTCACAACAATGGAATACACATTTTTTTTTTCAAATATCCAAGGAACATATATTAAGGTAGATTATATCCTGGGCAATAAAACTTAAATTTGAACTAAAATCATCTAGAGTATGTTCTCTGATCACAATGGAGTCAAACTAGAAATCACTATCAAACTTAACAGAAAATCCCCAAACATTTGAAAACTAAACAATGTATGTCTATAATAGCCATGGCTTGAAAAGGAAAATTCAAAGGAAATTTAAAAATACATTAAACTGAAAAAAAATGAACAGACATATCAAAATGTGTGAGATACAGCTAAGGTAGTACTGAGAAACATACTATCAAAGGCATGCATTTGGAAAAGAGAAAAGTCTCAACTTAATAATATATACTCCCATGTTAACAACAAAGAAAAAGAAAAAAGCTAAATTAAAAACAAATGGAAGAAAGTAAATAATAAAATGAAAGGTGAAAATTTGAAAACAGAGTAGAGAAAGTAATAGAGAAAAAACAAATCAATGAAACAAAATTCTGGTTCTTTGAAAAGATCAATGGAATTGGCAAAGCACTGGCAAGACTGACAAAGAAAACATGAGAACAAAACACGAATTATTAATATTAGGAATACAAGAGGGGATATACTACAGACCATACCGACATCAAAAGGAGAATAAGGGCATACTATGAACAACTCCACATACATGGATTTGACAACTTAGAATTCACTCATTACTTAAACACACACAGCTGCCCACCCAGCCATGCATACACGCGCACACACACACACACACACTCACTCACACACTTCACCTGATATGAAATATTTACTGGTAGTGGGGCAGGTACTAAGTAAGACAGTATTAAAATTTTTAATGTTTAAAATAAAATTAAAAATAGAACTCAAAAAATCAAAAAAAGAACTACAATATAATCCAACCATCCCAATTCTGGTATTTATCCAGAATAATTAAAATCAGGATCTCAAAGAGATATTTGCACTCCTATATTCATTGCAACTTTATTCATGGTAGCCAAAAAATGGAAACAATCTGAATTTCCATTGAAGGGTACATGGATACAGAAAATGAGGTATGTATTTACCATGGAAATCAGCTTTAAAAAAAAATAAGGAAATCCTGTCATACACTACAACATGGATGAACCTTGAGGACACTTTAAGTGAAATAGTTTAGTCACAGAAGGGCACATACTGCATATATCTACTTATGTGAGGTATCTTAAATAGTCCAATTCCTGCAGAAGAAAGTAGCATGGTGTAAAGATGGGTAAATTAAGATTTATTTTCCACTGGGTATAGTGTTTCGTTCATGCAAGACGAAAAAGTTCTAGAGATCTGCTTGTTGTACAGCATTGTGCTGCAGTTAGCAATACTGTACACTTCAAAATTGATAAGAGGATAGACTTCATATTATGTGTTACTTATAATAAAAAAAGGTTAATTGCTACCATTAAGTTCTTTGCTTTACAAGCTTTATCATACAAATGCTGTGTGTCAATAAAATTGTGAACTCTAGGTGATAAAAAAAAAGTCATTCAATATAATTGGGCACAAGAGCCCAACTGCAGTAGATAAACACAAGTGTGGAAAAAAATGAAAGGTAAACACAAGTGTGTTTCTTGTAATGCCACAGATCTTGGTTAGCATAAAAGAAGACAAAATAAATTTTAAAATATTATAAAATACTGTAGAATTATTATAGTTTCTATCTGTACAAAAAAGGTAAAGTATGAACATGAAAGAATAACAGGTGAACAGTTTAAAAATATGTATTCTTTTTTTAAAATATAATTTATCATCAAGTTGGCTAACATACAGTGTAATAGCATGCTCTTGGTTTGGGGGGTAGATTCCCGTGATTCATTGCTTACATACAACACCCAGTGCTCATCCCAAGTGCCCTTCTCAAATAAACTCAAAATGGATGAAAGACCTAAACGTGAGACAGGAAACCATCAAAACCCTAGAGAAGAAAACAGGCAACAACCTCTTAGACCTCAGCAGCAGCAATTTCTTGCTCCGCCTGTCTCCAAAGGCAAGGAAAATAAAAGCAAGAATCAACTATTGGTACCTCATCAAGATAAAAACTTCTGCATTGCAAAGGAAACAATCAACAAAACTAAAAGGCAACCAACTGAGTGGGAAAAGATATTTACAAATGACATATCAGATAAAGGGTTAGTATCCAAAATATAAAAAATTTCCCAAACTCAACACCCAAAAATCAAATAATCCAGTGAAGAAATGGGCAGAAGACATGAATACACATTTTTCTAAAGAAGACATCCAGATGGCCACCAGATATATGAAAAGATGCTCAAAAATCTGTATTCTTAACCAAATTCTTGCTGACTATGTGACCCAAATCATGTAAATTTTAGTTATTTTTCAAGTATAAACTGACTCTTTAAGTGGAAAGTTAAGGTGTGAAAAATACAACATAAGGCATTCAGAATCTGTTGAAGATTGAATCTATAGAATGTTGCAATGTCAATTTTTGAGATGGGTTTTCCATAAACATGTACTGAATTATCTAGATTAAGTTTTGTTTCCATATATTCTCACAGCAGTAAGTTCTTATCCCAAACATAGCACTTACCATATTCTATAATAATAATGATCTGCATTTCCATGCTGTCTCATGTTGCAGTTTGTCCGTTCCTTGAAGACAGGCTAGAATAATGTCCTTTTAATCATTTTATCCCTAAGGCATGACATACACGATGAATAGATGAGCAGAAGTTGAAGAAATATCATCAAAGCTTCACATGTACTATAAACAGCAAAAAGGAGTTGTGAAATTATGAGAGCAATGAGCTATAATGAATAATCAAAGTAATTTCATTTAGAAATGTATGTATGAAAGGCAAATATGGATTACCAATGAATAACCAGAGAGCTAAGCAATTGTATCCTAAAGTACAACTAAAAATAGTACAGTATCCATTAAAAATAAGTGAAGGATATGGAAAGGTAATTAATAAAAGAATTATGAATGAATGAGAAGCAAAGAACAAGATATTTGATATATAGTTACCAGAAGAAATGCAAATAAAATAATAAGATAATTTTTTTTTGCCTTGTAAAAAATCTAGTGTTGCCAAAATTGAAGCTAGAAGTTGAAAATACTTCATAGCCTGGTGACAGCAGTAGAAATTTTCACATTCATGGAGGATAGTTTGGATGCGTCTACCTAAATTTAAAATCCAGCACTCCCATTTCTGGAATTCTATCTTAAGTATATATCACACATGTGCACTAGGATATGCATCCAAAGTTGTTCTTTGTGCCTTTGAAACCACAAAGACTAAAGCTGCCAATAAGAGATACATTAAATACATTAAAGTACAGGCATACCATATGCCATATAGCTATGTCATCATTAAGAAAGATTGTAGAAGTATACACGTATACAATATAAGTATACTTATATTCCAGAAGATTATAAGTGATACTGTATAGATATAAACAAAAAGATTCAGAAAATTATTCAGAATATGACTGACTCAATTTGTTATATATATATGGCACAGAAATATGCATATATCTGCATTTGCCCAGAAATGGTCTAGAAAGATACACACTAAGCTGATTTGGGGGGGGGGGGGGGTGGTGGAGGGTGGAAATTATAAACATATTGTTGGCAAATGCACTTCATTATTCTGAATCATGTGGTGTTTAATCAAACGTAGAAACAAAAATGAAAATAAAATGAAGAACACAGATAAAAATTAAAAATAGGTGTAATTCTTAATTTGCCTCAAGAAAAGGAAAGGAAAGGAACTGAAATGTATGAATCAGCAGGGACTTGGAGAATTAGTGGACAAAGCTGAGCATGTTATTTCAGGACATATGTCCTTTTTCTAAAACCATCAGGGTTATGGGACTTGAGAATATATAAAACAGCCCATAGATCAGATTGTAGCTAAAGGGATTCATGATTGCATTTAGTTATGAAGTTCAAATTGGAAGCTGTTCAGGCAGAAAACTAATAGAAATGGGTGATAGCTAATTAACCTAAGGCTTCAAAGTAATTGCTCTGCAAGAAGCAATTTAGAAGGGACCTTTCTCCTTTTTTTTTTATTTTTGAAAATCATAAAATGCCCTATTTGACTTTTGGTGCATGAGCAAAAATATATGTATACACACAAATATTGATTTTTTAAAAACCTCTACCTTATCCAACTTCTTTTAAAAGTCAAAAAAAAAAATCCCAAGAACAGTACTTTGTATCAATACTGAATATCCCAGGTTTAAGACTTAGCCATGAATGGAGATAATCAGAGTAGATTCCTGAAGTAAATATGGGTAGGAGGATAGAGTTATACTGATTAATCCCTCCCTGAGCCTCACCACTAGAAGTCAGTAGAACCAGCTACTCTAAAGCGTACTTGTTTGGTAGAGAAGTAGATACCCTAGCAAAAGCAAGGTGCACTTGTGAAAAGACTGAGGACCGGGGTGCCTAGGTGGCTCAGTCGACTGAATGTCTAACTCTTGATTTCGGATCATCTCATGATCTCATGGTTTGTGGTTTTCAGCCCCATGTTGCTCTGTTCTGACAGCGCAGAGCCTATTTGGCATTCTCTGTCTCCCTTTTTCCGCTCCTCCCCTGCTGACTCTTTCTCTCTCAAAATAAATAAGTAAACATTAAAAAAAACTCAAGAGAAAAAAAAGTGAGGAATGAATGTACACCATCCCAAATCAGTCCCTGTCTGCCACAATCTACAACTCTGGCTTCCTATCTTTCATGCGTGTTTCCTCTTATTTTTCAAAAATATCCAGACCTGTATATCATATACTCTTTCCTTCTCAGAGAGAGGAGCCCCAAATTTCCTGTATTTCTATATATAGTTCCAAATACATACACTTTGGGTACTACAGTGTTCTCTCCCCCAAATTAGCTCAGTGTCTTGGACTTACAGCTTCATGGCACATAAGCTTCATGTACAACCCACAGATTTGGAAATGACATCAAAGCAAAGAATTCTTATCAGAACTTCTGCAACCATGGATCCAAGCTTTAATTGACTGAAGACTAGTCTAGATTCATTCTGGGGCCATCTTGTGCTAGCATTGTATAAATTTTAGAGTTAAACATTACCCAATATGACTACAGACTAGTACATATTCATAATTTCTTGAGAAACATATTCAGTTTTCTAGGTGTCTCCAAGAGTCAAGTTGTCAAAAATTTGTATCTTCCATAAAATTAGAACTCCTATAGAATTATAGAAGTTTTTAAGATGGCTGCTGTCTGTTGCCCAGGATTCAAATTTTCAATATATTTTCTCCCCAACATTAGGTTTCACTCAGATACGGTTAGCTAAGGATTGTGTTTAAACTTGAGCCAGCTATGCTGGTCAAAGATTGAATGATTACATAGAGTGTTTTTTTTTTTTAGATCTGAACCATTTATCCTCCTGGTACAAGGGTGGGAAGGATTTTCCTAAGGCACACTGGCTACATGCTAGAGATATGGACAGAAAAAAGCATGCTGGGGCACCTGGGTGGCTCAGTCGATCAAGTGTCCAACTTTGGCTCAAATCATGATATTGCGGTTCCTGAGTTCAAGCCCCACATCAGGCTCTCTGTTAGCACAAAGCCCGCTGAAGATCCTTTGCCCCCCACTTCTCTGCCCCTCCTCCAATCTCTCTCTCTCAAAAATAAACATTAAAAAAAAACTTAGCATGCTACACCAAGAAAAAGTGAAGTTAATTTATTTTTTTTAACGTTTATTTGTTTTTGAGACAGAGAAAGACAGAGCATGAACGGGGGAGGGTCAGAGAGAGGGAGACACAGAATCCGAAACAGGCTTCAGGCTCCGAGCTGTCAGCACAGAGCCCGACGCGGGGCTCGATCTCACGGACTGTGAGATCGTGACCTGAGCCGAAGTCAGCCGCTCAACCGACTGAGCCACCCAGGCGCCCCAAAGTGGAGTTAATTTTTAAGACCCAAAATGCATGATAAAATCATTAAATTTTTAATGTTGTTTATAGTTTTCTAAAATTAGACTGGAAACTACTTCAGGGAAGGTATCATGTTCAAGACTTTGTCTGTTGGATCATGAAATGGAAAATGATGTGTGGAGAATTTTACTCCATTGACTGGTTTATAATTACTAGCCACAAGATGCATGATAAATGGCAAATTTTCTAATATTTTGTTTGTTATGTCTTATCTTTTTAAAAAATAAAATTAGGTAATTCACCTAGCTCTTGCCATTTACAAAATTATGGTAACATAGGTATTGGAAAAACAAAAGGCTTTTTCAAAATTATCTCCTGAATTGTGCTTTATATCATATTAATATCTGTTTATTTGTCTTTTGTTGCAGGATTTATTTATACATGTGGTGGAACTTTAAAAGGACTTAATGGCACTATAGAAAGCCCTGGTTTTCCATATGGATATCCAAATGGTGCAAACTGTACATGGGTAATAATAGCAGAAGAACGAAATAGAATACAAATTGTTTTTCAGTCATTTGCTCTAGAAGAAGAATATGACTACTTATCCTTATATGATGGACATCCTCATCCTACAAACTTTAGGACAAGGTTAGTGTGATTTGAATGGAAGAATGGAGGGAAAATATGTTATGGGTAAAATGTTATTTCACACAGGGTGCTTAACATTTGTGGTACAATTGTATGAAAGTCATATTCATTATTTAATTATTGTTAATTTGGAAATATATCATCTCATGAACAAATTAGTTCAGTATCTCTGACTTCATAATACTATATTAATATTATCTCTCAAAAAAGTGAATGTAAATTGAATTGTGACCTTTTTAGATTGGTTAAAGGCATTTTATTTTTGTTAAGTGTTTATTTTCAGGTGTCATTACTTATGGGCATAACTTTTGATAAAAGTGAAAGCATACCATGTAATGTGGCTACCCAATTTTAATATGCAATATGCAGAAATACTTAAAAATTAATATTCATATAAAAATACATTAATTTTATAAAGTATGTATGGTTTATAAAATCTAAATATCTGAAAATTCGACCCTTTAATGTCACCAACTGGGAAATTTACATTTGTCCATACAAAGGAAATTATTTATTTATAAGCTACTCAATAAAACAGGTGTGGACATTAGCTGGCACCCTGTCATTTAAGTGATTCTTCAAAATTTCTTTTTGAAAAATAAGAGTATCTAAATATGTGAGAAATTTTTGAGGTCTTAGCAAAAACTCCTTTTAAATACAGATCAACTCTAATTCAACCAAGTTCAAACTACCAGATATTACATATCTCTTCTAGTCCTAGATTTTAACTAATGTGTGTAATTATGTTTAACTGTAGTAAACTGTTTTTGAACTTCTAATCCAAAATAATCTAAGTCAATAAACTCTAAGATTAAAGAGTCTTTACATACTTGGCTATGTTTGCACTCAGAATGATAGTTAAAAATGCCTCAGTTGTTTCAAACAGCATGACTATGCAAAGAAAAGGTCACTAAATTGGTTACTGATGAGGGTTTTGTTTGCTTTTTTCTATACATCCATTTACTGAGTATTTCCAATTTCTTCTTCCCTTTACACAAAGTCTTTTAATATCTGTTTAAGAATATACAGAAAAGCTGACATGTCTCACAGAGTTATTTCATCATCATGGCCAATATCATTAAAAACGCAATGCCTTCTGTTAATGACACAGCACTGAGTCACAATAGAAAGACAGCACTATGTACACTAGAGAGTGTGTGGGTGAGGCGGGTAGGTATCTGCTGTCATCTATATACATCCAATTAGATTACAGGCTAAAAGAGAGTAACAAAGGTAATTCTTAGAGTTTCCAGCCTGCTAAAATGATGTATATAAAAATAAAATGACAAAGACTTGTGTATATTTTTTTTACAGCAGCAGCATGTAATATATAATTGGTGTAAATGTGAAAAAGAAATGAAACGCTCAATGCTATCTGGTAGTTTCTAACTATAAAATCGCTGATAGTATGGTTTGCCTAAGTGTCTATTCTCTCCAGATCCCCTTGAAAATGAGAAAACACATTTTTATCTCTGCTCCTTTTTTTAGAAGAAATAATTGTGGCCTCTGGGAAGTTAAAAGACCTTGTCAGATGGGGAAAAATCAGTTTTTTTTCTTCTAATTCACTTTTTCCCAATTTGTAAATGGGAATAATAGCATTTAATTTGCAGAGATTCTATGTGTACTACAATGTAATGAATGCTCTGTAAGTCTAACCCTTAGTATTTATTAAGTACCCGTACCGGACATTACTAAGTATTTTGTATGCATTATATTATTTAACTTCTCAAACAATGTGAAAAGATTCCTATCATCAATGTTTTACAATTAGGAAAATGAGTCTTACATTACTTGCCCAAGGTTAATTGTTGAAAGTAGCAAGAGGGAGGATCATCACTATAACCCAGAATTGTCTCAGTTCAGAGCTTAAGCTTGTTAAAAAAAGAAACAAAATTCAAATATATAATTCACAAATAATATATATAATTTCCATGGTTTATGTATTGATATAAAGTCTATTTTTCCTTTGACAAAATTTAACAAATAAGATAAATAATAAAAACCAATATTTTTAAACATACATAACATATAAAGATATAAACCAAAAAATAAATTACAAACTTATTCATGGTATTTGTTTTATAGATTCTCCTCTAATATGTACTCTATACCATTTTGCTCACAGTTGGATGCATAATGCATCCACTGGTGTTCATGCTTAAACCTAATGTTACAGCTGATTTTAAATAGCAAGACTAGGGAGAAAAAAACCCAGTGTGTAACCTACAGCATCTTCCAGACTGTTTATATACAATGTCTGCTGTTTGATTAGAAGCTGAAACTGCTGCTGGCAGTTTGATTTATTTTTGTGTCTGTCTGTTTCACTCACGTTTTCTTGCTTTTTGTTTCTCTCCGTTCTCACTTAATACATGCCATTAGGGTATGTCTGCTGTTCTCTATCTTTCGGAAATTGATACTTATATTTTGTTATTTTCCATGAGCTCCAATAGATATTTTGTAATGGCTTGTTATACTTGCCTTGCAATAATGCAGAAAAGATGGTTTGTAGGTCTTGTCATTCTTGCTTGTATAAATAGAGAGGCACATTGGATTTGACAAACACAATTTCATACGTTCAAAATATTATCTAACACTCCAACTTTTGATGATCCTGTTTGTTATCCTGTGAATTTTTAATTTATTAAATAAAAATTGATATTGCAGGCTAAATGTAGTACTTGAAGCAACACACCATTAGAGAATTTCTTCATAGGTCTCCATTAAGAGGCTGGCGCATTTGAAACAATTTGGTTTACTTGATGCATGAAAGTAATTCTCAGCTTTCTTTACTTTTTATGTGAATACCGTATTTTCTAAATAAGAAAATTATGCCAAAAATTTAAAAAATCATTTTAATCCTATGAGATGTATTTATATATTCAGGGTCATCCTACTTATGCTATTTATGTCCTTATTCAATCTCCCTACATTAAAATACATACAACTTCACATGTGACTAGAATTTTTGTTAGCATCAAATTATCAGATGCTTATATTTAATTATACTATAATTCATTTAATTATTCTCCTACTATATGTTTTTTTTTCTTTCATAAGTAATTCAGATAACAGCATTAGCTTTAACTGAGATAACAACCTCATATCACCATCCCTAGGTAAAAAGTATTACAGAAAAACAGCATTTTGTTCCAACCTCAGTTGTAGAAAGTGACATGAAGAATGCTGGGACCAGTCAACAGACAACATAGGTCACATTGTCAAAATGCTCCTATTCACACTTTTTATTTTACTGTTAAAAACAAAGTTAAGTTTTGGGATGACTGGATGGCTCAGTGGATTAAGTGCCCGACTCTTGGTTTTGGCTCAGCTCGTGATCTCATGGTTTATGAGTTCAACCCCACATCGGGCTCTGACCTGACAACATGGAGCCTGCTTGGAATTCTTTCTCTTCCTTTCTCTCAGCCCCTCCTCCTCCTCCTCTCTCTTTCTCTCTTCAAAAATAAATAAACATTAAAAAGTTAAGTTTTAAAAATGCTTAATTTTCTAAATAAATAACTTCTAAAGTCATTGAAAAAAGGAGGTAGTTATCATAAAGTCATAGTCATAGTGTAGAAATGCCCACGACATGAATTTTATCTTCTTAAATTACAAGAATTTTCATGAATGCTAATAATGTTAAAAGTAAAAGGTATATATAATTCAGGTAAGTGTGAACATATAAAAACTCTTACTGGGGAAGGTAGGCGGTAAATATAAACAATTGCTGTACAGTAACAGAAATCCAGCTGAGGGGGAGAGGTAGTGTTGGGAGAGTTGACTTCAATTTTTTCCAGTTTAATGGAAATAACTGACATATAACACCTTGTAAGATTAAGGTGTACAACATGATAATTTGAGATATAGATATATAGATATAGATATAATATAGATACAGATATAGATATAGGTATAGATAAAGATATAGATATATAGATATAGATATAGTGAAATGATTACCACTATAAGGTTAACACCTCTATCATCTCACATAATTACCGTGTGTGGTGAGAATATTTATGATTTGTTCTCTTAGCAAATGTCAAGTATATAAATGCACTACTGTTAACTATAATCGACATGATACACATTAGATGCCCAGGACTTTTCATCTTATAACTGTTAACTTGTAACATTTGACCAAAATCTTCACATTTTCCCAACCCCCATCCCTGGAAACATTTCACTCTATTTCTCTGAGTTTGGCTTTTTTAGAATTCACATATAAGTGATATTGTATAGTATTACTGGTGGACTTCTCATCCATCCTTGGATGCTTAGGTTGTTTCCACCTCTTAACTATTGTAAATAAAGTTGCAATGAATATGATAATGTAATCTTTTCAAGATAGTGACTTCATTTCATTTGGACATGTATCTAGAAGTGGAAAATTAGATCATATGGTAGTTCTATTTTGAATTTTTTGAAGAACATCTATGGTGTTTTCCATAGTGGCTGAACAAATTTACATTTCCACCAACAGTGCCCAAGTGTTCCCTTTCTTTGGCATCCTCACTAACACGTTATCTCTTGTCTTTTTTGATAATAATCATTTCAACAGGTGTGAGGTGATATTTCATTGTAGTTTTGATTTGCATTTCTCTGATGATTTAGTGATATCAAGTAACTTTTCATTTATCTATAGAGCACTGTGTGACTTGTTTGACAAATTGTTTATTCAAGTCATCTGCCCATTTTTTTTTTTTGTCCACACACTGCCCAATGAAGGGCTCAAACCCACAAACCGTGAGATCATGACCTTAGCCGAAGTCAAAGGCTCAACAGACTGAGCCACCCAGGCACCCCTCCTCTGACCGTTTTTGATCGGATTATTTGGGAATAAGAAAGGGATCTAATTCATTCTTTTGCATATGTTTATCCAGTTTCCCTAGAACAGTTTATTAAAGAGACTATCTTTTCCCCATTGGTTATTTTTGGCTCACTTACCAATATTACTTGGTTGTGTGTGGGGGTTGGTTTCTTCCTTGACTCTCTAATTCTATTCCATTGGTCTATGTGTCTGTTTTTTGTTTTGTGTGTGTGTGTGTGTGTGTGTGTGTGTGTGTGTGTGTGTGTGTTTTGTTTTTGCCAGTTCCGTATTGTTTTAGTGACTGTAGCTTTGCAAGTTCAAAATCTGGGAGCTTAAGCTTTATTCTTCTTATAGTTCTTACTGGTTGCTTTGGCAATTCAGGGTCTTTTGTGGGTTATACACATTGAAGATTTTTTTTCCTACTCCTCTGAAAAATGCCATTGGAATTTTGAGAAGTTAGAACTCTAAGTATTATGGACATTTTAATAATACCAATTCTTCTGATCCATGAACAAGGGATAGCTTTCCAATTATTTGTATCTTCTATAATTTTTCTTTTCATCAAAGTTATAGTTTTTGTGTACAAGTATTTCACTTCCTTGGTTAAATTGGTTCCAAAGTATTTTACTGTTTTTGATGCTAGGGTAAAGCTATTGTTTCCTTTATTGCTTTTTCATAGAGTTCATTTTTAGGGTATAAATATGCAACTGACTTTTTATTTTGTTATCTGAAACATTACTGAATTAGTTTATTAGTTCTAACAGGGTGATGGGGTCTATAGGATTTTTGGTTTATAAGATCATTATCATATGCAAAGACAGGTTTACATTTTCCTTCCATATTTGGATGCCTTTTATTTATGTTTCTTACCTTATTGCTCCGTCTAGGACTTCCAATATTATATTGAATACAAGCGGTGAGAGTGGACAACCTTGTTTTGTTCACAACTTAGAGGAAAACTTTTCAACTTTTCATCATTGAGTATGACGTTAGCTGTGGGGTTGTCCTTTATTATTTGAGTTATGTCTATTCTATGTTTATATCTAATTTGTTAATAATGTTTATCATGGAGTACATGTTAAATTTTGTCAAATGGATTTTTCTTTATCTACTGAAATGATTATAAATTTTTATCTTTCATGATATTAATGTGGTGTATCACACTGATTAATTTCTATATATGAAAATACCTTTGCATCCCAGGGATAAATCATGGTGTATAATCCTTTTAATGTGCCTTTGAATTTAGTTTGCTAAATTGCTATTTTGTTGAGATTTTTGCATCTATATTCATCAGGGTTATTGGCCTGTAGTTTTCCTTTCTTATGGTATCCTTATCTGGCTTTGATAGCAGAGTAATGGTGGCCTCATAAAATCTGGAAGTGTTCCCTCCTCTTCAAATTTTTGGAAGAGTATAAAAGGTTTTGCTTTAATTCTTAATATGCTTGGTAAATTTCACCAGTGAAACCATCCCGTTATGGGCTTTTATTTGTTCAGAAATTTTATTCTAGGTTATCCAATTATTTGGGGAATAATGGTTCATAATAGTTTCTTACAATCTTTAGAATTTCTGTGGTATTGATTATAACGTTTCCTTATTCATTTCTGATTTATTTGAATTTTTGCTTTTTTTTCCTTAGTCCAACTAAAGTTTTGTCAATTCTGTTTATCTTTTCAGAAAACCTAAGTTTTATTCTAAGTTTTGTTGATCTTTTCTGTTGTGCTTCTAGTCTCTATTTCATTTTTAATGTTTATTTCTTTATTTTGAGAGAGAGAGAGAGTGAGTGAGTTTCAGCAAGGAAGGGGTAGTGGGAGAAGGAGAAGAGAATCCCAAGTAGGCTCCACTCAGCACAGAGCATAATGTGGTACTTGATCCCATGAACCATGTGATCATGACACAAGCTGAAATCAAGAGTCAGACGCTCAACCCAATGAGCCACCCAGGAGCCCTTCATTTATTTATCTTATGAAATTTGTTATTTTCTTCCTTCTGATAGTCGTTGGGCTTGCTTTGTTTTTCTTCTTCTAGTTCCTTGAGATGTAAATTTAGGTTGTTTATATGAGATCTTCTTTCTTAATGTAGGCATTTGTCACTATGACTTCCTCTTAGAACTGCTTATGCTTTAGCTCATAAGTTTTGGTATACTGTGATTCCATTTTTGTTTGTTTCAAGATTTTTTAAAAATTTCCCTTTTGATTTCTTCCTGACCCATCAATTTTTCAGGAGTGTGCTACACATATTTGTAAATTTTCCAGCATTGCTCCCATTATTGAATTCTAGTTTCATATTATTTTATTTGAAAAACATACTTAATATGATCTTCATGTTTTTTTAATTTATTGACTTGTTTTGTGACTTAACCTATTATCTGTCTTAGAGAATATCTCATGTGTGCTTGAGAAGAATGTGTATTCTGCCATTGGATGGAGTGTTCTCTGTATGTCTGTTCACTCCATTTGATCTAAAGTATAGGTCAAGTCCAGTATTTCCTTAATGTTTTTCTGTCTGAATATCTATTGTTGAAAGTGAGTAATGAAGTCTCCTACTATTATTGTGTTGTAGTGTATGTCTCCTTTCAGATCTGTTATATTTGCTTAATATATTTAGGTACTCAGAGATTGTGTATATATTTACCATTGTTATATGTTCTTGATGTATTTACTCTTTTATCATTATAAATGACCTTGTTTGCCTCTTACTACAGTTTTGACTTAACCTCTATTTTATCTAATATAAAAATAGCTAACCTTGGTCTCTTTTGGTTTCCATTCCCAGAGAATACTTTTTTCTATTGCTTCACCTTAAGTTTATGTGTATTTTTAAACTGAGTATATCTGTTGTAGTCAGCATACAGTTGGGTCTTCTTTTTTACACATTCAGCTATTCTATGCCTTGTGCTTTGAGAATTTAATCCATTATTTAAAATAATTGTTGGTAGCAAAGTACTTAGGACTGTTGTTTTGTTAACTGTTACTGACTTTTTTGTAATTCCTTTGATCCTCTCTCTTTTGTCTTCCTTCGTGAATTGAAAATTTTCCATAGTGGTATGTTTTGATTCTCTCTCTTTATCTTTAGTGTATCAACTGTAGGTTTTTGCTTTGTGATTAATTACTATGTGGCTTACTTAAAATATCTTATACACACAGTAGTGTATTTTATGCTAATGACAACTTCAATTGCATATAAAAACTCTACCCTTTCAATCCCCTCCCCAGCGTTTTATGTTTTTGATGTCACAAGCCCCCCCTGCTCCTGGGCACACACACACAAACCACAAAGTAGCAGAGGTGTTAATATTACATATCCATTAACAAATTATTGCAACTATATTTATTTGTAATACTTTGGTCCGTTACCTTTTACTACAGTTAACTCTTAATTAGAGATGAGAATTAAGTCTTTACACTGGTAAAACTATTTTACAATATTAAAGTATTATAAATTTAACTATATATTTATGTTTTGCAGAATGTTGTGCATTTTTGTAATTCTTCATGTTACTAATTAGCATCCTTTCATTTCAGTTTGAAGAACTCTTTTCAGAACTCCTTGTAAGCCAGGTGTAGTGGTAAACATCTCAGGTTTTGTTTCCTTGGGGACATCTTTATGTCCCTTTATCTGAAAGATAACTGCCTAGTATAGTATTCTTGGGTTAGCAGGTTTTTTTTTGGTTTTGTTTTTGTTCTGTTTTGTTTTCTTTCAGCACTTTGCATTTATCATTCCACTCTCTCCTGGTCTTCAAGACTTCTGCTGTGTAATCTACTGATAGCTTTATGTGGGTATCCTTTAAAAAATTTTTTTAATGTTTATTTATTTTTGAGACAGGGAGAGACAGAGTATGAGCAGGGGAGGGGCAGAGAGACAGGGAGACAGAATCCAAAGCAAGCTCCAGGCTCTGAGCTGTCAGCGCAGAGCCAGATGCGGGGCTCGAACTCACGAGCTGCAAGATCATGACCTGAGCCGAAGTCAGATGCTTAACCGACTGAGCCACCCAGGCACCCCAATGTGGGAATCCTTTTGTATGAGGATATTTTTTATTTGCTGCTTTAAAATTCCTTTTCTTTGATTTATACAGTTTTATTCTGTGTCTCAGAGAAACGCTGTTTGAGGTTGAAATTTTGAGATTACCTATTAGCTTCATGAACTTGGGTGTCAAAATTTCTCCTCAGATTTGGGAAGTTCTCAACCAGTACTTCTTTAAATAAGCTATTTCCTTGGGCGCCTGAATGGCTCAGTCATTTAAGTGTCCAACTTCAGCTTAGGTCATGATCTCATGGTTCATGGGTTCAAGCCCTGTGTTGGACTCTGCTGACAGTTTCAGAGCCTGGAGCCTGCTTCTGATTCTGTGTCTCCCTCTCTCTCTGCCACTCCCCTGCTTGCACTCTCTCTCTCTCTCTCAAAAATAAATAAAACATTTAAAAAATTAAAAAATAATATTTAAATAAGTTTTTCCTCCTTTTTTCCTTTTTTCTTTTGGAGATATATATATATCTGTATGTCACTTAAGGTATCCCATAGTTTATATAGGCTTTCTTCACTCATTTCATTCTTTTTTCTTTGTTCTTCGCTGGATAATTTCAAAGGACCTGTCTTCTACATCAGAGGTTCTTTCTTCTGCTTGGTCCATTCCTTCTAATGTTCTCAACTGCATTTGTTTTCCTACTCTTCTTGTTCCCTCTTGTGGTGAAATTCTTATTCTTGTGTACCTTCTCTCAATTTTTCAAAGCAAGGCCAGGTGATGAGAGCCTCACTTTTGCTTTCTGCAGGGTGGGGTTAAGTGCTCATTTTAATAATTTCTCCCAGGCCTGAAAGGAAAGCAGCTTCCTGCATATATTCACTAGCCATATGCAAAGACTTGCCCTCAGTGCCATCGGAAGCACACACAGAGAATTTATCATGGTTTGTGGGTCAGTTTGGTGGAGGTGTGAGGAGTGTTGCAGGTGCACGGGTCAGGTGGAACATCTGTAGGTGAGGCATCCTGAGAAGCTCATGGGAAGGCTTCCTGATGGAGTCCATGATGCAATTAGTAGACTCTACATACCTCTGTGGCCTCTGAGAGCCATATCTTCCAAGCTCCCAGCTGATCTCTGTCCCCAAATATTCTGGGGACATCTGGGCTTTCACTCACATATTCTCACTTCCCCCATGAAAGAAATCAAAGGCTGAGAAGGCTCAGCTGTGTTATCTTGAGAAAAGAATAACACAGATAACGTGAAACTATTCCTGTTATCATCTTTAATGCATCCAATCTTAAATTTTTTTTGCTTCAGTGATGTGCTGGAACACCTCTGCTGGATTCTTGGACTTCTACAAATGGTCTCTCACCCTTGGACAATTATCTAAATCAGTGTTCTTTAGGGGAAGAGAGTAGAAAAATTTTATTCCACCATGATGATGTCACTCAAATTTGCCATTCTAAATGGCAAGGCCAAGTTGAATGGAATCAGAGAGAGCTGGGAAGAGATGATGGAAGTGACAGATTTCCAAGGAAAAAGAACAACAAGTGCAATATCCTAATTCTGGATCATGCGTGTGAAGATGAGTACACAATGAGGCCTGAGAAGTGATGTAATAGGGCAAGGCCACTAGAGTCTGGCAGACCACTGTAAAGACTGTTTTTCGTTGTTTTGTTTTGTTTTTTTGGTTTTTTGGTTTTTTTTTTTTTTGAGTGAACTAAAGGCCATCAGAAAGTTTTAAGTATTGATGTGACATGATGTAACTTGGGCCATCACCAACATAGTCAGTTTTGTACACTGCACAAAGTTGTCAGGCCTTGGAGCCAGCAATCCAGCCTGTGTTACTTCAGCCAAGGTCATGCCCCTACCCCAACCCAGGGTACTGTGTCAGTGTGGGGAAAGAAGATATATTTTACAATACATTCATAATAAGGGGGACCTTTTGCGATTTTTTCCAGCCAGTAAAGTCACCTTTTTGTAATTACCACAAACCATGACCCTGTTATATTTTATAATCTGAAACGATCACTTTAAGCTGCTCTGTGGAAACCACACTGTCTACAACTAACAAAAAGTTACTGTTTTTTGATATAGTGAATTCTGTGAAATAAGTAGGTATCACATGAATAATGAGTTATATAATATGCAACACTATTATACACAACTCTATTCCATCCCATTTTAAGAAAAAATTATTTTACTTAAAATAGTGATGTTTTTTATATTTAAAAGGAGTGAAGAATACAAAAACTATTGAGAAAATAAAAATAGATAACAGTATAACTGCTCAAAATGTATTTTTATGAATAATTTTTGAAGTGAATTATTTAAATTCTTGTGAAATGAAAAATTCTCAATATCTGAAAATTTTCCTGAACCCTAATGACATACAAATCTTTTATATCTCTGATATGCTGCTACCAGCACTTTAACAGGTAAACACACATCAGCATAACATAAAACTCCAATCAGAGAATAATACGTCATCACCATAGAAATGTTGGGGTGGCTTAATAATAATAGATAATATTCACATTGTCAATAATTCAAAGGAAGAAAGATGTAATTAGCTTTATAGGAGCCAAAATCATATGAAATTTTTGACAGTGTAGGTTTGATAATACTCTTATAACAAAACCAAAGAGATGACCCAAAAATATAATATAGAATATCTCTTAATCTCTTAAATTAAATAACACTGTGCATTAGTGTTATTTAACTTTGCTGTGCATTAGTCCTCATGGCTGACTTCAGCTGCTCCTTAAAGAGGGCATATAGGTGGTCAGTTTTGCTTATACGGTTTTAAGGACAATATAATTATAAATTCTTTGCCATTAAAATCAGAGAAAAGGGAAGTATAAGCTATAATTACAACTGAGGAGGATAAATTATCAAAAATCAAATGATATAAACATACAGAAATATGTATGAAACTACTGAAAAAAGATACCAAAGTTTAGTTGATTATAAATCTTATGATTGTATATATAGAAAACTTAGATAACTTACTGGAAATATACAAAGAAAATTAAGTGTGTTGTTGCTTAGAGTCACTATCTCATCAACCATCATTTAGAAAACTCACAAATATATTACAAATAGCAGCAAAATTAGTGAAATGTTGATATGAACTCAATGTTATGCAGAACACTTATGATAAAAAATTTTGTATTCTAGTGCTAAAAGCCACTAGTGGAAAATGGATAGCCACACTATATTCATAGGAACAAAGATTAAATTTTGAAATAAAAAAAGAGACTACATTTTGTAAAGCTCTTATTCTTTGAAGTTATAATACAATTTCATTCAAAATTCCTAGTGTATGTTGGTTTGCTTGAAAAAAATGATATATGAGTTCATCAATCACATGAATAACCAGGAAAATATTTAAATACAGGAATAGAAAGTTTAAACTAAACTGTAAAATAAAAATGTATAACAATAAATAAAGGATATGGTATTGGCTGATTTAAGAGTAGAAAGGATTTGGAACAAACTTTATATCAACTCAGCCAAACAAAAGATGAAATATAGAAGCTATTGAGGGAAGAGAGAGGTTTCCTGTTATTATAAAACTTAATAAAAACTAAAGAGATTACAAGATGTGATAGCATGAATAAATACATTTTCTATGATCACAATATACTTCAAAGAAAATAAATATTTAATTATCATGGAACATAAGTTTCAAGATGTATAAGATACGAAGTCTTGATGTACTTAAATAACTTTTAAAAATATGAAAATTATAGTCATATAAATGGAAATGTGCAAAAATATATGCACAGGGAGTTTACAAAATGTAAACTTTTTACAAAATGAAAAATGTTAAATCACTAATATAAAATAAGAAACTAGTAAAAATAAAAAAACAAAAGTAGGTAGCAATGTAATATTTTTCAAGTATAAAACTAAGACCTAAACAACTGTAAACAGCATTGGTGAAGATATTTAGGTACTTTCCTGCATGAGTAGTGGTAATATCAGTCTATAAACTGTTTCTGAAAGACAACAGCATTAGGTTGTCCTGCATTAGGTATCCAGGAGTTTATCATAAATAAATTATATTATTCATAAATAATAATTATTAACTATAATATGAATAAATAAATAAAATAAACATCTCACTCCCCAAATTACATACAGATTTTTGTTTGCTGCTTTGTTTAAATAACAAAATCATGAATGTCTTATTATAGAGAATGATTAATGACCACGGGAAAAAATGTAGCAATTAGATACCAAATCTTATATGAATTTTTTATGGGTGGAAAAGGGTTCACAATATATTACTGGATAGAATAAAAATAAAGACCGCAAAACAGCATGTATAATAATAAAAGATAGCTTGTGCATTTATATCTGTTTGTTTATTTATCAACTGGGAAAGATTTACACTAAAATGACATTTGTGATTCTCTCATGGTAATGGGGTGTGATGAGTTTTTCCCTTTTTTTTACTAGTCTTTGATTTATAAGATTGTTACCTTGAATACCCACAGGCCATAGAAAAAAACTAGTTTTTTCTGGTTCCTTTATCTCTTCCAAATTTCAAGAATATTTTTCTGATATGTATTACTTAGTGATTTAGGGTTTAAAATTTAAACTGTAAGAGAACATCACTATGATAATAAATATTGCCTATGTCCATTCTCAGCAAATTAAATATTCAGATAATCAAAACCATATCATAAAAATTCATTTTTGAAATTTTCAAATTCACCAAGTTACACACTTGATAATATAAAGGGATTGTGAAGAACAAAAGTCTTTTTTAAAGTTAAACAATGTGACATCTAAATAATTACGTGAGTCTGTCAAAATCATTTCATTTTTCTAAACAATTCTTTTATTTCTCAGATAATGGTCCTAATCCAATAGAAAAAAACTTAAAGCATATATATTTACATATACACATCTTGTTCTCATTGTTGACTAAATAGAATGAGAATTTTGAATTAAATTATGTTAGAATCAAAACTTTATTCATCATTGGGTCATACATTTTCTACAGCTCAATATTCAGATCTCAAGTGTACAATTATGTTTTGGTGAAACAGTCATAAACTCAGGTAATCCACATCTCTATTAACATACATGTTTTCATCATCCCAGAAAGTCCTATTGTATTCCTTTCCAGTCAATCCCTACACCTTCCCAAGGAACCACTGTACTAATTTGCTTTACCATGGATTAGTTGGCCCCTTCAATATTTATGTTCATAGAAACTGATTGCTACAATATGTACTTTTTGTATTTGGCTTTCTCTCTAAGCATATTGTTTCTGAGATTCAATCACATTGCTGTGTCAACAGTTTATTCCTTTTTGTTGTGGAGTAACATTTCATTCCATGAATTGTTGACTTTCCTGTTAGTGAAAGTTTGGATATTTTTAAGTTTGGAGCTATTCAGAATAAAGATGCAATCAATATTCCTATACAAGTAGTTCTGTGATTGCATTTTCATTTGTCTTAGAATAACACCTAGTAGTAGAATTGTTGGATTATTGGTTAAATCTATGTGTCATATCATAAAAATACCCCCAAACAGGTTTTTCAAGTGGTTGTCCTATTTTATATTCTGCCATCATTGTATAAGAGTTCTGACTGCTCTACATCATTGCCAACATTCAAGGTTGACAATCTTATTCTGTTTTTATTTTGCATTTCCTATATTTCCTTATAGCATATTCTAATGCTATAAGCACTTTTTTATGTGCTTATTGAGCATTTATTGATATGTCTTATGAAATGTCTGTTCAAATATTTTGCCTGTTTTTAATTGGGATGTTTGATTTGCCTTGATATTATTGAATTATAAGAGTCCTTATTCAATCTTTATACCATTTTTTTGACAAATATATACATTGCAAATGTTTTCTTCCAATCTTAATTTGCTTTTCATTTTGTTCCACATCTTTTGATGGGCTGAAATTTTTAATTTTGATAAAATCCAATTTATTAATTTTTATAATCTTGTTTTTCTCTCTAGTCTGACAAATGACAGAAAAAGATTCTCCTACACTTTCTTCTAAAGTTTAGAAATTTTAGCCTTTATATTTAGGTCTATGATAAACCTCAGAAGTGTAAGGAAGTCTATGTTCATTTTACTCCCTGTGGTATTATAGTGAATAAGAATTATGATGGCCTACCTATTAAGGAATCCTAGAACTGACAATTCAATAAATTATATTGGATGCTGCTGAGCACAGCTCCAATGAAACGTATTTCAAGTAGCTTTTAAAAATGACTACTTGATCAACTAAATTTTGCTAGAGGAAGATCTATCTTATATTTCTATTTCTATTGTAAAGCTACCCCTTTAGTTGTTTTTTACTTTGTGATTATCTACAATTTATACCTTCTTGGTTGTAGTTATAAAATATACTTCATTACTGTGATTAAATTCTCTGAACTTCATTCCTTTATTGTTATTGAAAATCATTTTATTTACCCAATATTTTTTTTCTCAGTACTGTGAGGGACAAATATAACAGATATAATATATATCCTGTTGCAATTTCTTGTTTAGTTTTATGAACTCATTAAGTTCTTTTTTTTTTAATGTTTATTTATTTATTTTGAGATAAAGAGAGTGCATGAGCAAGCAGTAAAGGGGCAGAGAGAGACAATCCCAAACAGCCTCCATGCTGCCTGATGCAGGGCTTGATCTCATAAACTGCAAGATCAGGACCTGAGCTGAAAGCAAGAACTGAAATCACGAGCCCATGCTCAAGCAACTGAAACACCCAGACGCCCCACACTCACTAGACTCTTGACATAACCATAGAATCCACAAGCGTAAGACATAATAGTAATTAAAATTAATAAACAACAATCTATAGCTTGAGTTCCCACTTGTGCAATTGGTTGACCTTTCCTCCTTCAGAAATTTTGGTGGTGTCCCCATAAATATTCCTGAGCAACCACTATAGTTCTTTTCTTACATAATTAATCCTATCTCTTTTTCTCTCCTTTGCTTCCTCAATTTCCCATATAACTTCCTAATACTCATGTTAAAACCTCTCCTCATCCCAATTGCTTCTCTTTAGACTGCAATGCAATGATCTGTGTCTTTCCTGTAAGTATAATATTGAGGTATAGAACAACTTTCCCACAAATATTAATTAGAAAATATCTAAACGACTTGTTAGACCATGGAAACAAATGGCCATAGGGTATGCAGTACTTGTATGGCAGTATATCCTTGATTTAACTCTACTCCCAAGTCCCCATCTCAGCGTGTCAGGTTTGATTTAGATGATACAGCCGAACCCAGTCTCCTGCCTCTGAAGACTTCAGAGTTGCAACCAGTCCTTGTACCCTGATTATCTCTCTTGTATAATGAAATTCAGAGGCCCTAAGCGCTTGACCTACTGGCATAGATGATTTGTATGTGTTTTTTGTATGTATATGTATATGTAGATTGCATATGATATTAATAACTGTTTACTCAATAAAGAGAAGCAATACTAGGTTTTTCTTATTTATATATAATATTAATGAGATCTCCAAATGGCAATGTGGATTTTGCTTACTGCTAATCCAACTATGGATGATCTTGGTGATAGCCTTGTGTAAAAAATACAGACTTCAGAAAACACAAAAATTGAGTGTAGAAGTTGGTTTTTCTATGAACATGCTTGAAAAGGATGTTATACTGTGGCTAGTGTCCTCCTCTCCAACACTTTAATTCACTAAAGACTTATTGCATCACCATAAGGCATGCAAGTGAATTAGGAAAAAAAAAACCAATTAAAATTTTGATGCACCTTAGGCAGTTAATGACTCTTCTCATTCGATATCATTTCTCACTTTGGAGCATTCAAATTAATGATTGGATAAATCTCAAGGACAGTCGGGGTTTCTAGAACTTTTTGTCAACATAAAAGACTCTTTCAAATCTGAGTAAGGCAAGGATTCAAGAGCATACACAATCATTTGTTGTTCATACTAGGCATGTTGCCAGAAAGAATCGAGGTGGCTTTTAGTGGAGAACAGACTAAATTAAACCATTAAAACAGGGGTTAAATCATAAAACAAAAGATGTCAACAAGCAAATTTAAGCGCTTTGTTCCATGAATTACATTTATTCAATCTTTTATAGCAAATCTGTGAAAGGTTTGCTTTCGTTAGCCTGCTTTCAGAAAAACAGCACTGATATTTTAAAAGCAAACTATACATAGCATTATAAGTCACTAACTAGCGATATTTCTTTTGCAAGTCACTCTCCATAAACATTCATGTTTTCATCTGTAAAATGGCATAATCAAACTACGGCTTTTCTCACATAAAGCAACTAGATGTTCTTATAAATATCATGTTTTCAATAACAGAAAATTACATACAGCATTCTAAAACCCTAAATAGAATTTTTAAATTAGGCATCCCAGATGAATTCTTTGTGAATTCATCTAAATTTGTTAATATATAATATTCTAAGGGAAGCTACAGATATACTGTATCTATTAGAAAGGTAGATTTTTTTCTGAATACACACTTTATGTCAGGCTATTTATATACAATTCTCATAATATCATTTCAGATATTCTTCCCAATATGCCTATTAGACAGATAAGTAAATCTCAAAAAGATCAATGTCTTCAAAATCATAAAAAACAGATTTTAAGAAGACTGAAGTTTGAATTTCAATAGCACAGCTCATTAGTTATATTTGTTTACATTTTTCAACTACCCTAATTTTAGAATGATTGAATAGAAGATTTACTTTAAACTACACAACTGCATAATCAGATATTTTACTGACCATTTATTTTACAAAGTCTTTTTACTAAATGCAAATTAAAAGGTCAAGAACATTAAAAGGCCCATATTTATATAAAAGTCCACATTAAAAATAATCACCTATATGCTGTTATGACATGATACATACCCAAAGCTGTATCTTTGTCATAAAAATTATTGTGTATAAAATAAGGAAATACTCCTTCATAAATGCTTAGAGTTTGATGTTCTTAAGATATGTAGAAGATATTGAGCTTATGTAGGAAAAAAGTAAATTTATCAATAGAAATGCATAATGATTAAGTGCATGGTTATGCAGGTTATCTTTTTAAAAATCCCAAAGACATTCAATTGTATTTTTAAATGGGTATATTTAGATAAAAATCAGAAGTGAACTATATATAAATTCAAAAATGGTATTTAAAATTTTTAATTTGATTTTATAAAATATTATATTACTAAATTGGGATATAAAGGTTGGGAAGACAAAAAAAAATTGAAGCATTCAAGAAACATACATGATAAGCTTCTAAATAATGTTCCTCCCTAAATGCAGATTTAAAAACATTAATCTTGGAAAGCAGAACAGATCATAAAGTTTACACACACATATAACAAACTAAAGACTACAAATCAGTGGCAAAATCTAGTGATTAAACATTGTTAACTATCTTTCACCGGTATTAAAATCAATGCATTATATTTGTATTATATGTTTCTTTCAAAATTGCTTTTTTGGGGCACCTGGGTGATTCAGTTGGTTAAGCAACCAACCCCTGATTTTGGCTCAGGTCATGATCTTGCAGTTCTTGAGACTGAGCTCCATGGCCGGCTCACTCTCTTTCTCTCCCCCTCCCCTCACATCTCTCTGTCTCTCTCTCTCTCTCTCTCTCTCTCTCAAAATAAATAATAACATTAAAAAATTTAAAAATAACAAAAATAAAAAATTGTTTTTAAGTTTATTTATTTATTTTGAGAGAGAGAGAGAGAGACATGGTGTGAGTGGGGGAGGGGATGAGAGTGATGGGGGGAGGGGATGAGAGTGATGGAGAGAGAGAATCCCAAGCAGGCTCTGCACTATCAGCTCAGAGCTTGATATGGGGCTCACACCCACAAAGCTGTGAGATCATGACCTGATCCCTCTCTCTCTTCCTCTGCCTCTATCCCCCACTCATGCTCTTTCTGTCTCTAAAATAAAAATAAATAATAAAATAAAACCGCTTTTTTGAACTATTTGAAAATCAAAACAAAATGTCAGAATCCTTATGTAAATGTGATACTCTGACTAGTGAACAGAACTAAAAAATGCACAGAATATGGAACTTGCCAGAGTGGTATCAATATATTTGTGGTAATTTTTTAATTCATAAATCAATCATAGAAACCTCATTTCATTCATTTAAAACATAATGTTTCCTAATTACAAAAGCCAAATTATTTTTGGATGAGATGGGAGTGCTGGAAAATAACCAAAAAGAACAGCAATATTAATACAACTCACTGCTCACCAGATCTTCTGAGACACTGGGACTAAGTCACCATTTAATGGGTCAGTTATATTTCCACATGAATGTCCTAAATACTTTTTACTCTCTTTTAAAAATAATCTTGGAACTGAAGAGTGTTATGCTAAGTGAAATAAGTCATACAGAGAAAGACAGATACGATATGTTTTCACTCTTATGTGGATCCTGAGAAACTTAACAGAAGACCATGGGGGAGGGGAAGGAAAAATAAAAAAAGTTAGAGAGGGAGGGAGCCAAACCATAAGAGACTCTTAAAAACTGAGAACAACCTGAGGGTTGATGGGGGGCGCGAGGGAGAGGAGGGTGGGTGATGGGTATTGAGGAGGGCACCTTTTGGGATGAGCACTGGGTGTTGTATGGAAACTAATTTGACAATAAATTTCATATTAAAAAATAAATAAATAAAATAAAAATAATTTTGTATATAAAAATATATAACAATGTGACATACAATTTAAGATGGATTGTATTAGAATGAATACTCATAAGCCTGCCACTTAACCAAGAGAGTGCCAATATTTGTTTCTTCCTTATACCTTCCCTGGCCTTACTCTGATGTCTCACCAGGAGACGAGAAAATATTCCTGTATAAAGCCATCCTTAATTTAAAAAACTATAGTTTAATCATACGTTAACCTATCTCTAAACAACATAAAGTTTCATTTTGCTTATTTTTAAGTTTTATGAAATATATAGCATACCATTACTTATGTATATACTATACTTCAATTATGCATATACTACAGTCTTATGCATATACTACACTTCAATTATGAATATAATGCTCTTTGTCTATTTTCTAGAAGACATTCATCTGTATCGCTTTCACTTTTGCTTATATAAATAATGTGGCTACGAATAAACTTGTATACTTCTTAGGGAACAGGGTAGAAGAGATTCTCTTAGATCTCAGAGTGAAGGGCTTATTCAATGTATACAGAAGATGTAATTGTTCAAATTTATTCAAATTTATGTAAAGCTCATTGTTTTCCCAAGCAGTCACAGCACTCTACAGTACTACTAACAATGTATAATAAATTATTTACAATGTATAATGTCTCTATACTGGAACTATTCAACACTTGACAGCTATTAGAAATCTTAACTTTTGACAATCCATTGGTTGTAAAATACTGTCATGGTTTGAATTGGTATTCTTCTTATTGCATGAGGTTGAACTTGAAAAAACATTTTTGAGTACAGGTGACACACAACGATACATTAGTTTCAGATGTACAACATAGTGATTCCACAAGTTTACACATTACGCTGTGCTCACCACAAGTGCAGCTACCATCTGCCACCATACAACCCTATTGCAGTATCATTGACGATACTCCCTAGGCTGTACTTTTTATTCCTGACTTTTCTAATTCCGTGACTAAAAGTCTAATACTCCCATTCTCTTTCGCTTATTTTACCCACCTCACCACCCTTCCCCTCAGACAACTGTCAGTTTGTTCTTTGTATTTACAGCCCTGATTCTGCTGTTCTGTTTTTTAGATTCCACATATGAGTGAAATCATATGGTATTTGTCTTTCTCAATCTGACTTATTTCACTCAGCAAACACCCTTTAGGTGCATCCATGTTATTGCAGGTCACAAGGACTGAGCCACTTTCTGACACCATACATGAAAATAAATTCAAAATGGATTAAAGACTTAAATAGGAGATTGAAACCATAAAACTCCTAGAAGAGAACATAGATGAATTTCTTCGACATCAGTTATAGCAACATTTTTCTAGATATGTCTCCTAAGGCAAGGGAAATAAAAGCTAAAAAGGAATTACTGGGACTATATGAAAATAAAAAGCTTTTTGCATAACAGAGGAAACCATAAAAAAACTAAAATGCAACCTGCTAAATGGGGGAAGACATTTGCAAACGATATATCTGATAAAGGAGTTAATATCCAAAATATGTAAAGAATTTACATCACTCAACACCAAAAAACCAAGTAATAAAATTAAAAACTGGATAGAGGACCTGAATAGACATTTTTTCCAAAGAAGACCTGTAGCTAGCCAACAGATACAAGAAAAGGTGCTCAATATTACAAATCGTCAGGGAAATGCAAATCAAAACCACAATGAGATATCACTTCACACCTCTCAGAATGGATAAAAAACAAAAGACAAGAAATAATAAATGTTGGCAAGGATGTAGAGAAAAAAAGAACCTTCATGCACTATTTTGGGAATGCAAATTGGTGCAGCCACTGTGGATAACAGTATGGAGGTCCCTCAAAAATTAAAAGTAGAATTGCCATATGATCTAGTAATTCCACTGCTGGGTATTTACTCAAAGAAAATAAAAAGGCTGATTTAAAACGATATATGTACCCTGTTTACTGCAGCGTTATTCATAATACTCAAGATACGGAAGCAATCTAAGTGTTTATTGGTAAATGAGTGAGCTTCTTAGGTTTATGTGCCACTCCTGAGGGTGTGGATTTAATACATGAAAAAAAAATCAAAGAAAAGTCTAAAAATTTTATTGTATGAAAAGCTAAAATAATCTAGTTATATTTTTCTGAATGAAATGGATAGAGCATGATCATGTTGGGATGAGGTCGGAAATAAGTTTGATTTGGTTATGTTACTTTTAAAAAGCCCTATTAGGCACACAACTAGCAAATATCAAGTGGGCATTTGGATATACAAATCCAGAGCTGAGGGAAGAAAGGAGCTGGCTAAAACCATGGCTTTAGTTGAGAATACACTGAGGGAGAAAAGATGTCTAAGGACTGACGTATGGCCACTCCATAGAGACCAAGGAGGTCAGAAAGAGGCAGCAGAGGAGGACAGAAAAGACAGAGGCCAGGGAAGTAAGAGGAAGTAAAACAAGCAAGGTGTCCTAGGAGCAAAGTAGAAAGTAGAAGGATGCACAATGAACACCTACCGCAGATGCTAAGGCCAAACCCTCAAGTTCAGTGAGAGTTAGGAATTGCCCAGGGGGCTTGAAAACATAGAGATCATTTAAAACTGATCAAAGTTGTTTTTTCTAGCAGTCTTTCCTAGCAACGGGGGCAAAAATCAGTTTGAAGCAGAAGTGTTCAGGGAAGCGTGGGAAGAAACGAAATGGAAACTATAATGACAGACCACGTGTATACAAAGAACTTTGAGTGTGAAGTTGACAAAAAAAGGGTATAATCTAGAGGAAAATGTAGCAAGAGCAGAATTTATGTTAATTATATGTATATCTGTGTATACCTATTATATTTATTTGTTGGGAGATAATCGTATATCTGACTAACAGGAATAATTACACAACATGGTCACATTTTGAACGGATGTTTAGGAGCATGTCTTTTTTTTGTGGCCCGCCAAGCTTCCCACTTGTTCAAATCTCTGTTAAAGCTCACTCAAAAGTTGTTATCCTGGCTTGCAGTGCGTTTGGCAATATAATCCACACACTAAGTTAGTAAGCTTGTGATCGTTTTGCTGTCCTGGAGTCTCATACGTTAGTAACTATATTCAAAGTCTTGGATTTTCTTTTCTAAACATAACTCTAAAATCATTATTTATTTATTTTTTCCTCATCATCTTGTTTTTCTCTCTCTCAAATTATTAGTGGCTATCCTAAAGTCATAGAAAGCCTGAGCATTTTGTGAGAGGATGGCATCCTTAATTTGATTGGTATTTAATAAACTAAGGCTCCTCAATTCTCTGATACTTTCTCTATCGTTTTTAATAATATTTCTGCCCAGAAGAAGCTGATTGTTTCACTTTTAGAAGGCTGTTATCTCTAAACTTTCTTCACTTTGATCCTCTGCTTAAAAACCAGACAGATCTTGTTTGAGCATTTGTTTGTTTGTTTGTTTTTTGTAGTATATACCTACATTGTAGTTTATTTTAAGAACAACTATATTGTTATATACTTCTAAAGGCAGGTAATGTTTTCCCATATTCATTTTCTGGAATTTTTAGACATTTTCACTAGAACTAAAGGCTCAATAAGCTCACGATATGTCACGATATGTTTACTGGAGGAAAAATGTTTCACCACCGTCTAAAATCAATCTTTACATTTCTTGCCTGTGATACTTATTTCCTCAACACCCATTATTCACCTGGCAACCTAGTGCCTCATCTTTTACATTTTTGTTAGGGTAACTTAACACATAGCTATTTTACTTTTTTTTCTTTTTCAAATAAGCACAAGCAGAAAAAAGGATAGAAAATAATTCTAGTTTTAACACTTTATTATAAGAACTATTAAATATTCTAGATTAAAAATGAGATGATTCCAGGAAGTCATATGAATCTTTTTCCAAATTGAATCTTTTTTCCTGCCTTTTATAGATTGACAATATATAAATGTATAGGCATACACTAAATAAATACTCAGTGGAAAAAAATGTTTTTTCTTATTCTCATTTCCCTTCAAGAAGTTGAATATAAATAGCAAGTCACAGACATAATTTTTTGATATAGACATGTATGCAGACATCACCTCCAGGGTAATCTCCCCTCTTCTTTCTCTTGCCTTACTCATGAGTCCCCCTGTTTACTGTCCTCTCTATAACCCTCACGTATAGCTAGACCTTGAATTCTGCTTTGTGAATATTTCATCTCTGCTATTTCCCTTGGATTTTACCTAACATGTAACCCAGCCTAGGCTCTTCTCTATCAGTATTTTCCCTTGCTTTTAATCCACATCTTCACTGAGGGGCTGACATACATAAAGATTTCATCTGACCTCTTGAGGTTTCCTTCCTCTGTCCTGGAATGATAAGAGCATGTAAAATAGTGAGATCCTGCATTAGATAGTAAGTAGGTTTCAGGTTCTTGATTAATTCATAATAGATGCTCAATAAAAATGCTTGTTAAAAGTTTAAAAGCAGTTTTTATTATGAAACTGATGTGCCATATTGATGTATTTATTCTTAATTTTTAGTTCAAACATGAAAATAACATTTTGAAAATGATCATATGTATTTATATTTGAGGTGTTGATAAAATGTAAGATGAATCCCACTATTATTGTACCAGTGACTTTTTAATCTAGAAAAAACCTCATTTAGGTTAAAATATGTAAGTGTTGTCAAAATATGTCTTAAGAGATTCCTAGTAGGATTAATGCTCAGAACAAATAAAAATAATCAGGAAACTCTTTTAATTTGTTTGTTTATTTTTGAGAGACAGAACGTGAGCAGGGGAGAGGCAGAGAGGAAGACTAGGAATCTGAACCAGGCTCCAGGCTCTGAGCTGTCAGCACAAAGCCTGACTCTTGGCTCCAACTCATGAACCGTGAGATCATGACCTAAGCTGAAGTCAGATGCATAAATGACTGAGCTACCCACATGCCCCAGGAAACACTTTATATAAAAACCTAAATTTTAATTTTTTTTTAATTTTTTTTTTTAATGTTGAGAGCGAGGCAGACTGTGAACAGGGGAGGGGCAGGGAGGGAGACACAGAATCTGAAGCAGCCTCCAGGCTCTAGGCTGTCAGCACAGCTCAGAGATCATGACCTGAGCCGAAGTCAGATGCCACCCAGGTGCCCCTAAGCACCTGAGCCACCCAGGTGCCCCTAAGTTTTCATTTTTGAATGCTGACCTAGTGATGCTCTTCTCACCATGTCTTTTCTTAATCCATATAAAAACTAAAACCCATTATGGTATCATTCTTATTTTTATACCCTTTAATTAATCTTATTGTCCTCTGTTAGTTAATGCAGTTAATATGTTACTATACGTTGGATCGAGGCCTGTTGATTAAAAAATTCAACTCTGTATATATCAATTTTATTTGTTATATATTTTCCCCCTCTGCTTACCATCATATCTAAATTATTGCATGTTATAATACATAAAGTCAAAAATCGACATTTCTCTAAATTTTAGGAGTAACTAAAATTTTGTAGGTCAATCAAGTACATGCTACAAAAAATAATAAATTTTCATCAAAAAATTCTATAGCTGTTTAAAAATAAAATACTTAGCTATTTACAAGAATGTACAAAAAAATGGATATTAAAATAATATACTCTTGGTCTTGGATAGGCTTGAAGTCCTTGTGTTTAAGAAGACTATATTTGCGGGGCGCCTGGGTGGCTCAGTCGGTTAAGTGGCCAACTTCGGCTCAGGTCATCATCTCGCGGTCTGTGAGTTCGAGCCCCACGTCGGGCTCTGTGCTGACAGCTCAGAGCCTGGATCCTGTTTCAGATTCTGTGTCTCCCTCTCTCTGACCCTCCCCCGTTCATGCTCTGTCTCTCTCTGTGTCAAAAATAAATAAACGTTTAAAAAAAAAAAAGAAGACTATATTTGCCTTTGTATCTCTGACATTTAATATAATACAAATGTGTAAATATTCAATAATATTTACTTACAGATTAGGTAAAAAATGACCATAATTATATTCAAAGTTTGAATAAATAATATTTCATTAAATTGTTCAAATTATCCTTAATATTCTCTTGGGATGATTTACTGAACTAATATATCATTCTTATTTGATTATTATTACATCAAAATTGTTAGGCAAATTTCAATATTTCAGTTCCCTTAATTTTAATATGTTCTATGAACTAATTCCAACTTGCAATTCCAGTGTGCTCTTTCATATGTGTGTGTGTGTATGCATACATATATGCATACATATATGTATATGTATATATACGTGTATACATGCATGTATACGTGTATATATATATAATGCAAATACTAAGGATGGATAATTTTAACAAACTATTGGAACAAAGTATTATCACAAAACAACTATATCATTGGTCATTGGTATTGGTAAAAAATTGATCAGTAGCACCATTTTTGTAGTCAATAACCAGCATCTCACAGGTTTTTACATATAACCAACCATATATGTTTGATATTCATTTCTTTGTGTATATTTCACATATAGTTTCATAGCTGTGTACCTAAATGCATTTTATATTACTGAATTTTATGCTTTGAGAATTTCAAAAAATGCCAGTTATTAATTAGATTTAGTCCAATAAAGCTGACATCTTCCTTTCATAAATCTTTTTTCTATTATTTAACATTAAAAAAAAAAACTTTCCAGGGAGCCAGACAGCTCAGTCAGTTCAAGGACCACCTCTTGATTTCGGCTCAGGTCATGATTTCACCATTCATGGGGTCGAGCCCTGCATCTAACTCCATGGTTAAAGCACAGAGCCTTCTTGGGATTCTCTCTATCCCTCCCTCTCTGCCACTCCCCTGCTGCTGCTCTTTCACTCTCTCTCTCTCAAAATAAAATAATGTACTTAAAAAAACCCTTTTCTCTGCAAGCCCCTTTTTCTATGTTAATAATCATGATTATCTAACCTTCATTCAAATGATGTTTCTTCCTGTAGTGTAGACCTCAAAAATTATTTCTTCTATTTGACAGACAATTAGGTTTTCCTTTTCTGCTAGGAAAGAAATAGCTAAATTCTCCCTTACTTATTATGACACTTTTTTCCCCTCTGGTGTTTATTTTCATTTGTATGCTAAATTTTGAGATGTTTTATTGAAGAACAATACACATAAGAACCCAAATTACATGTTTGAGTTGATGAATTATGTCAAATGAATATATCTGTGAAATTAACACTACGATCAAAAAAAGAAAACTGACTCTTCCAATCACAAACCCTTTCCCCTTCCTTCAGGATAACTATTCTCCTAACATGTAATAGGAGTTTTAATTTTGCCTGTTTTTAACTGTAAAGAAATGGAAAGATGCATTAGGTGATCTTTCCCTACATTTTGTTCAATATCATGTCAGGGAGATTCAAACATATTACTGTATGTAATTGTGGTTTACTTATTCTCACTAACACATGGTTTCACATTTTATGAGTACATGTCAGTTTATCTGCTCTACTACTGATGGCTATGTGGACTGTTACCAGTCTGGAGTTATTGTGGTGAATAGTGCTGCTATAATCATTCTTGTACATGTATTCTCATGAGTGTGTTTAACATTTCTCTTGGTTATATATATAAATGCTTGATTTCTTCTTCCGAGTTACTGCCAAGCATTTTCCCAAATCAGTTGTACTAACTTACCCTCAAATAAGTTGTGTTTGAAAGTTTAGTTGTTCTACATGCTTGACAAAACTTAGTATCGTCTGCTTTTTCACTTTTAATCCATCTACTGGTTTCAGTAGTATTAGCATTCTGTTGTTGTTTAATGAAAGAAGGTATTGCTCTACTTAATCTTGTGGTTTTAATCTGTATTTTCCTACTGACGAACAAAGTCGAACACTTTTTATATGCTTATTGGTTGGTTGGATATCCTATCATATAATGTGCTACTCAAGTATTTGCCCACCTTCCTTGGGAGCTTTCTTCTTTAATTAACAATCTGTAGGGATTCTTTATGTATTCTTGATAGGAGTTCCATAACTTTGTGACTTTTCACTTTAACTGTATCTTTTATTACAGATGTTCTTAATGTAGTGTAATTTATGAAGTATTTTCTTTATTTTCCTATATTTTAACCCTTTTGTTTAATTTAAAACTCTTAGATTATTCTAGGTCCCAAAGATATTTCTTGATATTTTATTTATTATTACTTTTTAACATTTAGATACACAACGTATAGAGAATTGATTTTGTGTCTGGTGTCAAGTAGAGAACAAGGTTTATCATTTTTGTTGTTCTCATTTTTTTCTATATGATTATATGTTTGACTCAGCACCATATATAGAAAATAAATCTTTACTGTATCTCAGCTTACCACAAATCAAGTAGATATTTATGTGTAGTTTTGTGGTTAAACTCTATTCTATTTCACTGGTCTATCTGTTAATCCTTGAACTAATAACACACTGACTTAAATGTTAATAAAATATATGCTAACTGAAATATGTAATTATAATATTTTAACACAAAATATTTTGTTCCTTCTTATCGAGCATTGATTGCTTTTCTTATCATTGCATAGAAAGGCAAGTATAGAGAACACTGTGTTTAATTTTATTAGAAAGTAACATTATCATATTTCTTCCTATCATTCCCCTCCTATAAAATGCTTTATTTCTTGTACAGTGTCCACCAAAAGCCACCCAATTTAGAATCTGGTTGTTTTCTGGGATTTTGTCTTTGCTAGAATGTAGAAAGAGGGTTTCTGTAATAGGACAACACTTTGGAGAGACATGTGGGAGATAATGCTGTTTTTCTGATTTACACAGATCTTATGTTCCTTATCCAAGATGCAGATGACAGAGTTTCCCTCTACCAACATTTTGGTATTGTCTATCCCTAATAGCATTATCCATGGGACACTAATTGCCTTTTCAATTCTATTTTCTCAAAAAAATTCCTTCTATAATCTGGTAACACATTTACTATCAATAAACCCTGCCATATTATCAATAAGAACATTTTATTTGAAAGGTGGGGGGGTTTATTAGTTTCCTACTGGTCTGTTTTTAGTCACATATATTTCCAAGCTACTTAATTTATTTATAATATTTTAACTGTATTTCATATAATTCTTTTCAACCTCATTTTGGACTCTGAACATTATTTTCATCTTAATATATTTTGACAGGAAAGAATTTTCTGCTTTCAGCATTAAATTTCACATGTCTCTCTTTTCGTTATCTTCACTTTATGTTCAAATTGTGGTGGTAGAAAGAACATGTATTTTGGAGTCAGATTTATGTTGAATTCTATTTCTTCTACTAAATAAATAAGAGAGCAAACCACTTGACCTCTCTAAATTTTATGGAAAAATAAGAATACAAAAAGGCCATCTTCACAGTGTGTTGTGAATTAAATGTCTAAAATATTAACTCACTAACTGGCACACAAAAAATTTCTATAAACATTAGCGATGATGATAATGCTTTAATCATGGCTTCAACGACTCTTTCTTAATATGTATATTATTAGCCAGTACTTCATTTTCTCCTTCCACAAGTCTGTAATAAGGATTGTCCTTTATCAAGGTGAATGTCAATCATACCATAACTCACATTTTTTTCACAGCTAAGCTTCTTAAAATAATAGTCAATATGGGCTTTCATATTTATTTTCCTATTTCTGTTAATAATTACTGAATTTGATTTGTTACCTCACTGAAGCTACTCAGGACAAGGTGAACTTTTTAATTGCCAAATACATGGATTAATGTTAAGTGCTCACTTTCAAGTTAAGTACTCACAACAACCTTTCAGAGTAATTTGCAAAAACTGATCAACTCATTAAAAATTTACCAAACTAACCTAGAGTCCCCATAGACTAAAAAAAAAGAACATGGCCATCGTTTTTGGCTTTGCCATTTTTCTAACAACGTGTCTCTTAATAAGCAGTTTCTCCTTTCACTGATTTCATTTCTCTGTTTGTAAAAGGAAATAATAAAAATAAAGTCATATAACATCCCATAGGTCATGAGAATAATGGGATAATGCATATTGAACACTTGATTCATAGTGAAAACTTAATAACTGGTAGCACTTGATGTTTCATTAGTTAAAATAGTTCTGCTTTTTTGGCAAAAAAGCAGCTAAATAAAGCATTTTGTTGACATAAATATTTTAATTTTGCAGGCATGTGTAATTTCATGTTTCAAGGTAATATGATTATCCTTGTTAGCTGAAGTTAAATTTAGCCATGTATGTACATGTTGTGATATCAGATTTAATTTAATACATATAGAAAAAAGATATATCTAATAGTTCACAGAGTACAATGAGTAAAACATTATTCAGAACTGATTTAAACTACATAAAAATAAATTTAGTTGCACTGAAAATAGCACATCATATACAGGAAAGTATTTTTATCCAAATAATATTAAAAGTGATCTAATTTTATGCTCAATAAGGTACTGTAACAATGGAAAATAATGTATTTGTTTATTAATTTAATGCCTCATACTTTCTTTTTCCTCTTTAGTGAAAAAATTAGAAATTTATTTTCTACTTATGAATAGCCACCTTCCCTATCTTTTTTTTTTTTTTTTTTGAATCACATAGGATAAAACTAGAAAAACAAACAGAAGGAGTTTAATACAGGGCACTAATTTTAAAAGACATGAAGAGATTGGGGTGCCTGGGTGGTTTAACAGGTTGAGCATCAGACTTTGGTTCAGGGCATGATCTTATGGTTCATGAGTTCTAGCTCTACATCAGGCTCTTTGCTGTAAGCACAGAGCCCACTTTGGGCCCTCTGTTCCCCTCTCTCTCCACCCCTCTCCCACTCACATGCACTCTCTCTCTCACAAATAAACAAAACATTTAAAAAACAGGATTATTAGTTCATTTTCATTCTTCTGCATGTCGTTGTCCAGTTCTCAGATGATCTGCTGATAAAACTGTCTTTTTTCCATTGCATATTCTTTCCTACTTTATTGAAGATTACATGGCCACACATTTGTGGGTCCATTTCTGGCTTCTCTATTCTACTCCATTGATCTATGTGTCTGTTTTTGTGCCAGTACCACACTGTCTTGATGATTACAGCTTTGTAATACAGCTTAAAGTCTGAAATTGTGATGCCTCCAGCTTTGCTTTTCTTTTTCAAGATTACTATCGCTATTCAGGGTCTTTTCTTATTCCATACAAAAATAAACTCAAAATGGATGAAAGACCTCAATGTAAGATAGGAAGTCATCCAAATCCTCCAGGAGAAAGCAGGCAAAAACTTCTTTGACCTTGGCCACAGCAACTTTTTACTCAACATGTCTCCAGAGTCAAGGGAAACAAAAGCAAAAATGGACTATTGGGACCTCATCAAAATAAAAAGCTTCTGCACAGTGAAAGAAACAAACAACTAAAAGGCAACCAATGGAATGGGAGAAGATATTTGCAAACAACATATCAGATAAAGGGCTAGTATCCAAAATCTATAAAGTACATAACAAACTCAACACCCCCCCAAAAAAAAATAATCCAGTGAAGAAATGGGTGGAAGACATGAATAGACACTTCTCCAAAGAAGACATCCAGGTGGCCAACTGACACATGAAAAAATGCTCAACATCACTCATCATCAGGGAAACACAAATCAAAACCACAATGAGATACCACTTCACACCTATAAGAATGGCTAACAACTCAGGCAACAACAGATGTCGGCCAGGATGCAGAGAAAGAGGATCTCTTTTGCACTGCTGGTGGGAATGCAAACTGGTGCAACCATTCTGGAAAACAGTATGGAGGTTCCTCAAAAAACTAAAAATAGAACTACCCTACCACCAAGCAATTGCACTACTATGTATTTATCCAAGGGATACAGGTATGCTGTTTCAAAGGGACATATGCACCCCCATGTTTATAGCAGCACTATCAACAATAGCCAAAGTATAAAAAGAGCCCAAATGTCCATCGATGGAAAATAAAGGAGTGATCATAAATGTGTGTGTGTGTGTGTGTGTGTGTGTGTATATATATATGTGTATATATATATATATATGAATACATATATATAGATATAATGGAGTATTACTCAGCAATCAAAAAGAATGAAATCTTGCCACTTGCAACTGCAACTACGTGGATGGAACTGGAGGGTTATTATGCTAAGTGAAATTAGAGAAAGATGAATATCATTTGACTTCACACATACGAGGACTTTAAGATACAAAACAGATGAACATAACGGAAGGAAAGCAAAAATAATATAAAAACATGGAGGGGGACAAAACATAAGAGACACTTAAATACAGAGAACAAACAGAGGGTTACTGGAGGGGCTGTGGGAGGGGGATGGGCTCAATGGGTAAGGGGCATAAAGGAATCTACTCCTGAAATCACTATTACACTACAAGCTAACTAACTTTGATGTAAATTAAAAAAATAAATATACTTTTTTTTAATTTAGAATTGCTTGTTCCAGTTCTGTGAAAAATGCTGGTATTATTTTGACAGGGATTGTACTGAAGATATAGATTGCTTTGGGTAATATAGACATTTTAACGGTATTTGTTCTTCCAATCCATGACCATGGAATGTTTCTCCACTTCTTTCTGTCTTTTTCAATTTCTTTCATAAGCTTTCTATAGTTTTTAGAGTACATATATTTTACCTCTTTGGTTATTCCTAGGTGTCTTATGGTTTTTAATGCAATTGTAAATGTGATCAATTCCTTGATTTCTCCTTCTGCTGCTTCATTATTGGTGTATAGAAATTCAACTGATTTCTGTATATTCATTCAAAATGGATGAAAGAACTAAATGTTAGGCAGGAAACCATCAAAATTCTATAGGTGAAAACAAGCATCAGCCTCTTTGACCTCAGCTGCAAAAACTTCTCTTTTTTTTCAATATATGAAATTTATTGTCAAATTGGTTTCCATACAACACCCAGTGCTCATCCCAAAAGGTGCCCTCCTCAATACCCATCACCCACCCTCCCCTCCCTCCCACCCCCCATCAACCCTCACTTTGTTCTCAGTTTTTAAGCGTCTCTTATTCCTTGGCTCTCTCCCACTCTAACCTCTTTTTTTTTTTCCTTCCCCTCCTCCATGGGTTTCTGTTAAGTTTCTCAGGATCCACATAAGAGTGAAAACATATGGTATCTGTCTTTCTCTGTATGGCTTATTTCACTTAGCATCACACTCTCCAGTTCCATCCACGTTGCTACAAAGGGCCATATTTCGTTCTTTCTCATTGCCATGTAGTACTCCATTGTGCATATAAACCACAATTTCTTTATCCATTCATCAGTTGATGGACATTTAGGCTCTTTCCATAATTTGGCTATTGTTGAGAGTGCTGCTATAAACATTGGGGTACAAGTGCCCCTATGCATCAGCACTCCTGTATCCCTTGGGTAAATTCCTAGCAGAGCTATTGCTGGGTCATAGGGTAGGTCTATTTTTAATTTTTTGAGGAACCTCCACACTGCTTTCCAGAGTGGCTGCACCAATTTGCATTCCCACCAACAGTGCAAGAGGGTTCCCGTTTCTCCACATCCTCGCCAGCATCTGTAGTCTCCTGATTTGTTCATTTTGGCCACTCTGACTGGCGTGAGGTGATATCTGAGTGTGGTTTTGATTTGTATTTCCCTGATGAGGAGTGATGTTGAGCATCTTTTCATGTGCCTGTTGGCCATCCAGATGTCTTCTTTAGAGAAGTGTCTATTCATGTTTTCTGCCCATTTCTTCACTGGGTTATTTGTTTTTCGGGTGTGGAGTTTGGTGAGCTCTTGATAGATTTTGGATACTAGCCCTTTGTCCGATATGTCATTTGCAAATATCTTTTCCCATTCCGTTGGTTGCCTTTTAGTTTTGTTCGTTGTTTCCTTTGTTGTGCAGAAGCTTTTTATCTTCTTAAGGTCCCAGTAATTCATTTTTGCTTTAAATTCCCTTGCCGTTGGGGATGTGTCGAGTAAGAGATTGCTACGGCTGAGGTCAGAGAGGTCTTTTCCTGCTTTCTCCTCTAGGGTTTTGATGGTTTCCTGTCTCACATTCAGGTCCTTTATCCATTTTGAGTTTATTTTTGTGAATGGTGTGAGAAAGTGGTCTACTTTCATCCTTCTGCACGTTGCTGTCCTGTTCTCCCAGCACCATTTGTTAAAGAGACTGTCTTTTTTCCATTGGATGTTCTTTCCTGCTTTGTCAAAGATTAGCTGGCCATACGTTTGTGGGTCTAGTTCTGGGGTTTCTATTCTATTCCATTGATCTATGTGTCTGTTTTTGTGCCAATGCCATGCTATCTTGATGATTACAGCTTTGAGGTAGAGGCTAAAGTCTGGGATTGTGATGCCTCCTGCTTTGGTCTTCTTCTTCAAAATTACTTTGGCTATTCGGGGCCTTTTGTGGTTCCACATGAATTTTAGGATTGCTTGTTCTACTTTCGAGAAGAATGCTGGTGCAATTTTGATTGGGATTACATTGAATGTGTACATAGCTTTGGGTAGTATTGACATTTTGACAATATTTATTCTTCCAATCCATTAGCAGGGAATGTCTTTCCATTTCTTTATATCTTCTGCAATTTCTTTCATAAGTTTTCTATAGTTTTCAGCATACAGGTCTTTTACATCTTTGGTTAGATTTATTCCTAGGTATTTGATGCTTCTTGGTGCAATTGTGAATGGGATCAGTTTCTTTATTTGTCTTTCGGTTGCTTCATTGTTAGTGTATAAGAATGCAACTGATTTCTGTACATTGATTTTGTATCCTGCAACTTTGCTGAATTCATGTATCAGTTCTAGCAGACTTTTGGTGGAGTCCATCGGATTTTCCATGTATAATATCATGTCATCTGCAAAAAGCGAAAGCTTGACTTCATCTTTACCAATTTGGATGCATTTGATTTCCTTTTGTTGTCTGATTGCTGATGCTAGAACTTCCAACACTATGTTAAACAACAGCGGTGAGAGTGGACATCCCTGTCGTGTTCCTGATCTCAGGGAAAAAGCTCTCAGTTTTTCCCCATTGAGGATGATGTTAGCTGTGGGCTTTTCATAAATGGTTTTTATGACGTTTAAGTATGTTCCTTCTATCCCGACTTTCCCGAAGGTTTTTATTAAGAAAGGGTGCTGGATTTTCTCAAAGGCCTTTTCTGCATCAATTGAAAGGATCATATGGTTCTTACCTTTTCTTTTATTAATGTGATGTATCACGTTGATTGATTTGCGAATGTTGAACCAGCCCTGCATCCCAGGAATGAATCTCACTTGACCATGGTGAATAATTCTTTTTATATGCCGTTGAATTCGATTTGCTAGTATCTTATTGAGAATTTTTGCATCCATATTCATCAGGGATATTGGCCTGTAGTTCTCTTTTTTTACTGGGTCTCTGTCTGGTTTAGGAATCAAAGTAATACTGGCTTCATAGAATGAGTCTGGAAGTTTTTCTTCCCTTTGTATTTCTTGGAATAGCTTGAGAAGGATAGGTTTTATCTCTGCTTTAAACGTCTGGTAGAACTCCCCTGGGAAGCCATCTGGTCCTGGACTCTTATTTGTTGGGAGATTTTTGATAACCGATTCAATTTCTTCGCTGGTTATGGGTCTGTTCAAGCTTTCTCTTTCCTCCTGATTGAGGTTTGGAAGAGTGTGGGTGTTCAGGAATTTGTCCATTTCTTCCAGGTTGTCCAATTTGTTGGCATATAATTTTTCATAGTATTCCCTGATAATTGCTTGTATTTCTGAGGGATTGGTTGTAATAATTCCATTTTCATTCATGATTTTATCTATTTGGGTCATCTCCCTTTTCTTTTTGAGAAGCCTGGCTAGAGGTTTGTCAATTTTGTTTATTTTTTCAAAAAAAACAACTCTTGGTTGCGTTGATCTGCTCTACAGTTTTTTTAGATTCTATATTTTTTATTTCTGCTCTGATCTTTATTATTTCTCTTCTTCTGCTGGGTTTAGGTTGCCTTTGCTGTTCTGCTTCAATTTCTTTTAGGTGTGCTGTTAGATTTTGTATTTGGGATTTTTCTTGTTTCTGGAGATAGGCCTGGATTGCAATGTATTTTCCTCTCAGGACTGCCTTCGCCGTGTCCCAAAGCGTTTGGATTGTTGTATTTTCATTTTCATTTGTTTCCATATATTTTTTAATTTCTTCTCTAATTGCCTGGTTGACCCACTCATTCTTTAGTAGGGTGTTCTTTAACCTCCATGCTTTTGGAGGTTTTCCAGACGTTTTCCTGTGGTTGATTTCAAGCTTCATAGCATTGTGGTCTGAAAGTATGCATGGTATGATTTCAATTCTTGTATACTTATGAAGGGCTGTTTTGTGACCCAGTATGTGATCTTGGAGAATGTTCCATGTGCACTCGAGAAGAAAGTATATTCTGTTGCTTTGGGATGCAGAGTTCTAAATAGATCTCTCAAGTCCATCTGATCCAATGTATCATTAAGGCCCTTGTTTCTTTATTGACCATGTGTCTAGATGATCTATCCATTTCTGTAAGTGGAGTGTTAAAGTTCCCTGCAATTACCACATTCTTATCAATAAGGTTGCTTATGTTTATGAGTAATTGTTTTATATATTTGCGGGTCCGTTATTCAGCGCATATTTATAATTGTTAGCTCTTCCTGATGGATAGACCCTGTAATATCATATAATGCCCTTCTTCATCTCTTGTTACAGCCTTTAAAGTCTAGTTTGTCTGATATAAGTATGGCTACTCCAGCTTTCTTTTGACTTCCAGTAGCATGATAAATAGTTCTCCATCCCCTCACTCTCAATCTAAAGGTATCCTCAGATCTAAAATGAGTCTCTTGTAGACAGCAAATAGATGGGTCTTATTTTTTTATCCATTTTTTTATCCATTTTTACCCTATGTCTTTTGGTTGGCACATTTAATCCATTTACATTCAGTGTTATTATAGAAAGATATGGGTTTAGAGTCATTGTGATGTCTGTATGATTTATGCCTGTAGTGATGTCTCTGGTACTTTGTCTCACAGGATCCCCCTTAGTATCTCTTGTAGGGCTGGTTTAGTGATGACAAATTCCTTAGGTTTTTGTTTGTTTGGGAAGACCTTTATCTCTCCTTCTATTCTAAATGACAGACTTGCTGGATAAAGGATTCTCGGCTGCATATTTTTTCTGTTCAGCACATTGAAGATCTCGTGCCAATCCTTTCTGGCCTGCCAAGTGTCAAAAGAGAGATCAGTCAGGAGTCTTATAGGTCTCCCTTTATATGTGAGGGCACGTTTACCTCTTGCTGCTTTCAGAATTTTCTCTTTATCCTTGTATTTTGCCAGTTTCACTATGATATGTCATGCAGAAGATCGACTCAAGTTACGTCTGAAGGGAGTTTTCTGTGCCTCTTGGATTTCAATGCCTTTTTCCTTCCCCAGTTCAGGAAGTTCTTAGCTATTATTTCTTCAAGTACCCCTTCAGCACCTTTCCCTCTCTCTTCCTCCTCTGGGATACCAATTATACGTATATTATTTCTTTTTAGTGTATCCCTTAGTTCTCTAATTTTCCCCTCATACTCCTGGATTTTTTTTTATCTCTCTTTTTCTCAGCTTCCTCTTTTTCCATAACTTTATCTTCTAGTTCACCTATTTTCTCCTCTGCCTCTTCAATCCGAGCCGTCGTCGTTTCTATTTTGCTTTGCATTTCGTTTAAAGCGTTTTTCAGCTCTTCCTGACTGTTCCTTAGTCCCTTGATCTCTGTAGCAAGAGATTCTCTGCTGTCCTCTATACTGTTTTCAAGCCCAGCGATTAATTTTATGACTATTATTCTAAATTCACTTTCTGTTATATTATTTAAATCCTTTTTGATCAGTTCATTAGCTGTTGTTATTTCCTGGAGATTCTTTTGAGGGGAATTCTTCCGTTTGGTCATTTTGGGTAGTCCCTTGTGGTGGGGACCTGCAGGGCACTTCCCCTGTGCTGTGGTGTATAACTGGAGTTGGTGGGCGGGGCCACAGTCAGACCTGATGTCTGCCCCCAGCCCACTGCTGGGGCCACAGTCAGACTGGTGTGTGCCTTCTCTTCCCCTCTCCTAGGGGCGGGATTCACTGTGGGGTGGCGTGGCCTGTCTGGGCTACTTGCACACTTCCAGGCTTGTGGTGCTGGGGATCTGGCATAGTAGCTGGGGTGGGTAGGCAAGGTGCATGGGGGCAGGAGGGGCAGGCTTAGCTCGCTCCTCTTAGGTGATCCACTTCAGGAGGGGCCCTGTGGCAGAGGGAGGGAGTCAAACCCGCTGCTGGAGGGGTGGCTCCTCAGAAACACAGCATTGGGTGTTTGTGCAGAGCCAGCAAGTTCCCTGGCAGGAACTGGTTCCCTTTGGGATTTTGGCTGGGGCATGGGTGACGGAGATGGCGCTGGCGATCACCTTTGTTCCCCGCCAAACTGAGCTCTGTAGTCCGGGGGCTCAGCAACTCTCCCTCCCTTTGTCCTCCAGCCTTCCCGCTTTCTGAGCAGAGCTGTTAACTTATGACCTCCCAGATGCTAAGTCGTGCTTGCTGTCGGAACACACTCTGTCCGGCCCCTCCGCTTTTGCCAGCCAGACTTGGGGGCTCTGCTTGGCTGGCAGGCTGCCCCTCCACCCTGGCTCCCTCCTGCCAGTCTGTGCAGCGCGCACCGCCTCTCCGCCCTTCCTACCCTCTTCCGTGGGCCTCTCCTCTGAGCTTGGCTCCGGAGACTCGGTTCTGCTAATCCTCTGGCGTTTTTCTGGGTTATTTAGGCAGGTGTAGGTGGAATCTAAGTGATCAGCAGGACGCGCGGTGAGACCAGCGTCCTCCTATGCCGCCATCTTCCCTCCCTCCCCAGCTGCAACAACTTCTTACTAGACACGTCTCTGGAGGCAAGGGGAACAAAAGTAAAAATGAACTATTGGGACCTCATCAAAATAAAAAGCTTCTGCACAGCAAAGGGAACAATCAAAAAAACTAAAAGGCAACCAACAGAATGGGATAAGATATTTGAAAATGGCATATAGGATAAAGGGTTAGGATCCACAGTCTCTAAAGAACTTATCAAACTCAACACCAAAAAAACAAATAATCCAGTGAAGAAATGGAGTGAAGAAGACATGAACAGACACTTTTTCAAACAAGACTTCCAGATGGCTAACAGACATGTGAAAAGATGTTCAACATCACTCATCATCAGAGAAATACAAATCAAAACCACAATGAGGTACCACCTTACAACCATCATACTGGCTAAAATGAACAACCTTACAACAGATGTCAGTAAGGATGTGGACAAAGGGGGGCCCTTTTGCACTGCTGGTGTGAATGCAAACTGGTGCAGCCACTCTGGAGAACAGTATGGAGGTTTTTCAAAAAATTAAAAATAGAACTACCCTATGACCCAGCAATTGCACTACTAGGTATTTATCCAAAAGACAGAAAAATGCTGATTTGAAGGGGTACATGCACCCCCAATGTTTATAGCAGCACTATCAACAATAGTCAAATTATGGGAAGAGCCCAATGTTCATCTACTGATGGATGGATAAAGAAGATGTGGTATATGTACATAGTGGAATACTACTTGGCAATCAAAAAGAATGAAACCTTGCCTTTTGCAACAACATGGATGGAACTACAGTGTATTATGCTACATGAAATACATCAGTCAGGGAAAACAAATATATGATTTCAGTCATACGTGTTATTTAAGAAACAAAACAGATAAACATAGGGGAAGGGAAGGAAAAATAAGATAAAAACAGAGAGGGAGACAGACCAAAAGTGACTTACACACAGAGAACAAACAGAGTTTGTGTTTTTTTTGGTTTTGTTTTTTTTGGTTTTTGTTGTTTTTTGCGAGGGGTGGGGGGAATGGGTTAAATGAGTTCTGGGAATTAAGGAGAGCACTTATTGGGATGAGCACTGCGTGTTATATGTAAGTGATGAATTGCTAGGTTCTACAACCGAAACTAATACTACACTGTATGATAACTAACTTGAATTTAAATTAAAAAAATAATAGTAGACTTGAAGAGATGAAACCAGGCCAAAGGGGAGAAGCACTCCAGAGAATATTTACTATTGGAAAGAAATAAAGCTAGAGGGGAAAGGAAGGGGTTAGAATTTCCAGAATACAGAACAAACTGACTATTGTGCTGTGCACCATGCTATTACCATGGAAGGAGGTGGATTTAGTGGGCCCTGGAGCCAAGGGGGTAAGCCACCCAGCAAATGTTGACCCCATTAAGGGGAATCACATGGCCATCACTAGAACCACTGAGAAAAAGACTGCTTCTAAGAACAAAGCTAGGATCCTCAAAGCAATGTAAACCACTTACATTGTTCTTCCAGAAACAAAAGAAGAGAAAGAGCTTCTACATCTCAAAAGAGAACAAATGACAAGGCAACAGGCTTTTTAATGAGATTCGGTTTTGGACATATTGTTGCAATGCTGATTAGATATCCAAGTGGGAATGTAAAATAGTGGTCAGATATATAGGTGTGGAGGTCAGGTAAGAGGCTGTTGAGACATAAAAATGTGGCACCTATCAGAGGATCTATGCTTTAATATTCAGAGCAAAATTTCACAGAAACAGTGAAGTCATGTCTCTGTCCACAAATATGTAAAAGTACCCACCTACAACAGTGATGCGTCATATTATAAAGGCCACTGGACCAACACAAAGAAAACATTTTTCTAGGAATTTTTGATCAGGACTCCAAAATAAAATCCTACTTGAACAGCGTTTTTGTTACAATATTTTTTTTCATCTATATTCTTCCATTCACTCCTATCCACTCTCTTTTTTCCTTATTTCTTCTCATTTTTTTTTCCTTCTCATTTTATTAACGTATCAGTTAATTTTATGAGCATTACCTCCAATGTTACTATCTAAAATTTAAGTCTACCGGCGCACCTGGGTGGCTCAGTCGGTTAAGCATCCGACTTCGGCTCAGGTCATGATCTCGCAGTCCGTGAGTTCAAGCCCCGGGTCAGGCTCTGTGCTGACAGCTCAGAGTCTGGAGCCTGCTTCAGATTCTGTGTCTCCCTCTCTCTCTGACCCTCCCCCATTCATGCTGTCTCTCCCTGTCTCAAAAATAAAATAAACGTTAAAAAAAATAAAATTTAAGTCTACCATTAATAAAACTATGAAATTTAATAGCATGCCATCCTCATATGCTCTCAAAAGTTACATTTTTGTCACATTTACAAGAATATTCTAAATTCTCCACAAAATCAGCAAATATTTTAATATGTAAAATAAGTCCATTCCTTTCTCTATCCTACAGGACTAATGAAAATAATTGATTAAACTCCTCCATATAATCATCTGGTTTCAATGTACAGAGTTTGGTCTTCATAGAATATAATTTCTGAATATGTTTACCAGTACTTAGTTGATGAATATTTTTCTGTTTTATCTATATCTTTGTTGATCTAATGGTGAAAAACTTACATTATTCAATTCTTTCTCAAATAATTTCTCATCAAGTAAGACCATGGCAATATTTGGAATATAAATTATTTTATGAACTTTTTCATGCAATAATTTATGTATGTGTTTATTTAGCATTATATTTGCCATGGTATTCTCTTTCAATTACTTTACTTTTCTTCTCATCTTACTTCACTCAATATAAAAAATAAACTATTTCTATTATTCCAATGATATTCCATCAAAATGGCCTGCTTGGGATTCTCACTCTTCCTCTCTCTCTCAAATAAATAAGTAAATAAGTATTTTAAAAAATCAATAATAATGATATTTATGTTATGTGATAATTATTAAAAAATCATTTTTGAAGGGACTCTTGGGTGGCTCAGCTGGTTAATCATTTGACTCCTGATCTCCACTCAGGTCATGATCTGATGGTTCTTGGTATTGAACCGTCATTGGGGTCTGCACTGACAGAGTAGAGCCTCCTTTGAATTCTCTCTCTCCATCTCTCTCTTCCCTCCTCCACTCTCTCTTTCTCTCTCAAAATATATAAATAAACTTAGTCCTTTTGAGGCAAGCATTATGAATTTGATACCTAGGATAAATTAATAGTTATGAATATGATAAACGCTGATTCTTAAACCTAACTAGGTATTTGCTTCAATCATGCTATCATTCTAACTTTGTCTATGTAGTAGAAGCATGAGAACTGGAGATGTAAATAAGCAAGTACTATTTTTTCCTTTTCTACTATTTTCACTAAAACATACTCATTGGCATTTGTCTATGGATATTTATTTTCTTTTCTTTGTGTTTTTCATATTAGAATACATACTTATTTCAGATAAGATGTATTCCTTTGGTTAGAGAACCCACAGTTTATAGATGGTGATATACCACTTTGGACACAGACAATGATTTATCTTTCTTTGCTATACTCCATAGCATCTGATGTCTCCGTGGCTATTGGTAGGGGAACAAGTATCTCAAGTCCCTGAACAATCTTGCTTATTTTTTGCCTATTTTCCCAGTGTAATTGTTAACAAAGTGCTCTCCAAAGAGCCCCAAATTAGAAAAAATAGACACATGGCTATCTATTAGCCTTATAGAAAGAATTCAATAATTTATATTCATTCCAGGTATGATCAATGGTTAACTTAGTTTAGCTTCTCACATAGTGACTTCATTAACTTTTAAAGGAATGTGATTCTAAAACATTCTCCTTCAATTGGGTGTTAAAAATAAAATGTATTTCAATCGTCCAAATGAGTTTCTACCATACTTATCAAGAAACGGTTAAATGATTGGAATTTTCTGGTGCTACTGTATTCTAATCAATTTTAATACTGTACTATTAATTTCTTGATAATAGAAAAAAACTATTACAGGAATTTTGTATGTTTAAAACAGATGAGGAGATATAGTGCATATCTAGCACAACTTCAAATCATATTTCCGTGTTTTTTTAAAAACTAAATTATATACATTTCTATATTTATATATTTGTATATCATTAAAATATAAGTAATTATTATTCTCCATGTTAGTAAATATCACTCAAGAATCCCTAGGATATTGGGGAGCCTGGCTGGCTCGGCGGTAGAGCGTGCAACTCTTGATTCAGGGTTGTGAGTTCAAGCCCCATGTTGAATGTAGAATTTACTAAGGATCCCTAGGACATTGAATGTGGAACACCAAGGTACATAAAGATATTATTTCTAAAGTAAAACAGAATATTTATACCATTATCTAATTATGTTTGCTAACATGTATCACATTTAATCATCTTCAGTGTTACAAAGTGTAAAATTTTACAATTTTTTTGATCCTGTAAAAGAATGATTAAAAAAAATACTTTATATATAGTAACACAGTCCATAACAATATAAGACATAATTTAATATTTAATTTTAACCATTTGTTAAATTTAAAATGTTTGGGTCTGAATTATGATTATTTTTAAATAATAGATTATTGGACTGATTTTTCATTTAACATATAAATTATCTGATAACACAAATTAGCTTAAATCATGTCCAAATACACTAATTAGGTAGAGAAATGACTGTGCATATGTTCTATGCCACTGCATTCGCATATTAATATTTTCTTTATCATATATTCCAATAGAGACAGATTATAATTTTATTTAACCTAAAATAGACAAAGTTTTCAAAAGGCTACATCATTTACCAATTGTATTGATATATGTATACATATAAAGAGATCATTATCTCAAAGACAGTTGTGAAAATTTATAAGAAAGTGATGTTGGGCACAATGGATAAAATTAATGATTATGTACACTTTGTTAGAGTAATTGGTATAGTCTCAATTGCATCTATTCAGTATCTTTTAAAACAAAGTATTGACTTAGAAGCAGAACCAAAACTACTCTGTCAAAGAGCCCACACTTTTCTAATTTTTAGAATATCTAGGTTAGACTGCATAGTATCTTTATAAAAACATATTTAATCATTACCAGCATAAAGCTTTATTTAAAACTCTCCAACTACAGTGTTTTATTTACTTTTTGTACAATTTAATACTTTATCTAAATCCATAAAACTGGTGAGTAGCATCAAATATCAAAATCTTTTTTATGATCAGTTTAGGTTAAATAAAAATTTGTCTTCATCTCTGGACTATAAAGAATACAGAATAAGTATATCTATATTAGATATCTCTGTAGGGACATTGATTAAGTGTATGGTCATTTCTCTTTTAAGAACAAACCTTTGGGGGCACTTGGGTGGCTCAGTTGGTTGAGCGTCTGACTTCAGCTCAGGACATGATCTCACAGCTCATAGGTTCAAGCCTTGCATCGGGCTCTGTGCTGACAGCTCAGAGCCTGGAGCCTGCTTTGGATTCTGTGTCTCCCTCTCTCTCTACCCCTCCCCCATTCATGCTCTGTCTCTAAAAAATGAATACACCTTAAAAAAGTTTTTTTTTAAAAAAAGAACAAACCTTTTAATGCCTAGAAAACAATAGACAAAATTCTATACTTCCAACATACACATGTGTTATATATAAAAAACATGTCATATAATTTTCATGTTTTGCTAAACTGAGAGATAATCAATAATATTTTTCTGGGAAACACAAAAAAACATTAATTTTGAGATAAATCCTTATCTATGTGTATTGGATAAATGGATCAAATAGTTGTTAACATGGAAGAATACAAAATATACATTTGTAGAATCATGTTTTTCTTTTTCTTCCTTAGTGAATGTAGAGGACCAAAAGAATTACAGTAAAATTCAAACGTCAAGGTAGTATAATATGACGTGTCAGAGGTCTTCGGAAGGTACAAGGAAAAGACAGCAGTGTTTATAGCGGATGGAGGGAATCACTTCGCTTAATATCAAGAATTTCAGGTTTCTAAGGACAAATACGGTCTCATCCCATCTCTTCCGTTCTTTCTCCTTTTTTCTCCCCTTTCTTCTTAATTGGAAAGTTTTATCAGTGATTAGGGGATGTAATAAAGTTCTCATCTCTTTCTTACTCATACATTTATCTTAAGCAAACATCATGTAATGGGTCTTTACTAATTTTATATCCAAAATAAAAGCCTTAGGAATGTTAAACTTGGCGGGGGGAGCAATTTAGAAGAGCATAATAGCATATACTTGAAGAATTACACTTAGTTACGTAATCCAAGTCTATTGTAAGTATTAATAATTAGGTGCTATAGGAAGAAAATTCTGGTTGGTTATGAAAGAACTTTCTAATTCTCATGTTTGTTATTAAGAGTGAATAACAATAACAGCAAACACTTCTGTAGTACTTGCTAAATGCCAGGCATTGTTCCAAGTGATGTGCTTGGATTCACTTACTTAAAACTGACAAAAACTTAAGGGGTAGGTACTATTTTCATTAATATTTTGCCAGTGAGAAAGCAGATAGGGAGGGAACTAACTTGCCCAATGTCACACAATAGCAAATGGCCACACAGAGATTTACTCCAGGGAGTCCAACACCAGAGTTATCATTTAATGTGTTTATGCCAATAAGATGAGCCCTGGGTAGCTTTATCACCAAAATAATTATGGTAGAAATAGTATTTATCATGTGTGAAGCACTTGCTAAATTTTTATAAGCATTATCCCACTTAATCCTCACAAGATAGCTATGGGATAATTCCTTGGATTAACCTCATCTTACCCTGAATTTATTGAGATAAAATACCTTACCCAATATCACATTACTGACAAGCAGTGAAACATGTGTTTTCCAGTTGTATGCCCTAGAATCCAAGCTTACGGTCACTAACTTCAGCTGCTTCATAAAACCCCAACTTTGGAAAATATGTTCATGAACAACTGCAGGTAATTACACAAGATGGGGACCTCATAAAATAGATTTAAATGTCTAGCATTCATTAATTGCCCACCATAAATTCACTATACTTCAAAACTTTTCAGGTTCAATTACACTGTCATTGGAATTATGATCATTTATACTACCAAAGATAAGTGGTTCAGTGAACGAATAAATAAAATAAAATCAGAAAGAAGGGACATTATGCAAGTTTGGCAATATTGGCAGAAGACAGTAGAAAAAAATTGCAAAGACTGATTTTGAAAAAACTTTCTAGTAATATATTACATGGGTCCTGGGTAAAATGTTGATCCTAAAGATGAAATTCTAACATCACAGTAGAGAATGAGTTTTATGTAAATGGAGTAACACTAGATACAGTGAGTTGAGAACATGTTCAAACTTTTTGAGGGAAGAAAAAGTTTTCTTGATGGAATAGTGGTTATACAATATTTGTGCATCTCTAACGTTCAGAAAGTAAGGGAAAAACCTAAAATACTTAGAGCATGTAAATATGTAATAACAAGAATAATAATTTCAGACCAAGGAATGAAGGTCAGGGAGAACTTCACTAGCTTTCAGAAATCAGAAATTTACAGTGATGAGCTCAATTGTTTGTAAGATCAAAACAATTGCTTTAAACATAAATTCAAGTAAGCTGATGGAAAAATCTCACCTCTAACACCTGTTAAAGTCCATGCACCTACCTGTCAAGACATAATAATAACTAACACTTTTAATCCACTATCTAAATCTTACGGAAGTGGCAAAATCTATCAGAGAACAATGTTGGCAAGAGAAGTATTCTGGCAAGTTTCCAAGATTTACAGGTACTTCATTCAATACAGTGGAAAGAATATGAAAGAGTGGAAATGAAAGCTGGTCACCTACCTTTATATCTATAACTTTACTATGTTCATAGTCATATCCATATCTACCCCAATCCCTATCCATATCCGTATGTATATCAATATATGTACTCATTTCCATATCTGCGTCTATACCTAACAGATGTTCCTAACATTGTGAATTTGCTTTCTCACATAAGATGCCGTTTTCAGGAATTTTATATTTGAGAGAAGTTTCTGCTCATTTAATTGCAACAAATGATATAATTATTCAAATATTGCCACAGGCAACTTTTCCTTTGATATTACAATTAGTGACATCTTGATGCAACCATGAATTATCGGGCTGTGCTTCATGTACCCCAATATCAATAGGGTATACATGATTTATTATCACAGAACAGTCATTATTTTAAATATCTGCTTGTTCCTGAGGTTTTCCCATTCATTTTAAAATTGAATAGATTAACAGTTCACTTCAGCAAAGAATTTTCTGTGTATCACTTGGATCATTTTTAAGAACTGTATAACCTTTGTTTATAAGAACAAAGTAAAATTGTAAGATACTTTGATCTAAATTTCTTACTGTGAGTAATGAGAAATCATCATGAGAATGCTGGTGCTATAATACAATTTATCTTAGCTATAGCATGACATAGAATGCAAATGAAAGGGCAGTGGATTTGGAGTCATAGTACTAATGCAACTAACACTTAGTGGCTATTTCTTAGATTCCAGAAAATATACCAGGCCATTCCACATGAATTCTCTAATTTAACCATCACAAAGCTGGGGATTTGGGGTAATGTTACCACTTTTATTTTAAAAGAAAGCTTACTCTCTTTATCTTTTTCTACTCCCCATGTCTGTTTCCACCCAAACTCGTTACAGGCAGTAATAAGAGAATAGCCTTTTAACTTAAAAATGTGGCTTTTGGGGCACCTGAGTGACTCAGCTATGCCTCTGACTCTTGATTTCTGCTCAGGTCATGATCTCATCGTTTGTGGGTTCAGACCCAGCACTGGACTCTGCACAGACAGTGTGGAACCTGCTTGGGATTCTCTCTCCCGTTCTCTTTGCCCCTCCCCTGCTCACGCTCTGTCTCAAAATAAACATAAAAAAAATTAAAAATGTTAAATATATATATGTGTGTGTGTATTTAAGGAGCATTTGATTACATTGTTGTAGTACAGATCCAGTCATTCTTGACTCTCAGTCTCCTAGAAATAACACCTCGTTAGAAGTTGGTAAACATATGTCTCACATTCAGGTCCTTTATCCATTTTGAGTTTATTTTTGTGAATGGTGTGAGAAAGTGGTCTAGTTTCAAACTTCTGCATGTTGCTGTCCAGTTCTCCGCACCATTTGTTAAAGAGACTGTCTTTTTTCCATTGGATGTTCTTTCCTGCTTTGTCAAAGATTAGCTGGCCATACGTTTGTGGGTCTAGTTCTGGGGTTTCTATTCTATTCTATTGGTCTATGTGTCTGTTTTTGTGCCAATACCATGCTGTCTTGATGATTACAGCTTTGTAGTAGAGGCTAAAGTCTGGGATTGTGATGCCTCCTGCTTTGGTCTTCTTCTTCAAAATTACTTTGGCTATTCGGGGCCTTTTGTGGTTCCATATAAATTTTAGGATCGCTTGTTCTACTTTCGAGAAGAATGCTGGTGCAATTTTGATTGGGATTACATTGAATGTGTACATAGCTTTGGGTAGTATTGACATTTTGACAATATTTATTCTTCCAATCCATGAGCAGGGAATGTCTTTCCATTTCTTTATATCTTCTTCAATTTCTTTCATAAGCTTTCTATAGCTTTCAGCATACAGATCTTTTACATCTTTGGTTAGATTTATTCCTAGGTATTTGATGCTTCTTGGTGCAATTGTGAATGGGATCAGTTTCTTTATCTGTCTTTCTGTTGCTTCACTGTTAGTGTATAAGAATGCAACTGATTTCTGTACATTGATTTTGTAACCATCAAAACCCTAGAGGCGAAAGCAGGAAAAGACCTCTCTGACCTCCGCCGTAGCAATTTCTTACTCGACACATCCCCAAAGGCAAGGGAATTAAAAGCAAAAATGAACTATTGGGACCTTATGAAGATAAAAAGCTTCTGCACAGCAAAGGAAACAACGAACAAAACTAAAAGGCAACCAACGGAATGGGAAAAGATATTTGCAAATGACATATCGGACAAAGGGCTAGTATCCAAAATCTATCAAGAGCTCACCAAACTCCACACCCGAAAAACAAATAACCCAGTGAAGAAATGGGCAGAAAACATGAATAGACACTTCTCTAAAGAAGACATCCGGATGGCCAACAGGCACATGAAAAGATGCTCAACGTCACTCATCAGGGAAATACAAATCAACACCACACTCAGATATCACCTCACGCCAGTCAGAGTGGCCAAAATGAACAAATCAGGAGACTACAGATGCTGGCGAGGATGTGGAGAAACGGGAACCCTCTTGCACTGTTGGTGGGAATGCAAATTGGTGCAGCCACTCTGGAAAGCAGTGTGGAGGTTCCTCAAAAAATTAAAAATAGACCTACCCTATGACCCAGCAATAGCTCTGCTAGGAATTTACCCAAGGGATACAGGAGTACTGATGCATAGGGGCACTTGTACCCCAATGTTTATAGCAGCACTCTCAACAATAGCCAAATTATGGAAAGAGCCTAAATGTCCATCAACTGATGAATGGATAAAGAAATTGTGTTTTATATGCACAATGGAGTACTACATGGCAATGAGAAAGAACGAAATATGGCCCTTTGTAGCAACGTGGATGGAACTGGAGAGTGTGATGCTAAGTGAAATAAGCCATACAGAGAAAGACAGATACCATATGTTTTCACTCTTATGTGGATCCTGAGAAACTTAACAGAAACCCATGGAGGAGGGGAAGGAAAAAAAAAAAGAGGTTAGAGTGGGAGAGAGCCAAAGAATAAGAGATGCTTAAAAACTAAGAACAAACTGAGGGCTGATGGGGGCTGGGAGGGAGGGGAGGGTGGGTGATGGGTATTGAGGAGGGCACCTTTTGGGATGAGCACTGGGTGTTGTATGGAAACCAATTTGACAATAAATTTCATATATTAAAAAAAAAAGAGTTTCCATTACGTTGTACTATAAAATGGCACATTGTCATTATTTTTTTTTAATTCTTAAATAAACAGACCATTATTCAAAGAGCATATGCATTGACATTATAAATTACTTTCTTGTAATTTAAATTTAAACCAATTCTGCATTAATTACCAAATAATTATTTTAGTATGTTTCCTGTTCGTCATTGATGGAAAGATAGAAGTTCATTATGTAATTCTCCCTAAATCTAGTTACTCTATACAGTGTGAGACATCATTAATGTTTCTGAATCTTTGTAATTGGAAATGCTTAAAGAATGCTTGGTTTCATCTAAAAGGGACCATAAGAAGTAACAGGGTCACTCATTTCAAGTGCATGATTTTTAAAACATACAACAGCCTCTGATAAATGCTTTGCCTAGTAAATAATAAAATGTTAAAATATATTTGAGGTGTATGTATGATTAGGAAGCAGGGAGAATAGATGCTATACATTAGAAACTATAAAACGTAGGATGAAAAATAAACAACATGTGTGCCATTCTGTCACATAAAAGGATCTACTGAAAAAAAATGGCCATAAACTAGCCCTGGGCCATGAGAAATATTCACCAAATAACAGTGAAATATGAAAAACAGAGGAAATGTTATAAATTTTTCATTAAGCTAAATGTCTTAAGAGGAAATGATTGTTCTGTAATCTGAGTTTACGTGCATATGTGCTAAATTTATGATGGTAGAAAATGGTGATTGTTTTGATAGCATAAAACAAAGTCACTACTTAAAATTAATAAATTTCATGAGCACCTGGGTGACTTAGTCGGTTAAGCGTCTGACTTTGGCTCAGGTCATGATCTAACAGTTCATGGGTTAGAGCCCCGCGTCAGGCTCTGTGTTGACAGCTGAGAGCCTGGAGTCTACTTTGTATTTGTGTCTCCCTCTGTCTCTGCCCCACACCCACTCACACTCTGTCTCTCTCTCAAAAATAAACAAACATTTTTAAAATTTTTAAAAATTAATACATTTCAATCCTCAGCCAATTTTTCTCAATTTTTAACATTTAAAAAAATAATATCTGAAGGAAATTTACATTGCATCATTCTAGGATTTGCTGATATATTTGCTGACTAATCTTACTTAGTTTTCCACTAGGAAAATCTCTTTGCTAACCACTAGTGATATTAGCTATAAATGCATCAACAAGTACAGATAGGCATTCCACATTACCTTCCTGGCCTTTAATTTAATGACCTTAAAACTGTGACACAGTTTTTACCAGTATCAACTACTTAAAGCCATCATGTGGGTAAAATTATGTCTTTATCTATTCCAAATATCTGTTAAGAAATTTATACAGGCATTGTGAAGAAACAAAAATGAATTAAATATGTACTGCCTCATGAAAAAATCACATTCCTTATGGTAAAAATCACTAGTGGAAAAGAAATACACTGGAGTTAGAAGTTATGGGTTTACTTCTTTGCTCCACTGCTCACCAGCAGTATGAATTTGAACTATTTACTGATCATTTTCGAACTGTGATTTCTTCAGTTGTAAGTCAGAGAAAATAGAGTTTCACTATGGTATTCTTTTCAAAGGAACATAAAATGCCATTCACTATGCAGTTTTAAAATACATCAATACGAGGAAATATAATTTATAATTCAATGAATTAACAATATATGCAAAACACCAAATTTCACAAGTATCTGAATCAGTACAAATGATTGATGGAAAAAGATCATACTTATCCATAAAAGACTGTGATTTCTAGATTACCTAGAAAACATGTTAATTTCAAGTACAATACATGTATATTTAAATATTATAATTCATAGTTCATATTAAAGATAAAAATCATATTAGGTTTACCTGAAAAGTAAGTTTTAAAACTATATAGTTATATCCTGAAAAATACTTCAAATAGAGGTGCCTAAGATACATGATCTCCTTTCAACTTTTGAGGTTACTATTATGGTGAAAATTATGTCTTAGTCAACAGGAATATCTATGTAGACTACATGAATTTTCTTAACAATTGGAGTCCCTTGACATTTTTATGATTTTTGAGAATGCTGTTCTAAGAACACAGTTTTTTTGTTTGAAAAAGCAAGTGCTCTGATGGCATTCACATTCTCCTACCACCCAAATTCATGAACTTAACAGCTGTTTATTGAGGGCCCTCCTACATGATAGATACTTCATGAAAGCACTGCTGATAAACTAGTGAGTTACAAGGAATGACTTCACAAAGGTTAGCATCCAAAGGAGAAAGAAAGATGCTTAATAAATAACTACACACAGAAATACTAACTTACAAAATGAAGTCTTATAAAGTATAGACATACAACAGAAATTTACTGGGGTTTTGGTTATAGACCACTGAAATAAAGTGAGTATCACAATAAAGCAAGTCAAATGAACTTCTTTCATTTCCCAGTGCATATAAAACTGTATTTACCCTATACTGTAATCTATTAAGTATGCATTATGTTAAAAAATGGACATTAAATATTTTAATTTAAAAAACGCTTTATTATTTAAAAATGCTAACCAATCTCTGAGCTTTCAGTGAGTCATAATCTTGTGCTAGTCGAGAGTCTTGCCACCATGTTGATGGCTGCTGACTGGTCAGGGTGGTGGTTGCTGAAGGCTGGAATGGCTGTGACAATTTCTTTTGTTTTTTAAGATCTTATTTATCTGTAATCTTTGATGTATATAAAAGCATAGCCTAGTATATGCTGGTATAAATGGCATATTTTAGGGGTGCCTGGGTGGCTCAGTCAGTTGAATGTCTGACTTTGGCTCAGGTCATGATCTCATGGTTCATGGGTTTGAGTCCCACATCGGGCTTTGCACTAACAGAAAGTAGCCTGCTTCAGATTCTCTGCCTCCTTCTTTGCCCCCTCCCCCACTTGTGTTCTCTCTCAAAAATAAACATTAAAAAGTAAAAAAAAAAATCTTAAATCAAGACTTGGACATTCAACCAACTGAGCCACCCCAGTTCCCCATATAATCTTTTATGTATTTGAAACTATAGCCTAGTATATTCTGGTTATAAGTGACATATTTTAAAAAACAAGGATACAAAAACATTGAAGATTAAAAGATGATCTAGATTAATTCTAATAAATTAAGTTATAGATTTATGAGTATCAAGATAAAGTTTACGATCAGATTATTAGAAATATAGTAGCACTTCATAAAGACAAAATATTCAATTTACTAGGAAATATAATCATTTAAACTGTACACACCTAATAATGTAGCCCCCAAATATATTTTAAAATGGACGTAACTACAAGGAAAACTATAAAAACTACAATCATATTGTGAGATTTTAGCATATCTCTTTCATCAACTAGTCTATCAGATTTTTAAATTATAGTTAGCAAAGAGAACACTTGAACATGATTAACAAATCTATCTAAAAGATATACTAAATGCTGCTCCTAGCCAATGATAAATACTCATTACAGTAGCCAGAGTGATCCTAGAATAATGGTTCTCTGGGAATGGATGAATATGTTAAATTGCATGGCAAAAATAACTACAAATGGGATCGAGACAGATGTTATAATAGGAAAATATCTGAATTATCAATTTGAACACAAACTAATTACATGAGCATGTAAAAGTTGAGAACTCTCTCCATCTGGAGGCAGAAGAAGAGGCAGCAGAAGGATGAAGTGGAAGGAAAGACTAAAGATATTTGAAGAAAGAGAACTCGCACTGCCCTTGCTGACTCTGAAAAAGCAGGAAGGGGGCCACAAACTGAGAAATGCAGGCAATCTCTAAAACCTGAGAATGACCCCAAGCCAACGTGACCTTAGTCCTACAACTGCACGGAATTTAAATCTGGCAACAGCTTTATAAATTTGGAAGTGAAAGCAGATATAGCTCCAGAGGTTCTAGAAGCAATGCAGCCCAGCTAACACTGATTTCAGCTTCATGAGACTCCAAGCAGAGAACCAGCTGAGCTATAGTCTACCAACCCCCACATAACTATGAGATAATAATGCACATTCAGTTTGTGTTAATTTGGATTAGGAATAGAAAAATAATATATTTTCCTTCATAAGAAAACTAGGCAAATAAAAATCACAATATCTGACCCATAAAACAAATCTTGAGAATCTCAAAGGATTCAATTCATACAGAAAATGTTATCCAATTGCAATGCAAATGAGATATACATGGTAAGCAGATATAACTAAAGCAACTCATTGGTTTATAATTTCAGAGATACACTTCTAACCAGGAGCCAAATAGGAAATCATGCAACTTACTCAGCAAAAAGAGAAAAAATTAAAGTTTTAAATGCTGATAAACCTTAGAGAAACTTCCAGATAAGTATGTACAAGTCAACTTCTGCAAGAATGTTGATGAAAACACACTGGACTGATCATAGACAACCCAAATGCCCATCAACTGTAGAATGTATAAATTTAGTGTGGTGTATTTATTGCAATAGATTCCTATACAGCAGTGGTTCTCAAAATGTGATCCATGGATGTTTGAAGGTCTTTAGGCACTTTTAGGGGTTCTACAAGATCACTGAACTAGCCACTTTTTCATGGAACACCTCTTTACTGGAGTGACTGACATAAATGTTAATCACATCTGTATGTCTGGCATATATTTTTTGAAACACACACACACACACACACACACACACACACACACACATCCCCACACCCATGCATATACACATGCAATGAACCTGAATTGTTACTTCAAGGGAAAACAACTGACAGGATCTGTTGTTAATGATGAAATCTGAGTTTACAAGTAAAAAAAAAATAGAATTTTGGAAAGCTTCAATCCATTACTGTAAGCTTTAAAGTTTCTCCAAGTTTAATGACTTTTCTAATGAGATCAGTAGCAATAAAAATAAATGTGATTTTTTGATAGTTTATAATAAAACGTAACATTTGGAAGATCTAACTCAAATGATCAATGCTTGTTAAATGTTGCCTGGATAAAAAGGACCCATTATAAGAACAAGGTGAAGCAATGAATTTTAATGCTACACAATACAACAATTAATTGATATGGCTTAAATTCAACATCGAAACTAACTTGTGAAGTTTTTGTGTAGTATCAAAAAAGAGCATCCACTTTAATCTGCAAAGGCTATTAGAAATAGCTTCCCTTTTCCAACCACACACTTAAGTGAGGCCAGAGTTCTTCATATCCATCAACCAAAATAATGTAATCCAAAATATTGAATAAAGAAGTAGATTTGAGAATCCAAATAATTTCTGCTAATAGACCAGATATTAAAAAGATTTCTAAAAAACAAAATACAAGGCATTCTTTTCATTTTTGTTTTGGAAAAGATACTTATCTTGAATTGAAATATGATTGACGTAAACATGTAATGTGCCTATTCTGGTTATTTTTAAATTAAGTAACAAATGCACACGTAAAAAACAGTTCTTAGTTTTATTTTAAATAGGGCAAATATTGGGGCGCCTGGATGGCTCAGTCAGTTGAGCAACTGATTTTGGTTCAGGTCATGATCTCACGTTTCGTGGGCTCAAGCCCATGTCAGGTTGTGCTGACAGCTTGGAGCCTGGAGCCTGATTCAGATTCTGTCTCCCTCTCTCTCTGGCCCAGTGCTACTCACATTCTGTCTGTCGGTCTCTCTCAAAAATAAACAAAACCTTAAAAAAATTTAAATATGGCACATGTTGATAAACCCCACAAAATCTTTTTGGGGTTCTTAATAATTTTTAGAGTATAAGCACACCTGAGACAAATGAGAGTTACTGTTATACGGCAATGAAATGTATGGTAATTTCAATGTAGATTAATCCTGTACAATGTTGGGCAAAAATAGCAATTACTGTGTATTTAAAAAGGTATAATTCCATTGCATAAAATTACTAATTCTTATTCTAATATTAATAATAAACATGATAAAGTAAAGAACATAAAAGGCAATTCATAGAAAAATTAAAAAGTATGTACTTTCATTAATTTTAGAAAAACTATATTCCATGTATGTGGTTTTCTTTAATTCTTAATTTCTCTTTTCTGGTTTAGAAAAAGTATCAGTTGTAAATTAATTACATAACCAAGCTTGTAACTATATCCAATAAAGTATTAGCAAAATAAGCACTACATTTTGGTAAAAAATCAAATATTTGTTTTGTAAAATATGCAATATAACCAAAAAGCAATTTGCATCTATTAGTTTTAATAGAACTAATTGAAATTTTAGAATATGATAAAGCAAAAAAATCACATCATTTGTAGACTCTTCAGTTTCAAGATGTCATATCTGGATCACATTTTTCCTTTAATATTAAATTTTAGTAAATACCACTCTTTTTATATATTCTAAACTATCAGGAAAAAAATTTATTGACAAAAATATCTTCTGCATATTCAGTTGTTAAAATCAGGAGCAAAAGATACCTAAACACACACACTCTCACAATTCATTTCCCAAAGTCTAAATTGATCAGTATTTTCATATAGATGACATATGTACTAGATACGATAGTTATGCACATTCATATATATGTAAATAACCATATATATACCTACAGGAATTGTTTTTGATGAGTGAGCTTTAATCAACATAAATTTGTTTATAAACCCTCACATACACACACATACACACTTATTTATACAAAGCTTGGGGATTTGATAAAATGACTTTTAATGCTCTTTCAACTCTATTAGGTAAAATGTCTATAACACTAACAATTAATTTCGTTTATGTTATTAGGTTAACAGGATTCCATCTGCCACCGCCAGTGACAAGTACCAAATCTGTGTTCTCACTACGTTTGACCAGTGATTTTGCAGTTAGCGCTCATGGGTTTAAAGTATATTATGAAGGTAAGTGATATTAACATAAAATGACCACTGCCCAGTGTAATTGAGTCAAACCAAACTTCTCTGGGGTGGAAATGGTAGAAGAATCACCAGACAGGAAAATATTATTTATCCTGTTAGCTCAAATCTTATCCTGAGGGTCACGTTAATCATCATTAACATACAATAAAATGATGGAATTGGTAGGCTTTAATGTTTCACTTGCAGTGTACCTGAAGAGAGGAAAATCTTTCCCTTAAGTCTTCTTAGGAGATGAGACCATGAAACGATTATGGGGTTAGACATTCCCAAAAGTGAACCGAATATGAGAGTAACAGGAAATTAGGTATGATTTGAGATTCAGGCATCAGACTCCACCCTATTTTCCTGTGTATTTTGCCTCTCTGCCAGAAAATAACCTGGTAATCTGTCTTCTCTGCAAGTTAAGAGTCAAGAAAAACAGTCTATTAAGAGACATGAGTTTATGTCTTCTATTCTAAGCCAGACTTTACAGTTCCACATATCCATAATCCCTAAAACCATAAAGTGTTACCTAAAACCATACCTAAATATCTAAAACCATAAAGGAAAACCAAGAAGTTCTTGACACTAAGGTTTTACCTGGAAGTTGGTACAAACTCATTTTGGCATCAAAACCTGACCGGAACTAACTGGAGGCCACTAATAACCTCTATTTATCCCACATAGTGTGGGTACTCAAGTTTCATTCTGCAAAGATTGTTTGATAATTCAGTGTACCACAGGCTCTGCTGATGGCGTTAAAAATGTATAGAATCTGCATGTGTTCCCTATTTACAATGTGAAAAAAAATCTGACGGTAAAAATACTCCATTCCCAAAGGTCTCAGATGGAGTTCATGGACTTGTAATTACTTCTTTAAGTTGCACCTAGTTTAGGGAAGACTCCCTCCCTACCTACGGGAATAGCATATCAGATATCAACTCACCTCCCAAGGGGACCATATTACCAGAATGTATCACACGAGATATAAAATTATCATAACAGATACATAAATACAGTAGCAGGGGTGGTTACTTTCTAAAGCACATTATAATTCAAAATATGATATGTTTAAAGAGAACACTGGAAAACAGACATAAAGTAGACTTGCTTTAGTATAAAGGTTAACAGTTTGCATGCGAGGAAAGTTTTAAAACAAACATTTCATCTTAGTGCTATCTTTCTCACTAGAAAAAAAATCCTCTAGCAAACAAATGAGTAAAAATATTTTCTCCCTTTTATACCCTAAATAATGACACATCACAGCAGTTTTTACACTATTTTCTACCTAATACATTTCTTAACTATCTTTTGTCTAGCAGTGGAGGCTGTGTTCTAACACTTACTTTCCTCCGTTGTGCTAGTAATAATCCTTATTTTTCTAAGGTGATTTCACAATAATTGAGTATTTTATCTTGGCAACTTAATTCATAGTTTAAAACACTACAAACACAAATGTTTAATTTTAAGTATAATTTTGGCAATATTGAAGGAGTTAGTAATACAATAATTTTCCATTAGAGGCTCCTTAATAGAAAACCCGTACTCTGTTCATCAAAATATAAATATATTTTAGGCTGGTCGATTCTTTCAGTAAGTACTAAGTATACTAAAAATGTAGTAGCTTGGAACATGAGTTAAGATGTTGCCGAGTTTTCTGGTTTGGCTGTCAAGTGTCATGAAATACACTCAAAACTATTTTCAAAGCTCTCTATTCTTTCTAGATGCACAACATTAAATTTCTGTCTTTTCTGCTTTTCAAGTGTCATGAAATACACTCAAAACTATTTTCAAAGCTCTCCATTCTTTCGAGATGCACAACATTAAATTTCTGTCTTTTCTGCTTTGTAAAAATGTATTCATATATCTTTATGACACTTAAATGTTTTGGAGGTCCTGACTTAAAATATAAGGTATTAGACGTCCATATAGTATTGAGGGATTGGTATTCATACTGCAGAACATCTTCAAGCATTGATTTGTGATAGTACCTTCCACCATGTTTACTAGCTTTCTATTGGTACTTAACAAATGAACACAAATTTAGCATCTTAAAACAAAAATATACTAACTCACAGTCCTGGAGCTGAGAAGTCCTGGTGATCTCTGCTAGTTTCTCCGTTCAGGGTCTCGCAAGGCTGAAATAAAAATGTCAGCTGGTTGGTCTCTTATCAGAAGGCTCTGGAAAGAAACTAGTGCCCAATGGTCCTAAAGACCTCTCTCTTCCTTGTTCTTGGGCTCTAAGTGTGAGAGCCAGCAACTGCTGCACCGTATCTTTCTCATTGTTGAAATCTCTCTGATTTCCCCTTCCCCATGTAAAATTTGCGAAGCTTAATTACATTTGCAAGGTTCTTTTTGTCATGTCCTGTGACATATTCAGCGGTTGGAGAGATATTGGGAGGTAACAGGTGGGAGGGGAGAGAAGATGGGCGTCATTTACCCTACCACACTAGTTAACATTTTCTAGAGGGAGTAGTTCTGAGTTGTTATTAATTTAACCATGGCCAACGATACTGTCAAGGCCAGCAGGTGTGGTGGCCTCTCATTCTCATATCCTCTTGGCTATGTTCCAGGCCCCACAGTGAATGCCTAAAAACGTGGATAGTACCAAACTCTGTATATACTTTATTTTCTCTTACACATACATACTAAAGTTTAGTTTATAAATTAGGCATAGTAAGAAGTTAACAATAAAATGAATAATTATACTAATATACTGTAACTAAAGTTACGTGAACTGCGGCGCTCGCTCTCTCAAAATATTGTACTATACTCACCTTCCTTATGACGCTGTGAGATGATAGAATGCCTACGTGACCAAGTGAGGGGAATGACGTAAGCACTGTAGTGTAGAGTTATGCTACAATTGAACCTCTGATGATTCGTCAGAAGGACCGTTGGCTCAGAGACCACAGTTCACGCCAGGTAACCTAAACCGACAATAGCGAATCTGCAGAAAGTGAAACTGGAGATAAGGCAGGACGTCCAGGAAATGTAGTTAAAAGTTTCAAAGCCCGTATTTCACACCCTTACGTTTTTTTAATGTTTGGTTATTTACTTTGGGGGGTGAGGGGATAGGCGTACGTGCGCGTGATAATGTAAGTGGGCGAGGGGCAGAGAGAGAGGGAGAAAGAATCCAAAGCAGGCTCTGCTGTCAGCGCAGAGCCTAACAGCAGGACTTGATTCCACAACCTGTAAGATCATCACCTGAGCCAAAATCAATAGTGGGTGGATTAATTGGCTAAGCACTCAGGTGCCCCAACACCCCTACGTTTTGAATCCAAGCTATCATACCACAATTACCTCAAATTCCAACTCTGGACCCTACTGAATCTACTAATCCGGACATTTCCTCTAAATTTACACCTGCATGATTTTTTATGTTTTCATTTTATTTTTCAGATGATCCTAATATCTGAATCTCATTTATTTTCATTCCATTTTCCTGTATATAATCATTTACAGTTTTTTTTAATTAAAGTGTGGTTGAGACATGCTGTTACATTAGTTTCAGGTGTACAACATAGTGATCCAACAAGCTTATAGACGCTGTGCTCATCACACGTATAGTTACCATCTGTCACCATACAACCCTATTAGAATACCGTTGACTGTATTTCTTATGGTTTACCTTTCATCTTAATCTTTTAAAATGTCCTTAAATCTCGTCCTTGTGTATTAGAATTTATGAGATTTCTATTTATTACTAATAGTTGTGAATTTATCTGTGTTTATCAATCTGCCGACACTGGACCACGCATATCAGAACCATCTGGATAATTTGTTAAAATGTAAAATATAGAATTCTTGGCTCCAATTACATATCCTGAATCACACTGTGGAGTGAAGTCCTAGAATATGCATTTCAATTCCAATTGCAAATCCAAAATAGAATAAATAAATGATAAATGTAAGTCAGTCTCTGATCTTCACAGAACCCAGTTTTTAAAATCCTTTATTGTCCTATTACAGCCCATTTACTTAAAAACTGTCCCTGTTTCCTAAAATTTTGATCAGGTTGACTTGAAACATTTTTCTTTTAAACTTCTTGAAGTCCAAGTTGTGAGTTGTTAAATTTCTGTGGAAAATTTCCCCATTAAAACTAGCTGTATATATCTTTATCTTTTCTCATTACTGTCTATCATACACCTCTATATCTTGTCACTATTTCCCAAAGTCTGTTTTACAGGACTTTTGTTTCATTTGTTTATGTTAATAAAAATAAATGAGTAAAATAGTGTTCTATGAAACAATAAATTTGAGAAAAACTAATGTATACCATGTTGGATAGTCATATAACCATTTTTCAAAATTTCATTGAGATAAACCTGATTAAGATCTGTGTTCTACAGAATACACAATGAGAAATGTGCTTATATCTTTTCTAAATCTGCCAAACAACTCAAAATATATTCCAGTTTCTACTAAAAAGCTATTTTGTGTAATAGAATTATTTTGCATTTTGCTTCAAAGATGCATAATCATTCTTTATAGGTAAAAGAGCATATAGTTACATACTATGGGATATTTTACCCTTTTAGAATCATTTATTGTGGAAACAAAGTAATATAATGAAAGCATATTGTGGATCATGTATATATAAATATTATATATATGATAGTAAGTGGTTACTCTAATGTTTATGAGAATCTCAATAAATAATTTCAGCATAATCAGTGAGCCAATTCAATGATCAGAAACAGACTTAAAATTGCAGTCTTGAAAACTCACTTCAAACACAAGGTAGTTGTTATGCCTTAATGATTATTGATCTGTATGACCAAGTAATTAAGAAAACATAGGGTTAAAATGTTCACCTTTAGAAAATATCCAGTTAAATCATTTTCACATTTTAATTCAGAAGTACAAAAATTTGGCTAATAACACTACTATTACTAGGTAACATTTACTGAGTTATTTCTTTGGGCCAATCACAGTGCTAAACATTTTACAAGTATTTTCTCACCCTAGAAAATTATATGAAAAATGTAATGAGCAATAATTTAACAAAAAATTCAGGTTAATATAAAAATATGTTTAAATGACCTACAAATGTAAACCCATAAAAATATGTTTAAATCATCTACAAATGTAAACCAGACCTACAAATGTAAACCCATAAAGATATGTTTAAATTATCTACAAATGTAAACCATATACATTTTCGAGACATTTTATATCTAACTATAAACCGTAATTCCATTTATAGTTAAATGGATATGATCACATAGAGTTTAGTACAAAGAGTATTAAAAAATAAAAATTACTGATAATGTATATTAAAACAATATGAACATAAAAGCTGAAATGTATTCTTATTTATTTATTTACTTACTTATTTGAAAGAGAGAGAGAGAGAGTGCAAGTGGGGGAGAGGGGCTGTGGGAGAGAGAGAGAATCTTACTTTTAGGTTCCACACTCAGTGCAGACCTGATCCCAGAACACTGGGATCATGACCTGAGCGAAAATCAATAGTTGGATGCTCAAAGGGCTGAACCACCCAAGAGCCCCCATTCTTATGTATATTATATGTGACCTATATATTCTTTGTCCTTTTTAAATACTTGACATACAAATGAATATTTATACTACTTACTATTCTGTTTAACTATCTGTCACAGATGTTTACTAAAAGTTTATCCTTGAGAAAAAAAAATGACATTAGTGATTTTTAATTTTAGGGGTTCTTTTCAATTCCTAAGCTTTAAAAATTTAAATTGCAGTACCATGAAATTTCTTGAAGAGTTTATAACCTAGGATCAAGTTAATTATACTTCTGACCAGACAGTTGAATTGTAGCAAGAGAAATTTATGTAATTAAATCACATATATTAAACAGGTTGGTAGCAATAAAGGTAAGTTGGGTTCATAAAAGAAGTTAATGGATCATCACCTTAAATACTTCTAAGAATAAATGAAAGATATTACATTAAAAAAACCCACAGATGTCATACATGTAAAGACATTTTCTCCTCTTGATCAAATTCAAATCTTTTGCCTTTCATAGTCAACCTACTTAGGCACAGAAACATCCTAATCCTAAACTGACCTTCTAAGTCATGATTGTCTTTTCTCCCTTTTAAAGAGTTGGAAGTGTTCAAAATCCCAAATTAGAGAATGACACCTTTTTCATAAATATCATCTACAGAATGAAGTTAAAGGATACAGTATTATAATAAATATGTGGATGGCTTTAAACAATAGTTTATTAAATTTTGAGTTGTTTTACCTCTATTATCCAGGAAGATATAAATCACTTTCATGGTGCTCACAACAAAACTTCAATAGTACTATCAATTTGTAAATGCTTTCAGACTTTTCAATATTTCAGCACAGTGTAGCATACACAACCTCCACAGCTACATGGTTTTCCAGTATTGTTTCTCACCTATTACCTTAATTTATAAAATAGTCACATGAACATGAATTAAATTTCTACATGTGCTATGCTATTTAAACTCTTCTACAGTACATCTCTGTCTCTTATGCCCTGAACACCTGTACACACCTTTGTGACCCATGAATTTCTTATTCTTCCAGACTTGGTGCAAGCCTTAATCATTTCTGGAAAGTCATTTAGGGAATCTAGAATTGAACCCAAAATGTTCAATGATGTTTTTTCTATGTGCTCAGATATGTACACACCTTGCCACAATACTATATATTACCATTTTGTGTGATTTTGCTCACACTAGGCTATGAGAAGCTTAAGGGTATAGAATTGATTTTACTTATTTTGCAAACATGCCTGTTGGCATATGGAAAGTAGTTACTACATGCTTGTAAAACTCACCTGATATATAGGATATCTAATAATTTCATCAGTAGTGAGGACAAATTTAATGCATCTCCCACTTTCCAAGAATTAAAACGCCACTCAGTGTCTTAAAGGGCAGACGTAGGCTATGTTTAACCACTTAGAACTTGTGATATTAATTGGTATTTACCTGGAAAAGGTAAGATTTAGTGAAATTTAAGGACTTTTCTTTGAAAAAGCCATAAATGTTAGGTAACATTATTTTTCTTTTAAGCATATTTTCTTTGCTGAAAAATCTTTACTTTCTTGAAGTAAATAGTTTCTTTATGAAGTATTTTTAAAAACATAAAACCGTTCATATAGGATAAAAGGAATATTAAGATGAACATGAAAAATTGCTAGAACCAGTGATATACAAACTATTTAATCTTTGTGCCTCATGTGGAAAAAATAGGATAATGTTGAAGATTGTATTCTATTCCCCAGAAATTGAATTATTAAACTTCTCATTTCACATTGAATTTCTTTCTTTCATATATGTTGCTAAATGTATTGTGTATGTCAATTGCTATAATTTATCATTTTTATTTTGAATGTTAGAATGAAGTTTGAGACAGTGATAATTTAAGATTCTAATTATATGTGAAATATTTTTTGTGTGTTTCATACATTCAAATACCATACATTGTGATAAGTTGTTATAATTGGTAGCTTATAAGAAAATATACTATATGATTGATTAAAAAAATAATTTTTGATGCTGTCCAGTTCTCTGAGCATCATTATCTAAAGAGACTATCTTTTTTCCATTGGATACTCTTTCCTGCTTTGTTCAAGAGTAGTTGGCATATATTTGTGGGTCCATTTCTGGGCTCTCTATTCTATTCCATTGGTCTACGTGTCTGTTTTTTGCCAATACCATACTATTTTGATGATTATAGCTTTGTATGTAATACAGGCGAAAGTCCAGGATTGTGATGCCATCAGCTTTGGTTTTCTTTGTCAACATTACTTTGGATATTCAGGATCTTTTGTGGTTCCATACAAATTTTAGGATTGTTTGTTCTAGCCCTGTGAAGAATGCTGGTGCTATTTTGATTGGGATTACATTGAATGTGTAGATTGCTTTGGATAGTATTGACATTTTAACAATATTTGTTCTTCTAATCCATGAGCATGGAATGTTTTTTCATTTATTTGTGTATTCTTCAATTTCCTTCATAAGCTTTCTATAGTTTTCAGAGTACATACCTTTTACTTCTTTGGTTTGGTTTATTCCTAGGTATTTTATGTTTTTGGTGCAATTGTAAATGGGATTGATTCCTTAATATCTCTTTCTGTTGCTTCATTATTGGTGTATAGAAATGAAACTGATTTCTGTACATCGATTTTATAACATGTAGAAGAATGAAACTGGACCACTTTCTTACATCATAAGCAAAAATAAATTAAAAAATGGATGAAAGTCCTAAATGTGAGACAGGAAACCATCAAAGTCCTAGAAAACAGGCAGCAACCTCTTTGACCTGGGCCACAGCAACTTCATACTTGACATGTCTCTGAAAGCAAGGTAAATAAAAGCAAAAATGAACTATTGGGACCTCATCAAGCTAAAAAGCTTCAGCACAGTGAAGGAAACAATCAACAAAACTAAAAGGCATCCTAAAGAATTGGAGAAGACATTTGCAAATGACATATCAGATAAAGGGTTAGTATCAAAAAAACTATAAAGAACTTTCCAAACTCAACACCCAAAAAACAATAATGCAGTGAAGAAATGGGCAAAAGTCATGAATAGACACTTTTCCAAAGAAGACATCCAAATGCCAAACAGACACATGAAAAGATGCTCAACATTGCTCATCATTAGGGAAATACAAATCAAAATCACGTTGAGATACCACCTCACACTGGTGGCTAAAATGGCTAGAGTGGCTAAAATGAACAACTCAGGAAAAAATAGATGTTGGTGAGGATATGGAGAAAAGGGAACCTTTTTGCAGTGTTGGTGACAATGCAATCAGGTGCAGTCACTCTAGAGGTTCCCCCCAAATTAATTACAGGTTCCCCCAAATTAATTAGAGGTTCCCCCAAAATATAATTACGTGTGACCCAGAAATTGCAGTACTAGGAATTTATCCAAAGGATACAGTAGGGCTGATTTGAAGGAGCACATGCATCCCAATGTTTATAGCAGTGCTATCAACAATAGCCAAATTATGGAAAGAGCCCAAATGTCCATGAACTGATGAATGGATAAGGAAAATGTGGTATGTATATACAATGGAATACTACTCAACGAATGAAAATGAATGAAATCTTGCCATTTGAAACAACGTGGATGGAACTGGAGGGTACTATGCTAAACAAAGTAAGTCAGCCAGAGAGAGACAGATATCATATGATTTCACTCATGTGTGGAATTTGAGAAACTTAACAGATGACCACAGGGGAAGGGAAGGAAAAATAAGATAAAAACAGAAAGGGATGCAACCTGTAAGAGACTCTCAAATGCAGAAAATAAACTGGGGGTTAAGGGGGATGGAGGAGTTAGGAGGAAGGGGAAAATGGGTGATGGGCATTGAGGAGGGCCCTTGTTGGGATGAGCACTTGGTGTCGTATGTAAGTGATGAATCATGGGGATCTGCTCCTGAAGCCAAGACTATACTGTATGTTAGCTAACTTAAGAATATATTTAAAAAAAAGAAATTAAATTTTGAATATATCTTGATTTCCCCCTTCTAAAATGTAGTAAGTTAGAAAAACATAACTTTATGTTTATTATTTGACTATAAGTATCATGGCATAACACAAAAAATTAAATCTAAAGTTATTTCTTCCTTATAAAAATAGTTATGTGCCTTAACAGGGTATCATTTAATATCATAAAAAGTTAATGTAGATAAAATGCAAAGATTTCAATAGGAATAATAAACAGCATCAATTATTTTGATTCATAAATATGAATACTGTATTAGATAAAATTATATTTCCCATGGAAAAATAATTGTTGTATAATCCCAATGTCAGTACTTGTTACACGGCTTTCAGTTTTAAGATGGATTTTTTGGTAAATTTCCCTCTACCACATAGGAAAACAGGTTACAAAATGCATTAAAAATTTATTCAATATTCCAATGAAAATTATAACTTTACATACAGTGTGATATTTTATCTAGAACATTCTTTAAATTTGTTATACCTTTTAATCATATTTTTAAAAAGTCAACCTCTAATCCTAACACGTGTGGGAAGCTGTTATCAAACCTCAGTTAATGGAATCTCATGGTGGGAAAAGAAGACACAAAAAGCATGTTGTTTATTTGGTTATAGGAGGTGCAAAATCATAATTATTTCCTTACAGTGGTTTGATGAATATTCCTATTTTCTTACCAGGTATTGACCAGGGACTTTCCTTAGTTTGCATAGGATTCCTGTTGGTTCCTTACCATTACTCCCACCACAGGCAGTTCAAAACCTGGCTTTCTTCCAACTCAGCTGGAGCACATCTGTCTAACTTTACCTCCCTCTCCAGTTTGCTAGTAAAGAGTGCTAGTAGCGTAACATAATCACAGGAGGGACTGTCCCATCACCATTGCCATCAAATGTAACCTAATTTACATGAGGGCAACATTCTCATCATATCTGTAGATTCCACCTTAAAATCCTGCCTAGTATATCATGGTGAGTCATTTATGTGATGTGATCACTCATTTATGTGATGGCTCAAAATAAGATAGAAAATACAGGAGAGAAAGAACAGAAGGTTTGAAGATGCATTTTATAATTAATCAAACTAAGTTGATCCATTTTTACCCAAAAAGATAATGTATTCTTGACTTTTTTTTTCCTCCTTACTTTGGTAAATTGATTTCTTTTAGGTTAGTAAATAGCAAATCTTTTCTATGGCATAGATTAGATACATTTTAAGTATAATATGATGTGTTTCAAATTTTTATTTTTCAAGAGGATCACATTTTAATATGAATGAATTTCTAACATAGCATGTCTTTCTTAGTGAAAAATACAGGGTAATAGATATAATTTTAAAGTGCTGAACATAGCATTGCAGGACTCAATATTTAATGTTGACTTTATCACTCAGTTTCTGTGAGACTCAGTTTTTCATAATGTAAAATGAGTAATATAATACTGATTCTACAAGGTGTTTTGAAGATCTGGGGAGTTAATGATACAACATTCACAGAGCAGTGCCAAATATGTAAAGAGCATTCAATAAATGTTAGCTAATATATTTGCTATTCTGTTGTATATATTCAAAATTACATATTAATAATTATATATTCAATATAATGCATTGAATATACAATATTCAATAGCATATATTAATATAATATTTATACAATAATATTAAATACTGAACACATAATATTAATATATAGTCAGCACTATATGTTTGTTATATATCCATATACTCATATATATTATAATGCATTTTTATGTCATATAAAGTCTTCAAATTTCCATTTTCTCAAAAGGATCACTGTATCCAAGTATTTGGTTTCTCTTTCTTACAAAGTTGTTCAAATCATGAAATGGAAGTGACAATTTTTCCAAGTGTTATCTGGGCTAAATAAGTTATGCAGTAGCACCCTGATCTAGTTTTTCCCAGAATCAAAGTGCTAATGGAGTATTAACCCATTTTCAGTGTGAACCAAAGGAAGAAATGACACTTTTCACACATGCACACACACACACAGTGCTGTTCCAGTGACAAAGGTCAAAATCCTGACAGAGGCTAAAAGAAGTAATCTGCTCAAGAGTTGCAGCTCTGAAGTAACAGGTCAGTACTAGAGACAGAACTGATGCGTGATGAGGCAGTCATTCCAACAGATCAGCAGAGAACGCTCAATGGAAGAATGCCAAGTCTTTTGTATAAATTAAATAGTAATAATTTTATCAATACAATCCTTTAAACAGGTGCTTAGACAGAATTTCAAAAACTTTATGAGTAATTATAAGGACCCAGGGGCAAAGGAAAACATCTTGGTACAGATACGGTGGCTAGAAAAGATGATGTCTAGAACTGAAGGTAGCAATACGTGTCAAACTATAATGCAATGTTGGTGTGGTCATTTTGGTAAATAGAATTATTTTCTTCAAGTGACAAAGGATTAATCTAAACTACTGACCCATCTGTAAAAACTTTATAGTTCAACATCAAGAACTGTGAAGGTTCTGAGGTTTTGCCCAACTTGAAAGGTAACCAGTTAGCCTGGCACAATTTTATGGCTGCTGACAGAAGACACCAAACTACGGAGTCAGGGACAAAGGACTTTATTATATTGCTATTACAGATAGCAATACAAATAGCCAGAGTATCAGCAATTGTTCAGATTCTCAGAACCTCAATTATCACAGAATAAGTAGGACAGACAATGCCCACATACACAGTGGGTTGTGCTACAGAAAATGAACTCTGAACTTAGGAAACCAGTATCTTTCAGAGTAGATAGTAAGTAAATCAGCCCTTTTCTCTGGAGGGAGATAATATTTCCATATTGCTTCTGAACAATCAGTACATCTGCTTATAAGATATGGAAAACATGACAGGCGTAAGGAAAATTATTTCCCAGCATGTGTGTATAAGTATCTGGATTCAGTAAATTTTAGATAGATTTCAATCACCTTAAAAATGCCAAATTAAAGAGACTTTTAAGAATCATTTTATAGGGGCACTGGGTGGCTCAGTCAGTTAAGCATCCAGCCTTTGATCTCCGTCAGCTTATGATCTCCCTGCTTGTGGGATCAAGCCCCACGTGGAGCTTTGCACTGACAGTGTGGCGCCTGCTTGGGATTCTCTCTCTTTCTTTCTGCCCTTCCTCTGCTCACACACTGGTGCACATGCATGCGTTCCTTCTCTCTCTCTCTTAAAATAAATAAATAAGCTTAAAAAAAGAATCATTTTATAAAAAATCCTTCAAATGGGTAGATGCTATCTAAAAACTTCAAGATTTGTATTTTTCATATTTACTATTATTTTTAAAAGTATTTAATATGCATTTAATTAACATTCTATGTATACTTTTGGATAATTTTGTAAATATCATCTGAAATAATGAGTGCTATTTCTTTCCTTCTTTTCCATCCTTTATATTTAGGGGTATTTGCTGAACTATCTTCCCATAGTGTAAGATACCTCTTCCATCAAAATTTCTCCAGGATTTCTCCTGGAGGATTTCTCCATCTATATTTATTTGTATAATTAGTCTCTCATTTGTCTTTTTGTACTTTTTTGTTTGTTTTATATTAGAGTAGTAGGAGTTTATGTGATGAATTGATTTGGTTTCCTAACACAGGTACCACAACATAAATTTCAGATGACTGTGAGTAATTAAATTTTTAAAATGAAAATGTAAAGTCCATGAAGAATTATAGCAGAATATTGTCAGCTCATGGGATAGGAAAGCTTTTTAAGTATAAAAGCCAAAGGGAAAATATGTCACTAAGGAAAAGATTGGTAGATTAGACTAAATAAAATGTGAAAGCTGCTAAATATGATAATAAATTTTAAAAGCGATCTTTGTATTAGAAGGCAAAAGAAAATGGGAATTTAAAATTCACAATTCATGGGAGAAACATATATTGTATATACAATATATATAAAAAAGCCCTACTGTCTCTGATGTAAAATTTGTTAACGTTATGAATTAAAAATTTGCTAAAAAGCTAAAAATGTTGAGAACATGTGAATAAGACTAACAACATAAATTTATCATTAACACTAATCTTATGCTTAGAAAAAACTGGCTTGTGGGTAGGGAAAAAAAGCAAAATGATTTTCTTGAGCTTAGTAGCCATGAAGGAGAAATGGGAAATGAAGTCAAGGCAATTACAAAGGATATGTGTTCAGATGACAAATTTATCAAATGAAATCTTTCAGATATTAGTGTTTTAATGTAAAAAGAGAGAATATATCTATATGAATTTCTTATTGTCAGGTAGAGAAAGATTTCACCTATGAAAGCAATAGATGGTATATTTTGATTTATACTGGGTAGTACACATTCTTTTAATGTAAATGAGAACTCCTGTTTCATCAATTTTTGGAAATTTTATTTATTTTTCAGTAATTTTTAAAGCAGAATTATATGTGTGTAGATTCAAAGGCTCCATGTTAATAATTATTTTTCTTCATGTATTTTTATGTTTATTTATTCATTTATTTTTGTTTCAAGTTTTTATTCAAATTGTAGTTAGTTAACATATAGTATGATATTAGTTCCAGAGTAAAATTTAGTGATTCATCAATTACATATAACACCCTGTGCTCATCACAAGTGCCTTCCTTAATACACCTCACCCATTTAGCCCACCCTCCACCCGTCTCCCCTCCAGCAACCTTCAGTTTGTTCTCTATAGTTAAGAGTCTGTTTCCTGGTTTGCCTCTCTCAATCTCTTTTTTCCCCCTATGTTCATCTGTTTTGTTTCTTAAATTCCACACATGAGTGAAATCATATAATATTTATTTATCTTTCTATGACTGACTTATTTTGTTTAGTGTAATACACTCTACCTCCACCTATGTCATTGCAAATGGCAAGGTTTCTTTTTGATGGCTGAATAGTATTCCATTGTACATATATATATATATATATATATATATTCTATTTCATATATATATTCCATTTCATATATATATATATATATATACATATATATATACACACACACACATACACACACTGCTTCTTCTTTATTCATTCATCATTTATTCATTCAGCAGTGAATGAATTGGACATTTAGTAACTTGCCATAATTTGTCTATTGTTGATAATGCTACCGTAAACATCGGGTTGCATGTATCCCTTCAAGCAAGTATTTTTGTATCCTTTGGGTAAATACCTAGTACCAGCAATTGCTGGATTGTAGGGAGCTCTAACTTTAACTTTCTGAGGAACCACCATACTGTTTTCCAGGGTGGCTGCATCTGTTTGCATTCCCACCAATGGTGTAAGAGGGTTCCCTTTTTTCCACATCCTCACCAACATCTGTTGTTTCCTAAGCTGTTAATTTTAACCACTCTGATGGGTGTGAAGTAATATCTCATTACAGTTTTGATTTGTATTTTCCTGATGATGAGTGTTGTTGAGCATCTTTTCATGTGTCTGTTGGCCATCTGTATGTATTCTTTGGGAAAATGTCTATTCATGTCTTTCGCCCATTTCTTATCTATCTGAATTATTTGTTTTTGCATGTTGAGTTTGATAAATTCTTTATAAATTTTATCAGATATGTTATTTGCAGATATCCTTCCATTCTGTAGGCTCTCTTTTAGTTTTGTTGATTGTTCCCCTTGCTGTGCAAAATCTTTTTATCTTGATGAAGTCCTAATACTTCATGTTTGCGTTTGTTTCCCTTGCCTCCAGCGACATTTGTAGTATGAAGTAGCTATGGCTGATATCTAAGATTTGATTTTGATGGTTTCCTATTTCACATTTAGTTCCTTCAACCATCTTGAATTTAATTTTGTGTATGGTGTAAGAAAATGGTACAGGTTTATTCTTCTGCATGTATCTGTCAGTTTTCCCAACACAGTTTATTGAACAGACTTTTTTTTTCCATTGGATATTCTTTCCTGCTTCGTTGAAGATTAGTTAACCATATAGTTGTGGGTCTATTTCTGGATTTTCTGTGCCTTTGATATATGTTTCTGTTTTTTGTTTCAGTAGCATACTGTATTGGTGACTATAGCTTTGTATTAAAGCTTGAGGTCCAGAATTGTGATGCCTCCAGCTTTGCTTTTCTTTTTCAAGGTTGCTTTGGCTATTCAGGGTCTTTTATGGTTGCATACACATTTTACGGTTGTTTGCTCCAGCTCTATGAAAAATGCTGGTTGCATTTTGATAGGGATTGCATTAAATGTATAGATTGCTTTGGAGAGTATAGACATTTTAACGTTTGCTCTTTCAATACGTGAGCATGGAACGTTTTTCCATTTCTTTGTGTCATCTTCAATTTCTTTCATAAGTGTTCTATAGTTTCCAGAGTACAGACCTTTGACCTCTTTGGTTAGGTTTATTTCTAGATATCTTACAGTTTTTGGTGTAATTGCAAGGATTGACTCTTTGATTTCTCTCTCTGCTGCTTCACTATTGGTGTATAGAATGCAGCAGGGGTGCCCGGGTGGCTCAATAGGTTTAGCATCTTACTTCACCTCAGGTCATCATCTCTAGGTTTGTGGGTTTGAGCCCTGCAATGGGCTCAGCACTGGCAGTGTGGAGCCTGGTTGGGATTTTCTCTCTCTCCATCTCTTTCAAAATAAATAGATTTAGTAAAAAAATAAATGCAACAGATTTCTGGGTGTTGAGTATCATGTCTATGAAGAGTGAAAGTTTGACTTCTTCCCTGTTG